>NC_133942.1:4431875-4748437 GCF_031877795.1 Strix aluco | reverse complement strand
ATCCCAGCCTGGAAAGAAGGTTTCTCTGAGCTGAACTGAGTGACACAACTGCCAGAGGCCATACTCATGACATTCTTGTGTGTTCAGATCCTCCCCTCCTTCGCACCAGGCAACTGAACTGCACACAACACTTTGGTGTCTCTGTCTCTCTCTGTGCCTCCAGTGCGGGGTTCCCTGCCCCTCATTAAGGCAAATCCTAAATTCAGAAAGGCCAAATTCTTCCCATTCAAAGCAGCACCTTGTCTCCGTACACCGCTGTGGAGCAACGTGAACCCACCACACCCTGCCCGGGGTTGCTGAGCCCGATTATATGGCCGCAGTGCCACACTTCCAAACAGAGCCTGTTTTCCTGCTGTCCCAGAGACCATCTTCTGCTCTGGGTGCCTGCAGCGCTGAGCGCCTTTAGGGGTGCTCAACCATAGGGTAATTATTAATTAACACGAGTGATCACTTATATTATCTGCAACTTGAACACAACTCAATTTATCAAGTCAGCATTGGAGATGCACTCGTTCAGGGCACAGCTCTAGTGTCTAGGGCTTGAGACCTTTGCATGCTCGCTCTCTTCGGCTGTTAAGAGAGTCAGGTGGTGGCATTCCTAGAAGGTGAATAAATTATTATTGCAAATTACTCTGATGAAGTGGCTTTTATTAGAAAGCCAGACACAAAGGGAGCTTGCTGATTGGCTAACAGTGATGTCATACCCAGCACAGCACTCAAATGCAGAGATACGAATTTTCTCGTCTATATTTTGTGTATAATTTTCATTTTCTACTGGTAATAAAGACTCACCAGCAGAGTCTTTCACCCCACAAGTATGGTGGGAGGTCTGTACTTCTCAAGTGGTTGATGAAAGCAAAGCAGCCTTTGTTCCTCTGTCTTCCAATGAACCTAAGGCTAACACTTTTCACCCACAAAGGCACTGTGTTTTATTGCTCTATTACAAACCCCACCACTCAATTTGCTTAGGTGGGTAGCAGAAATATTGGCATTTTTTGGCTTGCATGTACCTAAAATCATTCTGATCACAGAGATTTTGCTAATTACAAGCTGAAGCTTAAAGTGCAGATAAAGTAACAGCCTGGGTATCATTCTGATCCTTCAGCAAAAGGCAAGAATGGGGTTTTGGAAACAGCCAGGCAGCAAAATCTTAACCAATGATTTATTTTGCAAGTTTCACATCTTTGTTTTTCCTCCCTGCAAAGCCACAGTGAGCTCTGTCAGTGAGGCAGACTCGGCAACCAGCACACTGCGTGCTATCATTTCTCTTCCCTAATTGAATGTCCTATCAAACTTACAAAATTTGCCTAGCAAATGTTCCAGCTTTAATCATTTCTGGATGCAAACAGGCATGCTGGTACAGCTCAAATACTAGAACCCTGTGCGGACAGCAAGCGTGAAAGCACCACTTGCCTCACTGAACTGGAATGAACTTTCAAATTCAAGCAGCTGTGCGAAGCGTGCCTCTCCAGGCTGTGGGCAGCTCTGCAGCTCCCTCAAGCAACGCTCCTGCGGTTCTGGGCTCCAGCCCCTGCTGAATGTGGACACGGGCAGAGTGGAAGGTTTTACATACCTGCTGTTTCCTCCCTCCGTTACGTACCACTGAGGTGTAAATTTTGCTGGGAAGGCCAAGTGTAACATTTCCAGCACTGGGAACAAGCTCCTGCTTGTGCTGTACACAGCACACTCTAACACACACAGCACAAACCCTGAGCTGACCTACACAACTTGCCTATCCCCCTCTGATTGCGGCTCTAAAGTCATTTGTCCTACAAGGGCAGAAAACAAAACACATCTATCATTTGGAAGATGCCCTGGAAACCCCCAGATAGTTGCACTGATGAAATTGGACACTGAGGACTGCTGGAGAGCTCAAACATAGTTAGATTTGCTGTTCCCAGTCCTGGGGTCATGACTCTCTGCAACATCATCAGCTCCACTTTATTCCAGGTGGCTTGAAGTTGGAAATCACTGTCTCATTGCCTGAAGATTTGCTGAGCTGCCTGCCCTTTGTGGATAACAGCAGCTGCCCTCAGACCCTAGATGTTGGATCTGAGACTTCTGAAGTCCTGAGGGTGAAGGTGAGAGGATCAGGCAACCAGGAAAGAGAAAACCTGACTGTGAATCAGAGTTAAAAAAGAACACGAAGGCAGAAGTCCTAGGAGAGGATGCTGTCTGGCTGGGACACATGGTCAGCATCAGCAGAAAGGGTACAGGCTCTCAGGTTTAAGACCTGGAACAGATTCAAATCACCCCTTTTAGATGTGACCTCCTTTCCTGCTTGAGGAAGACAGAGAAGAGTCGGGAGCCATGAATCTTGGATCCAGTCCCTGCTTTGCCAGTCATGGCTTGGCCTGACACCCCTCTTTGCTTTTATCACTGCATGTATAGAATAGAGGGTTATTAAAAGCATCAGAAGACTCTCAAGTAAAACAATTTTATTGTTTCTAAGAGCTTTGTTATAGTATCTCTGGCGTTGTGGCTTGGAGCACCACAGACCTGAGGCAGGAAGCTCAGAACAGCCTTTGGGTACTGAAGTACTGTTCAGAACCATATCAAATTCTAAATTGTAACCACTGGCCAAAGCCAGAAGGCTCTGTAGAACAGAACACACCCGTGCAGACGGTGTGACACAAAATGATCGTGCTGGGCCTAACTCTGCTCCCCTTCCCCACCCAGAATAATACCCTTGCTCCCATCTTTGATTTCAGCAGTGTTATTTCCCCATATGAAGCAGCCAGGCTCTAGAGAAGAATACGGCCCCACCTACTTATCACTTGCCTTACAATGACGAGTCCCCGTATCACTTGGCTGTTTAATGAAGTTGGGTTTTGATGTATCCGTCAGCCCCTCCCTTTCACTTGAGGACAGTATTAGAATCACGTCTGGATTATAATACCCAGTAAGCTGTTCTGGGGTGATATGAATCAAAGCCCTGAAAGTGGGATTCCATTTAATTAATTGTGGCTGACAGATGAAAGTATTGATCGTAGATTGAGAGGTTCAGGATTGGCCCAGGGGATAATTATTGGAGGGCACACTGCGTTAGGGTGATATTTTTGAATTTCTAGCAATGTGGGAGGGAAGCGGGGAGGAGGTAAGTGAATAATTGCAGCTAATTAGAACTTGTGTGCGCATCCCAAATTAATTTGTTTGAATAATCAACCACCAACAGCAGTCTGATCCAAAAGGAAAAGGAAACAGCTGCCCAGAGAGATCTAGATTGCTCCCATAAATTCTTCAGTCCCATGTCTGGGACAAATGTTTTACGGAGCTGAGGGCCTAAATACAGAAGGGCAAACGGACAAGATTATTGAGTGGGAACACTTGTTTCTGCCTAAGATGTACGGTAATTAAAAGGGGCCAGGCGAAGCTGAAGGATGGTGAAAAGAGCAGGATAGTGGATGATGCTCATGCCTTAACCTTCTTCCTATCCGTCCGCAACACGCCGCCTCCCGCCGGCCTCCCGGCAGCCTGCCCGCCACCGCCTTCACGGCTGGGACATCAAATCCGCCAACGGGGAGATCCGGGGTGGCTGTAGGGGGGTCAGACATGCAACTGCTGTCGCCGCAGGGATAATAAAAGGTATCTAGGCTAGCAGAGAGGGCAGATGGAGGCAAAGCTGCAGCTAGCAATCTGTGTGCACACACCAACCAACCCACTGCTCCCTGTCCACAGGATCCCCATAATCTCCCAAGGCAGACCTGCTGTTACAAACACTCTCATCACTAACGCAGCGGGGGCAGCTAAGCAGAGAGAGTGAATGATCTAGCAGGGGGTTAATAAAAGGACTGACGCAGAACAAAAAAGCCTGTCAGACACCATAAGATGTGCTCTCCACCCCTTCCACCCCCCAGGAAATTAAAAATTGTAGCCTGTGGTGTACACTGTTTTCTCAGTGGGACTGGATGGGGCAACGGGATGTGGAAGGGTAGGATGGGAAGGGGAAAGTTGGGAGTCAAATGTTTGTCTCGCTGTTGTTTCTGATGCCATATATCAAGTGCTGTTTTCCTAAAGGACCAGGGTACCCGGTCTCTCCAAACCTGACCAGACCTAGCCACATTTCTGTGTGCTGCTGCCAGCAGCTCCTCCTGGAGAGAGTCCACTAGATCCTGCCAGGCTGGAGGGCCAGGCTGCTCTGCCTGACACCACTGAAGTCCATGCTAGCATGTTTCCATGGAAATGGGAAGAGAAAAAATGCCTGTGACATGATACACCTTTTCCAATGTAGATTTGGACCATTTCTAAAGCCCCTTCCTCCTAACAACCTTCAGGACTGGATATTTTGCAGGCACAACAAAAACTGAACAAAAAGTGGAAAAAATATCTGATTGTATGAAGCAAAACCCACCACCCTTTTGTGGTGGGTGAGCAGCAGCTGAACTCGAAAGCATGTTAATCCAGCAAAAACACCCTTCAAGGCAAAGAGACCTCCACGCTAAATGTAATCTGGCGAATCCCAGGCTCCTTGCTCCGCACAAGAGGACAGTGATGCTCTGTTCCCTCCCCTCTCGGGCTGTTTCGCGTCAAGTTTCCAGCAGCACCGTTTTTCCCCCCTCCAAAGGAATGAAATCTCTCAGCTTGGAGGTGAAGCCCCCGCCGCCCGTTTCCTGCCTGTTATTGTCCGCTTTGCCGGGCGCATTGTCTGCAGCGCGGCTGGGCAGCTCGGGGGCCGGCGGAGCCGCCAGCGCGGGTGCGCAGCGCCCTCTCCCGCGGGCTCGCCCGGCTCCGCCGCTGCCAGCACCGGGGTACGGCCCGGGCTACCCTTTGCCTTCGGGGTGCCGCCCTGCCCGCCAGGCTGGCCGTCCCAGCCTCCTGCCAGGGCCGCGGGCAGCCAGGCATCGCCCCACGTGCGGAGCTGGCGTTTCACAAGCACTAATCCCGGCAGCGCCCAAAACAGCCGTAGTTCCTACGCACCTTGAGCAGAGGCATTTTGGCAACAGAGGCAGAAACCTTCGCCTGCCTACTGCTTTCTGTCAACTGCTGGGCGCTTCAGATAAAGGCTTTGCTGGGGGCCTGAGTTCGGCATCCGCCAGAGGAGCGTGGAGTAAAGTCATTATCCCTCTGGCGAACGCCGGTCCCCGCTCATCACCTCATCACTGCATCCCGCAGTGTACTGTGCAGCCTGAAGAACTCACCGGTGTTCCTGTACCATCTTCACCGAGGATTTATAAAGCCTCTCTCAGCCCCTGGCCCCTGTCTCACGCTGCCCCGAGCACTGTGCCCCAGGCACCTCCGTGCCCACACCGAAGACCAACCTGCCCCGGGACCTTACCCCTCAGCCCATCAGGGCAGGAGCATAACACACTTCAGGAGAAGAAATACAAGAGATCTTTTGCGAAGCCAAAGGCAAAGCAATGACAAGTCTTGTCCCTGCAGGGACTTTGCTTGGCTTGCTTGGGATTATTATTTTAAAGGACAAGTTACTGCTCCTATTGCTGGGAGCCAAGGATATGAATAAAGGAGCTTCATGAATAGATATGTTACATAGATAGACTATATAGAGCTCATCTACAGCTGTCATTTTACTTCCCAGGTGGGTGAAAACAAGGTGTCCCATCCCCAGGAGATGCAGAAAGGGCTCTGGCCCCTCCACTAGGCACAAAGAAGAGGCTGGACATTAAACACTGCCTGAGATGCCGGGCCTGGCTGAGTGCTTCCATGGTGTCAGGAGAGCGCTGTGTTGGAGAAGTTAGCCTTCCTCCACGGGGAACACCACCCCCAGAAAGCAAAGGTTTCCTGGCTGCCATGAAAACACTAGAAAAGGGGAAACACTTCTGCCCTTCCTCAGTGCAAGGGTCTGCAGGAGACGCCAGCAGCAGAGCCAGACCCAGCTACACCCACATGACACTCAGCACCATACTATGGTTGCTGGAACAAAGTCAGCAAAAGAAATCACAAATGAAATAAAAGGTGATTTTGATTGGCCAGAGCATTTCATTTGGCCTGAAAGAAAATGAGAAGCCCAGGGCTCCCTATGAGCAAGAAGCAGCAGCCCTGTGCTGTGTCCCAGCACTGCTCTCCCCAGGTGTGCCCTCGGGCCTTACCCTGGCTCATCTGCCAGCACCTGCTGCTGGAAAATGGTTTTTTGTAATATTTCTTCCTGCCACATTCATCTCAAATAGCAAAAATAAACATCACGTCTCTTACATCACGTTATATGTTTTCTTACAGATCTGTCCTGTTACACACCCAGCAGAGCCAAGCCATCCCCTGCAACACCAGCCTTGTTTTGCACAGCACCTGAACTCAGCTGGTTTGGTACCGAAGGGATTTTCTCCAGGCTTGGGAAGATTGTTCCTTCCCTTCCTGCCGTTGTGAACACTCTTGTGCGTGCTGTGCGGGTAAGCGCAAGCCAGTCTTGTGCTGACAGGAGGTTGGCTTACACGGGGTTGCAGTGGGGCTGGGAGTCTGTTCCACGCTCTGCGGCAGGCTGGTAAGCCTACGTTCCTCTTGCGTGCTGCTGCGCAAGCCCCAGGAGACTGCGTATTTCACTGTCCTCTGAGACTCATTCGTCTTACACTTGCAGGGAGTCTATGTATTTGTGGTTTCAGTGAAATATATGACTCTCTACTGCTAGGCTGTATGAGCAAGAATTTATCTGCTCAACAGATTCTGCTGGCTTCCAGGTTCGTGATTTAGCCACAAAAAACAAAAAACTGACAGGATCTCCTGGTGGTAGTTCCAGGTGGTCTGTTGTGTGCCAGTGATAGGAGGCTTTGTTTTTTCTTAGCACTTTTCCCCTTTGTCTTGGTTCTTCCGCCACTGCTGGCTGTGGTAACATTGAGAGCATCAGCTTCAGTGCATACAGATACCAAAAAGTGAGTAAATTCCCCTTTTGGGGCTCCAGGCTGAGGAACAGGACAAGTCCATATTGCCCAAAGGAGACATGGGCAAGGCCCACATGCCTGTGACTCTGTCACTGAATGTATACACACCCCCTGACATCAAGCATTGTGCCAGGCTGCCACGTCCACCTGTGACAGTCCCAAAGACTCCCCTACACTCACTCTGTCTCCTGCAGAGGTGTTTAAGAGAGCGGTGGTCATCCCAGCTGCTGACTGGTACTACCATGGCATTAACTTCAGGAGGGCAGTGGTGACGCTGTCCTGACAGAGCTCTCCCAGCTGAGCCACCACCAGCACACCCACCTACTCAGTCACTTTGATCTGGATAGGCTCCAAAACTGCCTCTTCCACTGCTGCCCACAGCTTCCCTCCAAAGCGCAGCCCGGCTGTTATTCCATCAAAGAAGTGAATCCCAGGAACGTGAGGATACTTGCAGAGTCCCAGCTTTTCAGGTACTCAAGTTTACAGTTTATGCCTCTAGGGTGACACTGCAGATGAAAAACAAAATGCACAGAACTGACAAAAGAAATCTTAAAAAAGTATTTTCTGCTTTAGGTAGCTGAAGAGATGAACAGATGTAGATTCACTGGGCTTACGTCAGTCTTGTCTGAGATACACAGGTCCTTTTCCTTGCTTTGTCCTCCAACTCTTTCCCCCTCTCAAAACCACCTCATCAGAGCCTTCTGCTGCAACTCCCAGGTCAGTCTTTCCAGGGGGCTGCACTCTCTTATTTGTTTAAGTATCTGTAGGCAGTAAGTGGGACTTATCTGGTGCTCCTCAGTCTTGACAGAGAAGCAAATATTTGCAATTGTAAATCTGTCTTGCACAGTTTGTTCTCAGATTCCTCCCAACTGCACCCAAAGCGGGCACACAGTTTGGTTGATGCTCTCTTTTTCTGCATTATCTTTTACTCAGAATAAAGATCTCATTTTACTGTTCCCTTGCTGTATTTGTGATCTGCAAGGCTGCTCAGGGTCCCAACTGTGTACACTTGTGTCCTTTTCTTGTCACACAGATATAAGCTGCAGCATGACGTTTCAGCAAAATAAGCAGAAGGCATTCTGGGGGCACTAATAGAGGCATTTTACAACTTCTCCTTGGGGATTTGATCTCCTTCTTCTTAGAAGACCTTCTGTCCTTGAAATATAGTTTGAACTTTTCACGTGAGATCACAATTGCAAAACATTTCTGTGCTATTTAGGGGTATCTTTGCTCTGTTGATAGTGGTGACCTGAAGAGGAAAGCCATCGCTCTCCTGCCACTCCATTTACTGGCCACAGATGACACCATCACCTCTCAGTTTGTCTCGCTGTAGTGTGCATTGAGGTGTAAGACCTGCTGTGGGCCAGGTGCATCACGTTGATGTAAATGTCTCTGTAACTGTTGTCACTTTGGTAGGGCTAACTAAAGGTTTGCAAATACTGGAAAGGTTTGGAAGGAACCTGGAGTTTACACATCCAAACGGTCTCTGAGCTGCTTATTATCAGTGGGTAGGCAGCACACACCTTCCCAGGGCCAAGTCCCCGCCTCAGGAAGCCAGCAGGTGTCTGCTGCATGCTATTACAGCAAACTAGAATTTCATTTTAGGTTTATTCCCCCAGCTCTTGTTAGCAGACTAATGAGTTTGTGATTATGATCTGCCGCAGCTTCTGTCTTGAAGACGTCTCTGCACCTGTCTGCAGAACATCACCGGGTACTACACCGACTCCTGCGCGTTGTATTGACGTGGCTTGTGGTGCCGCTGACATACTGAATAATCTGAATGGGAAATCCTTCCCTTGGGGTGAAGGATAGCATCGCTCCCCTCATCTTACAAAAAGGTCGAGGGGAAAATTCCTGAAGGCTTTTGCTGGCCTGGGAAATGAACCTAAATCCCTGCTCAGAGGGATTCAAGTTTAGCTCCTGTTCATAGTGTCTGCTGAACAGGACATGCAGCACCAACCAGCCCTGTCTGAAGCAGGGTGGAACCTGGCACTCGCCCTGGTACTCTCTTACCTGTCAGCCATGAGCAGCACGGGGCTCACAACTGTTACTCACTGTCCCGCCAGGCAAAAGCTGCTATTTCCGTTGAAACGTTGAAGGCTGATGGGGATCTGACAGTCCATGGTTAAGCTGCGCTAGAGTGCCAGCTGGGAAGTGGGTGGAAATGAATCTTTTGTCAAATAGTTAAACTCCATTTTCCCCAAAATAATTAATTCACAAAGAACATATCCTTTCATGGATTTCACAGTTGAAAACAAAGCCAGTCTCGCCTCCCCCTACATTATCTGTCAGTCGTACCACAAAGAACAGAAGAGCTCACTCAGCTGTTAGTCGTGTGATCAAATCATGCTGGAAAAAAGAAAAGCCCCTGCCTTGGCTTTCAATCTATCTGAGGTTCTGAGCTGTCCCACATCTATTTTTCTACAGTTACACCCAAACATTTGGTTCTACCTTTTGTTTGGAGCTGATCTACAGGGCCATGACCCCAGCCTTCAGGGAGCAGCCAGAAGCCCCACCACAGGCTCACTTGCCGGGCAGTCAAGGCACAACCCTGTTCTATTTTCAGACTGAATTTACCTCAGTTTGTACTAAATGCCAGGTGTCTGTTTGATATCTCTGCTGCGGTGGCAACTCTCAGATCACATTTAGTTTCCCATGGACAAGATCCAAGGAGTGACGGATGGCTGGACGGGTGCCCAGCCGAAAGCTCAAGAGCCTAACAGCGAGAAGCATCTCAGCACCTGTGTCTCAGGCTGAACTTGACTGAGACAGTAACATGCACTGCCACGGAAAACCCAGCTGTCCTCGGGCTCCTGGTCCTCATCTGGTAGCACGGCCTCAGTCAGGCTCATCTACTTTAATAATCTCCAAGTCTGGTCATCAGGTGCTTAGCGCATAGCTGTGGCCTTTCCCAGCTGAGTGTCCTGTGCAGCTGCCCAGACCTGTCTTTCTCACCTTTGGCTGCCAGCTAAGTGCTAAATCGAGTTATCAGCTCCTTTCCCGTAAGGGAGCTCTTTTTTGGAAGGGTTTCCTCACACACCTCTCTGTTTGGCATCTCAGGACTGCACTTGAAGTAGAAACCACGCTCAGTAACACCTCTCGTCTCCAGAGCAGAACATAAGACAGTCATGGCACGTCAGACTACAGACCCACGCAGCCCATTATCTCATCTCTGACAGCAGTGAAGAGTGTGACGCCTGGGAAGGGGACAGCAAGCCATCATTCACTGGTCACCCTCTAGACGCGGAGGATTTCATAGCCCTCCATGGCATTGCTCTGCAGCACCTCTGCTCAAGGCTGAAGGGTTCCTGTTAATTCAACTTCTCCTTGTACAAAAGCAGGTCCAAGCCAACAATCATCCTTGTTGCTCTTCCCTGGACATTTTTTACACCGTATAGTTTTTGAGGTTGATGGGCAACCAAAATTGTCCTTGTATGCCTGTGTTTGGCTAAAGCGAGTGCTCTGTCAAAGAGGGTTTAGCAGTTGACTTTCTCAGGAGCAGGTTACTGAAAAGTCTAAGTCATCTTCAGAGATGAATGACCTCCTCTAGACAGCAGATGGAGTCATCATTCGCTGTTGAGGTCATCTTCTGCATGCATGATGTTTCAGCTAGAGGCAAAACAGGAAAGAATAAAGTGACATGATAATCTGTCTTGGCCACTGCTGAGAAGAGAAATTTCACAGCAGTCATTTCTGAAATCCAGAAAGCAGCAGAGGTAGAAAAGGGTGGGTTTGCTTTCTACTATACTTTTGTAAAGATGAAAGAGGAAGAGTCCATCAGGGAGAGGCTTTTAGTGCCTTCTCTCTTCTCTGTAGCCCATTTGCCTGCTGGACCTCATCTTCCAGAGCACTACGTTGTGGGCCATCAGTGCTATGGGCAGAACAGCCACTTCTGCAAGAGAGATGTGCTTTGCTCTAAGGCAGTGAGAACAACCACCCCATCACCCAAATTAGCCTGAAGATACTGCAGGAAAGCATTCAATCCTGCAGCATTAATGAAGCATAATCTCTGAGCTCATAGAATGAAGACAGCATAAATTGTAGGCAGAATTTCAAAAGGAAGTCTCTGGAGCCTGAGAGTCACCCATATGACCACAAAGCGTTTTCCTTGGGAATCTACCTGGGTTTCAGTTCAATCTCTTTTGGTTAGCTACCTCTTCTTGTCATACACATTGCCTAGCCTAGAGGTTTACAGACTTTCACAAGACTTACAGGTGCCACAAAGCTACAAAGGAAAAAGGTATTTCACACTCACAGAGCCTCAGCAGTATCACAGAAACATCTCGGTTGGCAGAGACCTTGAAGCTCCTCCAGTCCAACCATGAACCTCACACTGACTGTTCCCAACTCCACCAGATCCCTCAGCACTGTGTCAACCCGAATCTACATGTCTCTATACATAAGTTAAAACAGACCTCAAATAATATTTATAACAGGACAGATTGTGTTCTGGATTTCTGTAATTTCCAGTGCTTTATGGTTTTATTTCCAGAGCATAAGGTATTTTCCCTAAAATCTTGTTCAAGCCCTTCCCCATACAGTCAGTTTCACCACCCCCTTGCTTCTTCACCTCCTCTTTGTTTTCTAAAACATTTTCTGGGTGTTCTGATTGTGTATCACTTTTCTCAGCCATGTTTCTTCTAAAGAAGTTTCTACTTCACTGCTCATTGCCTTTTTGTGGAAGAGGTTAGAAACCTCTTCCGCCAATTAAGATAGATCTGGTTCCATATGCAGGCACAACTACTACCACTGGCTTCCTTTTATACCAAACACTCCACGTCTTATGCCTCCTGTCATTCACACAGGAGGAAAATACCAGGGACAACTTTGTCAAATCAAGTTCTGTGGCTAAAACCTCTGCAGATGGGTCTATGGAAGACAGCTTTGCTAGGCATCACTATTTCTGTGTTGTGTTGATTAATATATGACATGGGGATGCACATGAGTAGTTTACAATACAAACTACAAAATACACAAACAGTTTTGGCAGTCTCACCAGTGAAATTCTGGAACAACTGCCTCTCAGTAGACCAATACACAAATTTATTGCAAAATCTGATTTGGGGCTTCAGTTAGCGTGTTAAAATATGCCTAGCTTACGATATTGCATAAGGCACATCCTATCAGTCAGCAGATCAGCCACCCATGAGAAAGCAGAACCATACACCTGATTGCTACAGTCTTGAGCTCCTGTTCTTTGAGCTGTAGCATAGTCTGCGCTCGTCTTACTGGAAGGTGCTAAGGAAGAAACTGGGCTAAGGAGGGTGGAGCAAAGGTAGCCCTGGGGCTGTTCTGATTAAGCAGACTCTGTGTGGTAAGGGCCGGCCCAGGGACAGGCTGTAAGGCAGGATCTACGTGGATGAGCAGAGGGTAGCTGATGTAACCATCACCTCATGTCATCCCCACCCAACGCAGTTCTTCCATAGTTGTGTTTATGATTGGAATGGCAAAATGGCAGCCAAGCCAGCGGGAGAGAACCACTCCCCACAAAGACATATCCTGTGCCCAAGATGCAGGCTGTGGCTATTGCAGACACGCATGCAATACACACTGAATAAGAAACTGAAAAACACCCAGCTATTTTCATACAACAATGCTAGCAAGAGCGTATTTTTGCTGGTAAAGCTGTGTGACTCTCAACCTGAGATTATGCCTTTTCCCTCCCTCATGCTCACAGGAATCTGACCTAAGGCTATCCTGCCCATTGGCAAAGTACCCTCAACAGGCCCCCCTGTACAGCACCTCAAGCAGACACACCTAAAGGACAGCAAATACTTTGGCTTCTCTATTTTAGTCCCTCCAGGTCTGCCTAAATCTTTCTTCCACAGTCTTCTGCTGCAGTAAGGGCTTCAATGACACCCTAAAGGGCTGCAAATCCAAAGCTTCTCAAAGATCCGGCTTTTAGGAGTTTTCCTAAACGATAATAAAGATAAGTGTCACACTTCTGACATATCATTTTGCTGATGGGGTTGTATTCTGCCAATTTGTTAGTTTGAGGTATATGAAGAGGTAGTGATGACGTTTTAGCAGCGCCCTACTGAGGTCAGATTCAGCAGTCACCAAACATTTCAAGGCACATTCACTACCAATGACACCAGCACTGCTGTTAATGCTGAAATGATGTGAATGGAAATTATAACCTACGTAATAAAGAATCCACAGCATGTATTGCAAGATACAATCCACACTCACCAATCAGTATGTAAATTGGATGGACTTGGGGGACTAAAGAATGTTTTGAGAGTTTTGTTTTCAGATTTCCTTTCCAAAGATAAGATTGGGCATCTGTCATTCATCTTCTATCTTGGCAAAGAAGTTGAGAATACAGGCAAGTGCTTAAAGCATTGCTCTGTCCATATGCACCGCTCATACAGGATACATACCCATCCTTTCTTCTGGGCAGTATACAACACCACCTGTAATATATCTAATAACTCTCACATGACTGTTTACAGAGCCAAACCTGACAGATAAATAGGGGTTTAGCTGGCCTGTTCTGCAGCTCTCCGCACCCGACAGCGTTGCAGTTGGCGCAGCTGTACTTCGAGTCTCACAGGAACAAGAATGGAAATGCAGTCAAGACATACCAAAGTTTTCTCGCTTCTTGATGATAATTTCCTAACCTGTCTTCTTCCCACAAAGTTTTCAGTTCTTCCATCTCTGTTGATCTGAAACATTTGCCCCAGAAACAAGGCGATTGTTCCTGAGCTCAGGCAGTCACTGCCATGAACCCTGACTGCTCAGGGTGTTCACCAGCACGCGTGGTGGTTCAGACTTGCTCCAGTTCCTCTGTGTTCTCCTGGAAGCTGGGCTGATCACCACCGGGTGTGAACGATCAGCACAGCAAAATCCAGCAATTTGGCTCAAATTGAAAGAAATACATAATTTTGGATCCAGTCCTGGTGTCTCAGCCAAGATGGAAGCCGTTCCACCCCCCACTGCTGAGTTCTCAAAAAAATGGAAGATGGCAAGGCCTCCAAGGAAGGCAGATTTATAGTCATGAGGCAGGGTGGGAGGGAAAAGAGATTCTCTGTGCAGAAACACTCACTTCTGCAATAGCAAATCTCTCCAATGTGGTGGTTCAGATTCTGCAGAACATCCAAACAACTGGCCTCTGACAGCTTCATACTAGGCATTTCTTCCAAACTCTAATTCTGAGTACAGACTATGCTGATACTAATTAAGTAATTTAAACTGGGACTTGCATCTTTCCTGTGCGATTCTACTTCTGAAGCACTGCACTACCAAGGAGTGTTTTGCAACTGCCAAGACATGAAAGTGTGTTTGTTATTAACACATCACTATATAATTAGGGGACTTAGCAGGGGGCTGGGTATTCGCATGTTCTTTTTCCTCTGTTGCTGACAGTGCTAGATGAAAGTCTCTAGGTATCCTGTTAGGTGACAAGTGAAAATGAGTTCTGCGGCCAAAACTAAGCAATTTGGCACAATTTAGTAGAGAGATGGCATTTTCTGCTCAAAAAGGGCCCAGAATTGGAACAGCACGAGGTGTTACAGATCAAGATTGAGATGCGCTGGCCAAGCTGAGTGGGTGTTTTACGGAGCAGAGCAGCAGTGGGTGCTGAAGTCCAGGATTGAGATATGCTGGCAGAGCTCAGATGAGGAATGTTGCCCAGTTTCTGAGAACAACACAGAGTCTGTATTTTAATTAGAGTTCCTCTGCTCATCTGCATGGCTCAGCACAAACTTTCATCTTCTGAATTTTCCAGGCCTTTATTTGGATCCATCCAAAAAGCCTACCTTCCACTTTTTCCTACTCCTCCCCCAGTGAAGGCATGCCAGCAGCGACCACTCACACCCATGTATTCTGCTGTTGGCTCTCATTAAATGTCACGGGTCAAGCAGCAGAAATGTGTATGTGTATTAATTTCATGTATACGGACTGATATACAGTTCCCACTGTAAAGAGTTTCTAATTCAGATTAAACAAGGCCCGTAATCAAAGGCAGGAGGATGTGGGATTTCAGGGAGCGGGAAGCTATGGGATTTCAGGGAGAGGTCTGACAGCAGAGGAGGCATGATGACACATAGATGAGTGAGCTGGACACACAAAACCTGAATAATTGACTTCATGAAGCCTGGGGAACGCAGCAAGAAGCAGTAATATGATGGGAGTGTTGGACAGGACAGGAGGTAACAGGACTGCAAGCATCTGCAATGCAAATCCTGCCCTGAGTACTGCCTAATGTTTATTAGCTACAGCTAAAGATTCATCCCAGGCATTACAGATACGCATGACCGATCCCAGCAACTATAAAGGAATTCATAGTTTGAGAGAAACTCCTCCCCCTTCCGCATTGTGCACAGGCCTACAATTTAAGCTGGCCAAAGTAGGTCAAAGGGAATGAGTTCATTTGAATATGCAAATTGAACAAAACAAGGAGTAAAGACAATTGCTTTAAGCTTGTGAGTTCAAACTAAAAAAACAGGTCTTCATAGCTCCTTTGGGAACTGGAAGCTTTGGATTTCACACATACCCCCCCCCTGCTATTTCTTCCCCTTGCCCATCTTCATCCCCCTTCCTCTTGCCTTCTGCTTAATAAGCATCTGGCAAACCCCCCATTTCTCAAAATCGAGCCTGTGGTCAGAAAAGCAAATTCAGTAAGGTCATTAAAAAGCTCACACGTAAAGGTTTGTCAGCTGAGTGGCTGCTGAGAGCATGTACCATGTGTGCAACTCTCCATAGCTAATTTTCAAACAAGCAAGAAAACACATCTTTTGTCTGCCTCCTGTAAAGTCTTTTTTTCCCCTTTTTTCCTTTTTTTTTTTTTTTGCTAAAGGGAACAAGTTCCTTTTCCAATAACTGAAGACTGATTAAAACTGCTGTCCCTCTACTGCCTCCCCCCCCAGTCACAAGCAGCTCATACCATGAAACAGTGTCAAGAAAAGGATTTCTTATACAAAGAACTTCATATAACCAGGGAGAAGAAATGCAGGCAAACTGTTGACATTAAGTTTTGATTTAACTCCATTCTAAAATCCACTAACTCCTACCTTTCTCTTCCTATGCTTTTACTAAAAGTATTCCAGTGAGAACTCTTTAAATCAGTGCATCGTTATCGTTGAAATGACACACAGCACTGAACCAGAAGCAATCAGCTTGCTATTTCCATAATTAAACAGGTATTTAATTAATACCTTTTACTCAGCCCGAGTCAACTCCTATGAATCCAACAGCCCTGCCTCCCTCTCTGTTACCTCTAACTAAAATTTGTGGAGAGCCGGGTGGCTCACAGGAAGGAAATAAGGAGCTGAACTTCGGTTCTTAGCTGACAGTTTTAATCTGGCTGTTTCAGGCAAATCTAGATTTGCACTGGCTTAAAACAAATGTCAACCAAGAAATCACTGTTTAGCTCTTTAACCGAACAGGTTCTCTGAGGGAACCTCTTTTCTTTTTCTAAACCTTTTATTTTTGTTGTCAGGAATGAAGATCATAAAACAAATCTTTCAATTACCTCTGCAGTCTCATTCAAGTCCACCGACAAAACTGTTCATGGAGATTGAACACCAGCAGTTTACGGAGACCAAATAGCAGTGGTTCCTCCCGAGCAGCTTCAATTTTGTTGATGTGGAAACTGTACCTGTTCTGGGAGTGAAAAAAGACAACTTCAGTCTTCAGGGCAACAATGCAGAACACTGCATTAGCTTCAGATGAAAAACTAATCACCCCAAAATGGAATCACGGCTTAATTCCCCAAAGTATTGCTGTATTAGATAGGTTATCTCCTTGCAGCCTAACCCTCTGATGACACAGTACTAATAACGGGGTCCCCAAGCTGTGGCAACACTATGGGTTGTGGCTGCCTTATGGGCACGTCTAATTATGATGTTCTGTGACAAGGCTATAAATACACACGCTCCCACAGGTGAAGACCTGATTGTAGTGAGCAGCGAGGGGGTCTGGCAGGTATTTGCTCTGTTTGCACACAGTGTAGCGTTGCCTCCTTGAACTGGAGGGTTGTTTATAACTGCGAGAGCCTCGCAGGCCGATACCCCAGGGAGTTCAAGAGTATGGAAGCAAGTGAGATTTCATAATCACATATAGATCAAACGTCAGCAGGAAAAGTGCTGAAGGGGAAAAGAGTAAATTTCTTCAAATGAAAAAGCCTACTGACAAAACCCAAAGACCACCTGAGCAAAGGAAAAAGGGGATTACATATTAGCAGACCAACTCCGGTGGGCTGATAGTAGGTTTGAGAGAGGATGAAGATAATCACTCTTTCACAGGGCACTTAAGCAGGTAGTTGAGGAGAAAGAACTGTTTGAAGGATTTCTTGAAGAACAGGGAAGGTGGCTAGGCCTCTGGTTTGCTTTCAGGATTCTGTTCTTAAAGATCATTACATTATCATAATGCTTTAGGCTCATAAAACCGGTCAATGCCCCTGCACACCACCCGTGTGTGCCAGGTGAGGAGGCTTTTCCTCACTCTCTCCTTCCCTAGCAATTCCAGTCCCCATGGTCTGCCTGTCCTGCCCACCTTTGCACCCTCGGTCTTGGCTCGATCCGAGGAGCAACTTCACAGGAACAGAAAATAATAAATAAATGAGGAAATCCTTTTTCGTAAGGACTAGAAAGGAAGGGAACCTGATGGGCAGCCAAATGACCCCTGAGGGCCAGTCATGAACTCATGAGAACGGCTGCTGTAGATGAGAAGTCGACCGAACACCAAAAAAAAATCAACAAAAGCCTTCCACTATCCCATCTCCTTTACTGTTTGTTTTGTCAGAGTCAAAGGAGATGACAATCACTCACAACACTGAACTGAATAAGAAAATTATCAGCTGCCTCAGCCAACGCACTGTGGCGCACAGTTGTCAAACTCTTGCAAATTTTGTCATAAGTCTTAGAGCTAACATTTCTATGATTTCTAAAGAAGCCCAGAAAAACTCCCTTTCATTATAAAGGGAAACCTCCGGTTTGACTTGCTACACCACCTCTGTGATGGGATGAAACAAAGGATGCTCTCTCCCACTGCTCCCAGCACAGGCTGCCTCAGGAGTGTGAGCAGGGATCTGGTGAAGTTAACTCACTCTGGAGAAGGCACGAAAGAGGCCGAGAAGAGAGGCCATGCTACAGAGGAAGAAAGAATATGCGCTAGGGCAGTGATTAGCTTCAGGTCAGTGACTGGTTTGCTGGACATGAGCTGTTTAAACAGAGGCATTGGTGTGAGAGAGGGCAGAGGAGCTGGGGGACGCCAGTGCCAGGCACTGGGCTGCTTGGGGCAGACAGCGGAAACACAACGTGCAGACCCACAAAGGTGCTGGGCAACAAAGGACAGAGGAAAAGAGGCACCGTGAGGAAGAACCCAAGGGAGGGGAGGGTGATGCAGTACCACGTACAGGAGCGATGGCCGCAGATGGGCGTCAGCTCCGTGCTGGTAACACGGTGAGGGCCAAGCCCCGAGGCAGGCCCAGCCTGAAGCAGCACCAGGGCAGGCTCCCTGCGGGCTGCTAGCCCCAGCACCGGCTCCCCGCTGCCTGAGGGCCCGGGGCCAGGCTCTGCCGGGCCGCACCGTCCGGCGGAGACCCCGGGGCACGGCGACATCGGTGACGGCGCCGCTCCCCCGCCATCGCCCCTCACGAGGCGCCGCCGCACTCTCGCAGCCTCCGCCTGCCGCCTTATTCCCGTAGCTGAGTTACGCAGGCGGCGCAGCCGTACCTCCCAGAGGTACGTAAATTGCGCTGGGGGAGCGGCCGCGCCGTTCGCGCAGGGCCCGCCTCGATTCCCGAAGCGGCTTTACGACAGCTGGCGGCCGGCGGGGGCGGGGCGCTACGGAGGCGGCGTAAGGAGGCCCCCGCCGCTCGCGTCCCTCCTCAGCCGTGGCGGGGAGGAGGAGGGGCCGGCGGGGAGGGGAGCGGAGCGGCCGCGCCGCGATGTGGCAGAGGCCGGTGTGCGTGGGCCTGCTGGCCCTGGCGCTGGGCTACCTCTGCCTCCTGGGCCCCGAGCTGCCCCACTCGGCGCTGCGGCACCTCTCCGCCTCGCTGCTGGGGGGCCTGCGCCGCGCCCGCTCCCTCGAGGGCCGCATGGTGGCGGCCTGGCAGGCGGCCATCGTCCGCCCGGCCCGGGGATGGGCGCGCGTCGCCGTCGGGTAGGTGCCGGCCGCGGGCGGCGGGGCGGGACAGAGCGCCCCTGGCGGCGGGGCTGGGCGGGCAGCGGCGGGGCGGGCGCCCCTTCCCCTGGGCCTGGGGTGCATCCCCCCGGCTCCTGTACCCGGCTGCGTGTGGATGTGGCTGGGCCTCGCCTGTGGGTGAGGCTCTCCCGCCTCCCTGAGCTACGGCGAGGTTCAGAGCTGCGCCGGGAGTTGCTGGGGGTCGGGGTTGGTGCTGCCCAGCAGAGACGTGGGGAGCGGCCTCCGCTCCTCGGGACGGGCAGCTGCCTGCACTGCAGGCAGGCAGGAGGTGAGGCTCGTCGTGGAGCACGAGGTGGTGCCGTGCTGTGAGACCTCGTGACAACGTGGCTGGGCACTCACTGGAGCTCCTGCCTGTGCCTTAAACCTCTCTGCTAATTTTCTGGGCCTGTAGTTTCCCAGGGAGGGGCATTTCCTCGAGAGAGCTGCTGGCGCATGTGGGCACCTGCCCGCTGTGTTGCTTAGTCAGAGGTGGACCTCGGCTGAGGGGATTAATGGTCCAGAAAACTCAGGTATTGCTGATTTAAGTGTGCTGCATGGTTCAGACCTGGTTGGCAAGCCTGTCTCTGGAGACCTTATCCCCAGCTGGCTTGCCTGTAAAACAAATTTATATACGGAGTCTGAGGGATTTGGAGCTGCTGGCCCATCCCCAGGATGGAGCAACTGGGGAGCATGGTCCAGCAATAAACAGGTACGAGAGACAAGTTTATAAAGTGGAGAAGTGAGCGAAGCCTTCACTAACCCAGCCAAGGCAGAGATGCAAAGGAGAGAGATGAAGGAGGGAAGAGAGAGGAGAAGGCAAGAGACTTTGAAGATGCCTGTGCGTGCGCAGGGAAATCTAACACCCTTTCTCTTTTTAAACTGGAAAGAAGATGAGGGGAAAGTTCAGGAATATCACATTGATCTTAAAAGCCGGTTTTAAGTCTGGTCATTAATCTTGCCATTATATATAGCGCTTGGCTCACTTTCTTTTAAATATAAGGACATGACAGGATAACTTGACTTCGACTAGAAGATTTGGCCTTGACATGTTGGAAGAAGTTAATCTACCTCAATGGCTGGGTTGCTGATTCAGTGTTGGAGTCTATCTTGCTCTTGCCTTACGGCTGATGCAGACTTTCTCCAGTGAATATATGACAAAATAGGTTTTCCAGTGCCTCATTTAGTCTTCTCTTATGCCATGCCTTTGCTGAAAAAGAGTCTTGGTGTCTTCAGTTTGTTCCTTGCTTTCTTCTTTGGTTTAAAGCAACTGAATATATATATATATATATATAAAATATATATACACACACCAAACTCAAAGTTCAACAGTAAAGGCAGTTCATTAGTAGCATACCCCTGCTGTTAAGGGAGTTTATTAAAAGCATGAGGTGTGTTAGCAGAGGAATGCCAGGGAGGGAGAAGACAGTTGGAAGATTATTAGAGGTGTCTCACTTGAAAGAACTGTGACTTGGTTTATGTCCCCTTGCATCTTTAATGATTCGTTAAAATATAAAATTGCTGACCTTTTGCCACAGTGAGTTTGGGCCTTAAATGCTGCTTGTGCTTATTGTTTCCTTGGTTTTCTTCTCTCTGCTGCGCGAGGGGATTTTTCTCTCCTTAGTGTATGAGATGATGCACAATACAGAGGATTTCTGAGCTGGTTACCTCGTGTACTGAAAAACCTCAGGGGATTTTAATGTCCTTTATTTTGTATGATGCAGCCTTCATGTGTTGCGGCCCAAATGATATGTGAAAGGTCACTGACAAGGAGGAATACTAAATGGCTGCGCGTTTTACGCTGAGATGTAAGCAGGCATCGGCATTTGGAGTGTCGTGTGGGTAGACGCAGAGTAAGTTAGAGATCCTGCAAGTTTTATAGATCTTTTGGATCCCTGTCAGGGAAGCATGGGGCAGAGGAACAGAAACTGCACTTGACAGCAGTTCCAGAAGGTGCTTTAGTAATTGCTGGTATCATCTCAGTAAATATTTGGTATATATTGGTGTATCTCTGAAACCAGGGAGTAGAAGCAAGGGCAAGTGTTTGTAAACTTACTTTCTTCCTGGGGGCCTTGTTCCAGCCCAGAAATTTTCCTGTTCTCTTCTCTAAATTACACTGTGGTTAAATTGAGGTAGTTGATAAGAAATGGGACTGGAAGATTTCAGCTGCAGGTTAGACTTTACATAAAGTCTAGATCTGCTGAAATGGTTCCTACCACTTCCTCACTATTGCAGGATTTTTCTCCTGCTTCCACTGTTTGGGAGAAGGTGGTGTGCTATTTCTGGAAATTCAGGATTGTCCTTTTGAAACTGCGGTTTTCAAATATTTCAACTGACAAATTGCTCTCTTGACTCTAGAAGCAGAACCAGCCTATGTGTGGGGTGTTTGGGTGGGTGGTTTTGGTCATTATTCAAGTAGTAGAAACTCAAGAGTAGTATCTAGTAGACTTCGATACTTCCAGCTTTGTTTTTAACAGTTTTGAATTGCATGTACATTTTAAATCCAAAATATGTATTTTTTTAAAGCTTCTTTATTTTAAGAATTAAAAATTAAAAGTGCTATTATTGTGCCTATTCCTTTTTGAGCAAGCCTAAGGCAGCAAATAAGGTACAACATGTACTGGAACAGAGGCAGCCACCTTTGGACCACGCAGCTTCCTCTTTCTTGTTTTAATTCAGCAGAATGTTAGAAATCCCTGTGTCCTCTGCAGTGCTGGAGCGCGATAAAAGCATGTCAAAAGGAGAACGCTTTAGTAGAGAATTTCAGGAAATTCATATGCCTTTGTGGTTTTTTTCATTTGGTTGGTTGTTTTCCCCCTTAGCATGAGGGCTTTGAACAGCAAGCATCGCTGGCTGGGAAGTGATCTCATTGCATTGTCTCGCAAGTGCCCCGAGGTACGCGTGGTTTTCCCAGTATGCGTTTTCCCTCGCTCTTCCAGCGTCAACGCCTGCGTAGACGTGGTTCTGTCCGGCGTGAAGTTGTTAGAGGCGCTCGGTCTCGAACCTGGGGACGGCAAAAATCATGCGGTCTTGAACTCCAGACAGGACCTGAAAGAGGCGTTCGCTCACTTCATGGAAAAAGGGGCAGCCGCCGAGCGCTTCTTCAGCGACGCCGAGTCTTTCCATCACATTGCACAGACAGCCTCCGAGTACCCTGGTGCACAGGTATGTCTTCCACCTGAAGATCAGCTTTGAGAAGTATGTTTCTTACTTTCTGCATCGTTGGTGACTCTTGTTCTCTGTCTAGTGAGAGTGCAAATCGTTTAGGAAAGAAACTTACGGTATAGCTTGAGTGTGTTTGTGACTTTCCATGGAACTCTGCACCTGCTGCAAGTAGTGGGGTTTTAAATGGTCTGTCCCCTGCTTACTTTCCCAAAACTGAAACGTCAAAGATGCCTCTAAGGATACTGTTATATGGGAGCCAGATGGGGCTGATGCTGTAAAAGAGGCTCTAACATCTTGTAATGAGGAGGGTAGTGAGGAAATAGATCCAAGCATTAGGAGTTGTAAACAGTCAGCTTCAGCTACTTAACACAGGATTTAAATTCTCTCTAGGAGTAATGAAAAGAAATATTTTTTCTGACGCCTCCCTTTCCAAAAACAAAGTTTTGTTGCTCTCATTTGTAATGGGTCTTCAGAATCTAGCTTGATACCTTGCTTGGCAGTGAGCTAATTTCTAGACTGCTTAGTGCTGCCTTCTGTGCAGTTCGACGGCTGCTTTTGAAAATGAGGAAGAACTCTAAATGCCCTTTGTTGGTCAAGACTCTCCTGTGTGGACTTATTTCTCACCATGTTTGCTACACTGGCCTTCTGCAATCATCTGATTACTAGCTGTATCCTTCTATAACCTGTTTTCTGTCACCTCTGCGACCCTCATGACAATCTATATTTTTTGGTTTCAGAGCTCACAACAGAGTTTTCTTACTTGAAAGTTTGACCTTTCTTACCTGAAGAAACTTTCACGCTTCCGCTCACTTCACGTGGGCACAGGTAGCAGGTTTAACCTTGACTTCAAACTGGAGCAAGTACTGTTGCAGTTTTTATATGATTGCTTGTCAGCTGTGCTAGAAAACCACAAGTTACCAACTGCCAGAGAGAAGTTGCACAGAAGTAGGGGCTGTTTATGTTATGATTGAATTGATTTTTACAGGGCTGTTACCCGAATGTGAATATTTAGATTTTAAAAAGTCAGAGAACACTCAGCTTGTTGAGATCTCACAGAGAACTGAAAAATAGTTCTGCCTTCAGCCCCGATAAGCTTTACTAACTTCTATACTGCTAGACCCTTTTCTAAAATGCTAAAATCTGTACTGAAGACTAAGCATGTATAAAGCTATCGAAGCAAGGGAATGCCCATACCTGCCTCTGTTTGTTTTACAGCTTTATGTAGGAGGAAATGCTGCTCTCATTGGTCAGAAGCTCGCCACCAATCCAGACCTGAAGGTATGCGTTCCAAAAATTTCATGCTATTTGCTTGTCTTTAATGAAATTCACGTTATTTCCATGTAGATTCTGGGGATCTGGCAGTTATTTCTTAGGTTATGGCGGAACATATGGTTGGCCTTACAAGTTGAAAAGCATAGGTGATTTTTAAAAATTTTATTAATATTTTTTTATATCAATTGTCTAGGTGATGCTTAAATGCACTGAAATGGTGGCAAAGGACATGGCAGGGAAACCTTGACTGTTTTTTCTTGTTTTCTAGATCCTCCTTTGTGGCCCAGTTGGTCCTAAACTCCATGAACTACTTGATGACAATGTGGTTGTGCCACCTGAATCCATGCAAGAAAGAGATGAATTCCATCTTATCTTGGAGTATCAAGCAGGTACCTTGCCAAAGGCTGAATGTTAGATGGGAAGCCCGAGCATCACTAAGATATTCCTGGCTATAAAGCTGTTGGTTTTTGAATCAGTTAATTCCAGAAGGACTGTGTAAATTATCAGTATTGGCAGCTGTCACTGGGCTAATCTGGTAATTCCATGCACTTCAGGGAGCTGTGGTAGGTGAACAGACTTCTAAAAGTCTTCTGAAACTTTTTCCCTTTGTGATACAGTTACTGTAAATACTGACTTGTGCTGTCTTGCCATCCCTTTGGTTCTGTGTTCTTGTATGCTGTAGCCTATAGAAACCGCGTGGACTTTTCATTTTGTTGTAATGCACAGCCTAGGCAGACCTGATGGGTGTAATTCTAAAGCTGTTTGAATGCTAAAATAGTCAAGTAACGTTCTCTGAAAACAAAAAGGTACCATTTAACCACATGCAGATGAAATTCAGGGTAACCCTAATGATGGCTACAAGAAATCTGCATGTATTTTCTTGCTGTTCTCAACCTGAATCATTTCACTCGTCCTGTCTCCAAATCTAGCTTCAGAGAGAGTTACATTGGTGTGACAGAAGAGGGAGTATTTGGCAAGGAGGGAAGGCAAGAACCACCTTAATTAAACTTTTTCTGCAGCAAAACTAATGTGGAGCAGCACCCAAAGCATCCACTCTGATGGACTCCTGGCTGAAACAAGGTTACTATAACTGACAAACACTGTAGCACAGTAGCTAATGGAAAATACACTAATCTTTAAGTAAATCTTAGTCTTCTTGCTCCTGGAAGCATCCCAATTAGATGATACGTTAGTATATGATGTCTCCTTTTCTCAGCATCTTTGTTCTCGGGTGAGAACTGCCCTCCTGATGCAACTCTGGGGATCTTTGTCCTAGACAGAACTTTGTCGTGAGACTTTTCTTAAGAGGAGGCAGCACTGACGGCTGTTGATGCTGGTTTAGTGGCTTTTCCACAAATGCTGGTCATATTCTCCATAGTGTATCCAGTATACAGTCTGGGAGGGCCAAGCGAAGAAGTGTGCAGGCTGGTTCTAAGGTGGAGATTCTGCCTATAATAGCCTCAAAACTTCTTGTGGCTTTCTGTTCAAGCTGCCCTTTGTGACCTGTGTTTATTTATTCCCTTCCATATCTTTCTGTCCAGTTACCATAACTGGCACAGGAGCTGCCTGCTGCCTGAACAAAGATGCATGTGCAGATGGGGAGAGCTGGCAGAGGGCTGGCCAGTTGGACTGTGGCTTGTGTAATTTGTATCCTCTCTAGGCTCGCTGTCGTTACGCTGTTTTCTCATGGCTCGGCGTCCTGGAGATGGAGCCCCTTTAATTTGTGATCTTATCCAGGAATAAAACAGTTTACACATACAGCACTGATGGAGCTCTGTTCTGCAGATCATTCCTGAGAGCTGCGCAGTCAGGAACAGTAAGAGCCATGAGAGTTTTTAGGGTGTATCTTCATAATAGTTGAGCTAACAGCTGGTGGCTGCCAGAAGGGGAAGGTCTCCCCTCTCTTTGCATAGCCTGTACGCTCCAAATGTTTGGCTTGAGCTGGCTGTGACACTCACCTAATTGCATGCTAAACTAATACAACTGATTAAAACATCACGAAGCTTGCAAAACCAACCAAGTATTGAATTTTCCTTCTGATCAGACAAGCATCTAAACGAGGCAGAGGGAGTGAACGAAGAGGATGAATGAGAAAAAGAGCGAGATTTCTCATCTGGCTGGCAGTAGCTGTTAATTGGGCACAGTCACGTTGTGAAATTGTGCCTTTGGATTCCAGCAGGAATCCAAAACAATCTCCAGATACGCGCTTTGATTTGCTTCTCGTCTGAGTTAACTTGCTTCTATTTGTTTCACCCTAGGTGAAGAGTGGGGACAAGTGAGAGCACCCAATGCCAACCGCTTCATCTTCTCCCATGACCTATCAAATGGCGCCTTAAATATGCTGGAAGTGTTTGTGTCCAGCTTGGATGAATTTCAGCCAGATCTTGTGGTACTTTCTGGACTTCACATGATGGAAGGCCAGAGCAAGGAGATGCGACAGAGACGGCTTATGGAGGTAAGATACTTGAACACCAGTGTCTCCTTAATTTCCATTCCAACAAAGGCTTCATGGCAAAGTCTTGGTTTCCCAGGTTTAAACTTGTAAGTAGGATGTGTCTTCAGATCTCCTACAAATCCTTTCAGTATTGCATGCTAAAAGAAGAATGTGAACTGTGGGAATGGCAAAAGGCTAATCCTGTAACACTAATGTTTCATAGATTCAGTGGGTTGTCTAGGGAAAAAAAAGGTATGGTCTGGTTGTCTGGCTGGAGTACCTTGAGATGGTTCCAGGAGCTTATCTAGTGGCTAAATTACACTTTTTCTATCCCAGATACTAAGATGATCAAGGTTATAATCAAGACTTGCATTCTTTAAGCAGCACCTATGTTAGATAATCCAAGAGGCAGCTTTCTCATCTGAGCCCAAAAGAGCTACGCCAAGTTTTCTTTTTATTTACAGGTCATTGCCTGTCTTACAGCTGAGTGCCCTTTCTGATGCAATGCGCTAGCCTTTTTCTTTTTTTTTTTTTTTATTCTGTTCTAGGATCAGCTGTTCTACAGCTGCTTCAGATTTGTGAGGTTTCTGAATTAGTCCATTAGAAAAGTGCTGCGTTGGGTGCACATTAGGGTTAGATACAGGTTTCCTGCTCTGGGATTCTGAAAACTGAAGTTGTTTGTATTTCTTCCCCTTAGCAGTACATTCTGGCACTTGTCAGACATCTCATTTGGAATTGTGTTTAAATCCATACACAAGAAGATTAAAGAATGTATATCTCTGAGTCAAAACCCCTTTGTTCTTTATGAATATGTGTTTTAGGATTGTTTTATTCTTCTGTACCCCTGTAGGCTGTGGCCTCCATCTCTGATATCCCCACCGACATTCCCATACATCTGGAGTTGGCCAGTATGACTGACCAAGATTTTATGAGCAACATTATACATCAGGTAATGAAAATGGAAGGACACACTCTTTCCTTTTCTTCAGTATCACAATGCACAGATTGGTAGATGAATATGGAAGTGAAGACTTAAAATTAGGGCTATCCATTTGAAGATGAATTGAGAACATGGGTTTAATGTCTGCTATTGCATCCGAACGCTTCTGTTTTCACTGCTGAGTTTAGCAGAGTCTCCTCTGTGCAGCGAAGGAGAACTGTAATGACTTGTGGCTTAGCAGAGGACAGATTTGTTTTCTTTAGCTCAGAGAGAGCATTCCTTTTAGAAAGGTCTCTCTGGGAAGTTTCATTTAGGGGGTATCTTGCAGTGCCCTCAGACAGTCTTCAGCAAGGAGTAGGGATTTTTTGCAGATCTGAGTTTATACAGCAACTGTATTCAGTAAAAATACTGTGCAACACAGTTGGCTCTATGCTCTGATACACAGATTCTTTGCAGTCACGGGCGGGTGACCTAGGAGAATACTTACAACTCCACAGATACAAGGAACTTTGGCTGGTTTGGATTTAGCAGGCTTGCGGATTTCTAGAGAAAAAAAAAAAAAAAGGATTTGAATTCGAGCTCAGTTTATAATTTAAAAAAACCCCTTGATTTCTTTGCAGAATTTCCTTCCTGCAGATCGTGATGGTTCCTTGTTTAGCTTGACACAGCTCTAATCTCAGTGTTATGAGCGTTTCATGTGGATTTGATGTTTTCTTACCCTTTATTGTCAAAGTGTGTGTCTAGAAAACTAATTGCACAAAATAAGCATGCACCTTTGGAGTGAAATGTTTTCTTGGCTAAGTAATTCTTGCAGACTTGTAGAATGGGGAAGCTCGTGCAGTGACCTGGGGCTGCATCTCTCCAGGAAACTGGCTGCTCCCTTCTGCTGAGCGCGCTGGCCACAGAGCCAGTAACGCCGTGTTGTAAAAACAGTACCCTGAATGAGGAAGACCGAGGTCTGATTCTCTCTCTGAAGGAAAAACTGTTGTTTCTGTGTTCCTGTTAGCAGGTCTTTCCCCTGGTGAACTCCATTGGGCTGAACGAGCAGGAGCTGCTGTTCCTCACGCAGTCTGCCTCTGGTCCCCACGCCGCCCTCGCTTCCTGGAGCGGAGTTCCCGACGTGGGTGTAGTCAGCGACATCCTCTTCTGGATCCTGAAGGAGCACGGGAAGACGGCGGAGCGGGCCTCTGACCTGACACGCGTCCACTTCCACACCCTGGCCTATCACATCCTTGTCACGGTGGACGGGTACTGGGGCAACCAGGTTGCGGCTGTGGCTGCCGGTGCCCGAGCAGCGGGGACTCAGGCCTGCGCGACCGAAACCATCGATACCAGCAAAGTCTTTCTTAAAGCTCCTTTGGAGTTTGTGACCTCCCAGATAGAGGCACCTTCCAAAATCTCTTTAAATCCAGATGAGCCAGTGGTGCATTGGCACAGAGAAGGCATCTCATTCCACTTCACTCCTGTTCTGGTCTGTAAAGATCCTGTCCGGACCGTGGGACTTGGGGATGCTATTTCAGCTGAAGGACTGCTGTACTCAGAAGTATATCCTCAGTAGAAAACTAAAACCCTCCTTTTTCTCCAATACTGTATGGTGTCTGAGGAACCATGGATTAGGATTTCAGCCAGTGGTGGTATAGGAACAGAATCAGGGTGTGGTGTGTTTTCTGGGTATAACTGAAAAAGAGCCAAAGAATAATTCCAGGTATAAACTGTCAGATACATTCCAGTCACTTGGCAGTGACTCGAACGCTTCACGTTTTAGGTGCAGACGTTTTAGTATTCAATGTGAAAGTTGGCTTTGCTTTGTCTTAAGCGTGCGGGGAGGGAAACGAGTATCAAAATCCCCGTTTGGCGTAGGTTTGCTGTTTGTAACTCTGAATGGGTCTTGTCTGTTAGTGCTGGAAAGTACAGCAGCCAGGAGAACTTCCTGCGTGTGGATCCCAGGGAGAGCACCGCAGTGCTCGGCCCTGGCTTGCCTCTGATCAATTAAAAATAAAAGGCTCTTGCATTATCTCTTCTCAGCACATTGCTACGTGGCAAGAGCAAACCTTCCGCTTGCTTGGTGTGATGATGAAATCTTTTACTGATAAATTACCTCTCAGCCTCGGTATCCCCAGCATTGCAGGGAGCCAGAGTCCCAAAATGTGATGCACGTGGTACCTCCTCCTGAAATCACAGAGAAAACCTGACTCAAGGCTGCGTAGATTATTTTGGGTATCTGTTGTTTCTGTAACTAGAGGTATTCAACTGAGCCCTGGTAGCCTGTGCTTAGTTTTTGGGCAACTAGAAGATAATTGGGGTTTATATTTGGGGAGAGAGCTTTATTTTCTTGCCAGGTAAACCACAAAACATTACCTGTGTTCGCTGTACACTAAATAGCCCAAGTTCCAGCCGGGGGGGGCTCACAGCTGGTGTTCTTTGCTAACAGCAGGTGCTTGTATCTGTTATTTTACAGGAAAGCTGTTGAGTGCTGGAGACTAATTTTCTGTTTGAGAATGGTTGTGCAGTTTCCCTCAGTTTCCCTGCCCTCCATTCAGCAGGGCTAATACATTAGGGAAGGTCCTTCTGGAGGCTCAAAAGCTGCAACAGCATTTTCCAGGTAAGACTGAAGTGAGGAGGGCTTTCTTAGGGTTTGATGCTGTTTTTTTTTTTCTTTGACTAGGCCACTGATAGTTTCTGTGCTCTGGACGGCCTTTGAAATTAAAAAAGTGGAATCATGTGTCCTTGTTAAATACTTTGCTTATGTTTTTTTTCCTCTTCATAGTTGCACACTATAGATTGTATAGCACCAGCATTTTTTTGTCTCTTTCCAGCATGGTTTTGTCTCTACTTCCAAGAAGTCCAAGTGTATTTGCATTGCTATCATACACGTTTTTTTCAGTATAACTGGATGAAATGCAGTCAGCACGTCTATGTGAGCCTGCGCTGTACCAGGATTTGTAGGAGGTTGCTTTAGGTCAGTCTTTGTGTCTGAATGGAGGGGAGGAGAGTCTGTGTCACTTAAGCTGGAGTGATCCGTTTCAGTAACGCTGTCATATGGCTGTCAGTGATGTTCTCCTGCTGGAAAATGCCATCGTGAGTGCACTGGAAAGATAAAAATTGACAGCTGTTGTAACTTGTACTGACTTCACACACAATGCTGTCTGTCATTGTTTATTTAACTTTTGCTTTCTCTCTGAGCAAAGTCTTCTGTGTTGTACTGGAGGAGAAATGCAGTCAGTGCTGGGTCTTCCTGCAGCTTATCCCATCCCCATCTTCTGTTGAGTCTCAGCATTTTATCTCAGTGCAGGATCTTCTTAAGACTGGGAGTATTTCTATTCAGATTTTTTTTATTATTGTTGATAAATGATAGCATAAGGCTTAGAATTCCGGTTTAGTCTTCCTACAGAAAAAATAAATTAAAAAATTCTCCTTTCAGCTGTTTAAAAAGTCTGAGGCCATTAGCAAGGTTATTTTGCAACTTCTGATCGTAGCCTTCTGGCACACCACCCCTCGGACCACCAAAGGCCACGCGTCCTGCCAGCTGGAGAACTGATCCTTTGCTTACGCCTGGTCCCGCTTTCCTGACATTGGGCCAAGCTGTGTGGATGCTCGAGTTGGAAACAAAACAAAACTAAATACACACAAGCTGTCAGCGGCAACCGTCCTGCTGCAGTATTTCACTTCTCTCTTCCAAAAACATTTGCAGGGATGCGAGGCTGATTGGACTGGCATTGCCTTATGGCTGTGTAAAATCACATAACTGCACTAACAGAGCTTGTCCAAGGGTTAAGTTACGCTTGCGTTTAACAGGAGTGTTACAGACCTAAATTACCTTTTTTTTTTTTTTTTTTAAATACTACTTTGAATAAATAAATGCTGTAAACAAGTATGGAAAAGGGATTTATTGCTTAGAATTCATCTGGGCCTAGAAGCTAAACTCTTAATTATTATTATTAACTCCTCCTTCCTGTTCTTTCTCACCAGGTAATGTTTCTTCTTTGGCCTGTTGTCGGTGCGCTGTGTGTGCCTGGCACCGTGACTCGCTTCTCAAATGACAGTAGCTGATGATGGCTGAACTGCTGCTCTATCTATAGATCTGCTTTGAGCAGGCATATAGAGCTCGCCTGGTCACCACTTTCACTTACCAAGGCTAATTCTTAACAAGCGTGACCTGTTAATCATGATTAGATATACTGTTGGTATCCCTGAGTAAGTTTTGAAACAATCTATATGGTAATAAAAAATTGAATGGTGGGACCTGGCAGCCTGTCTTCACTTCGTGTTTCACATGCTGTGAACATGATGCGCTTAACTTCCCTCTGCCTGCCCAACTTACTTACAGAAAGGGTTGCCGAGGCTCTTGCAGTCCTTCTCCTGCACATGTAGGCTGTCTCACATCTCTGCACAGCTACAACAGTGACAACAAAGAAAAGCTGCTTTGTCTTTAACAGACCTTGCTGAACAACGGAAATGGAAATAACTAGTGGGGCTCTTTTGGCCTGTATAGGGGGAAAAAAAACTACTGAAATTTCTATTGATTGTGGGTTTTGTTGTTTGGTTTTTTTGTAAAATACAAAAGTCCTTGGTAGGTGAGAGATTTTTTTTAAATGAATTTATCTCATGGATTATAAAAATCCGGATCTCTCTTCACCATGAAGAAACAGAAAAGTTGCAAAAATACCAAAGCTTCAAAACCAGGCTTGAAACGGCCTCTGCTTTCCCCTCATCCTGTCTCTACAAACTCCGTTTCTTCTCGTGTGTTACTCATACCTTGAAATCCAGTGATGGATGACTCACACCTCAGCTAGCCTCGTGCTCCTGAACATTTCCACTGGAAATGTTTATTCACACATAGTTTGCTGAAGAGGCAATAGATGAGCTCATCACTGTGACAGTAAGCTAGCGGCTCCCGAGATGATAAAACCTGTGCACGCTGATACTTCCACTTCTGTGCAGCCAGTGTGGCCACGTTGGTTTTGGTTTTTTTGTCTTACCCTTGATCAAAAATGAGCAGTGCCTCATCTCTTTTGTGTACGTTGCTCCTGAAGGTCAGGCGGTGGGTTATCTGAGATGGTGAAGCGCAGGCAGACATTGAAAGGTTGTGTTCTTCCACTGCTGTGCCCATGATGTGCGATGCCTACCTGGCCGTGGAAGAGCCAATCCCAAATCCAACTCTTTCCAGTTTAAAGGCTCTTCACTTTTCTTTTTTTCCTCTCCAGGGGAGTTTCTCAGCCTTGCTAAGGATTTTCTCTACTCCTGTGTTTCTTGGTTATCTGCTGTTGTGATAGGAGATCCAGTTAAGTTTGCTTTTTTTTTCCATGGGTTTCTTTTTCAGAACCGGTGCTGAAATTTTCTTCCCTAACCTTTAAGCATTGCCTCTAGCAAAGACCTTATCAGCTGCTTTGACCCATGTTAGACGTTGCTTTAGAGCCCAGCTCCACTTCTCAGCTACTGGAATGCAAAGCTTGTACAGCAGCAGAGCACTAGGTCCGTTTCCAAAGCCTAATGGAGAACCGTCAGCAGTGTGTTTGTATTTTATGTATTTGCCATCAGTTCTCTTCTGCCCAAGTTCGTTTAAGACTAGTTAGCCTAAGGTAGGGGTTGCTTTTTGTAGCCCCCTCTGCAGTACGCTTCCCAACGACGGTTAGCAATAAAAACCAGATTTTTAAACTGTGAAATCCACTGATGCTACTTGTGGTTGGCTTTTTTTTTTTACTTGTTGTTCTGTAATGATGTACTGAATTATCAGGAACTGTGTGCCACAGGGTGACCTTTCCAACCACATCCTGTGAAAAAAGTTAAAATGAATACTTGGATAGTTTTTACAAGAATTGTACAAGGCAACATAACTCTTTCCAGTTACCCTAGAAGTTGTTTAAACCTCTGTGCTATTTGGGCACTTTTTTGGAGCTTGCAGCTTAGGGTAAAAACCGATGCTGTCGTCAAGGAGGGAGCAGCTAAACTGTCTCTGCGTTGGTATCTGGCACTGGCTGCTGATACACGTGCTTGGAGCAATCTGTTCTGAAGCAGCGCTGTCAAGTACTGTCACACAGTGTGCTGCCTTCCTATTTCTGGTGTAAGGAAACTCATCAAGTCTTTGAGAACATTTGGAAGAACAGTAGAAAAATGGAGGAGAGTAATGAATTTATATTTTTATGGCTTTAGTTGGATTGTTCTTATGTCCTGCATTAAATCAGTATTTGAATGTGAAAGTTTGTTTCAAGCCATATTAATTTTGCTCTTCTCTAGTGCAATTAATGTTTTGGTAAAAGCATAGAGTTAAGTTTTAAACCTGTGATCATACCAAAGTGGTGGTCTCGTGTTTAAAAAAAAAATTATATGTGTAGACACTCATTGGTTAAAACCAGCTAGAACAGACGCCACAACAAAGACTGTCTCACATTCTTCATTCAAGAAGAATGAAGAGAGAGAAATGAGAATATTAAATGTTGTCTTTGCTCTCTGTTTTTAAAGTTTGAGTGATAAGGGGCAAAGGAAACCTATTTGCAAGACTTTTTTTGCGTAGCATATCCCTTGGCCTGCTTCAGCAATACTGGGTCTGATTAAACCCTTCACTAAAACTTGATCTTGGAGCCAGAAATGATTGTTCTCTTGTCTGTTCAGAGGTGTCAGACAAAGTTCTCTTCTGTAACAGATGGAGCAGTTTCTTGTATAATATCTCAGGTGGATCCTAAGCGCCAACTAGGCTGAATTCTCAGGGAGTTACTGATCCAGACTCTTGTGGGAGGATGTTCTCTCAGCAAAGGAAACCAATGCAGGTTGGAAATAGCATGCGTGGCCATTACCTTCTGCGCCGGACGCTTGGAAAGGCCCCTGTTCCAAACAGGTCCCTGTCACTCTGAAAGCTGAGCCTGGTACCAGCCTTGGCTGAGAAGATCTCATAGCAGCTGAAAAATACAAATGCTGGCAGCTAAGGGGTAATGATCTCATTAAAATGCAAGTGGGGAAACAAAAAAAAAAAAAAACTGAAAACCTCCCCTGTGAATTTCTCAGGAAAGCTGCTCCTTAGTGCAGCCTGGGTAAAACTGGGTTCAAGTCTCACCTGTGTCTTTCATTAAAAACCACTGATTTCTTTGTGCAGCTTGGTTTGAGAGAGTGCTAAAGCTTTCCTTGTAGCAGAACTGTGTTTTCTATTATATAAAACAATCTTGGCAGATGAACTACTTGTTGTAATAGGTGCTCTTTTTTTTGTAGTGCATTTCTGTGTGGAGCTTATTATTTTAGTAAAGTTTGGTTTTCTTCATTCAGCACTGAGGCTTGTCTGTCTCTGTAGAAGAGGCTTTGCCAGCTGAAACCCCCTTCCCAAGGGGGAAGTCTACATCTTAGGCAAGAACAGGATGTTGAGTAGGACCCGAGGTCCCCCTTGCTCAACGCTGCCGGTCAGTGACCACGGCTGGGCACACAAGGTTGTACACAGGAGCGGGGCAAGAACACTCTAACGCTGCCTGTATCAGAAATCAGCATCCAGTTGTCTCAGGGACCTCAGGACCCAGTTTGTCTGGGTTGAATACACGCTGCTGGACGGATAGATCGTTACGCTTGGCTGAAACAAGGTCCTGCTGCCCAGGCATTGCTGTTTGAGTGTCTTCTAGTTTCTTTCCTGTGAGGAAGTCAAACTGCAGTCTAACTTGTAAGCTGTATCATTTAACCTGCTTAATGATACACCTTTTTCTAAAAAGGGGGGAAAAAAACATCCTAAAGCAGATGGTTTCTACTTCCCTAGAAATTAAACTCATTATTCTTTTCCATCTTAAAATTTCAATTATGGAGGGGGAAGGAGAGGATTAGAATTATGGCTGATGCCAGAAACAGGTTTTGGAACATAAGGTGTGATTTCCAAAATCCCTAAATGACTTAGTACAGTCCTGAAAAAAATCCCTTGCTTAATTCCAGCTGAAAGAACAGTCCAGCCTCATTCTCATCATTAGATAGCATAAAAAAAGCTCTCCATAAAGATACTGTGAATTTACTGGATGTGCCATCATCACAATACCCAGGGGGAGGAGAGGGGACAGGACCGGGAATTGCAGTTCTATTTATTATCCAACTGTAATTACAGATTTTAAAATGCTTCCTTAGCCATGAAGCACCCTTCTGCTCTGTTCAAATCCAGAAAGTAACAAGGTGCTACCGCTCCTTTTCACAGAAGGAGAATTGGTTAATCATCTGCATAAGCTTTTCACAAAATATGTATTTATTTTAAATACCTTTACAGTACCTCCAAATGTCGTATACCCTATGTATTAACATTTATTAATACAAATAACATTATTCTGTGTAACATTTTCCCTATGAAAGCATCCTAACAGCCAAGAAGGTCGCACCAGTGGGACTGGGTGAGAGGAGAGAGATCTTTGTGTCTGAGGTGGGCTCTAGCGGTGGGACAAGGGCTGCTCCCCGTCTATTGAGTACAGCAAACGAGTCTGATAACGCTACAGTCTTTTTTTTACAACAAGCAGAAGGCAGGGGAAGGCAGCTAGCAAAATTAAAACAAAGGGTCATTAGCAGATAGAGGGAAAACCTTCCTGCAGGAGCGATGCTGGTGCTCACCTACCTGTAACCACACTGTTCTGGGCACTGTTCCTTGTATTGGTGCTTGAAAGCCTTCCTGATGAGACTAAAAGATAACAGCAATCAACTGCTGTCGGAAAAAACTGTCAAACTCCAGTTTTGGGGGTGAGGTAAAGTTCCCATACCCTGCCTGCCCTTGATCTGTGATCTTAACCTTTTCTTCACAGGTACTCTGTTACGCTGCAGTAACGTTCAGTGTAAAAAGTTTAATGTGAATAAAAATCACTGCACTGTACCTGATTTACACTGCTTCTTGTCTGGTTTGTTTAAATGTGCCAGTGCTCCACAAAAGAGCCTCTGTTTTCTTCAACTCCTAGCATGAGGGAATCCTTACAGGAGTGCTACCCTGAAGCTGTACCGATACAAAACCCAGCACTAGAGGACAGCTGGAAAAAAAAAAAAAAAAAAAAGTCACATTTGAGATAAGCAAACAGTTCTGGCAATCAAAACAGAGGAGAAAGGGAAGGGTTCCTACTCATTCAGTGTCCCCCCCAGGAGTAGGACAGCACTTTAGTTCCTGGGTGTGCTCTAAAGATGCATTAATGTCAGTTTGGATAACAGCAGCTAACCACGAAGCACAACTGAAGGATGTTCATGTATCCAGAGCCTTGGTCACGCTGCTTTTAGGTTCTTGAGAGAGAGAAGTTTCCATTATTAACCTTCCTCCCTTGGACTTGTTAACTATGGAGTGATACCACGCAGCACTGCAGAACTAAAAGCAGGAAATACATTTTAAAAAGCTGGGTGGCTTAACCAGCAAATACACTGAACCCTGAAGCTTCAGTTTTAGTGAGGAAGCGCTACACATTCTGTCTGGAAAACTCCGATCGAAAGTTGCACGACTGTGTTGGCTTGGTGGGCTTCTCAGTACACAGAGGGGAGCAGGAGAAAAATGATTCTTAACCCCGTTACTGGTTCTTCTGTAAAGTATGATGTCGCACCTTTAGTTCCCAAAAGCTGCTGTTTTGAGCTCTGGATAAATCCCAGAGGAAACAAACTCATAGTAGCAGAGAAAAGGAAGACTAGGATTTTGCTGTTCAAGAACAGAAACATTTACAAAGCATCTCCAGGATCACGTGGGCATTAAAATTCCTTGCTCTGCTCACCAATGGGCTGCTTTGCCACCTTGCAGCTACCATAAATAATTTCTCCAAAAATGCAGCTGTAAGGAGGGTGTAACTGAAGTATTCAGAGCATGGCTGCGGTCATACTATAACAATTTAAATTTAGCACTGAGGCTGACCATATTGTCTTTTCCGAAAAGGCCTGCTCTTTGTTTTCCTGCAAACCGATCTTTTCCCCCATGCTGGGCAATGCAGATTCTCAAGGAAGAACTCCAGTCACATGAGCAGAGCTCATTTACCCCGTTTCTCAGCAAACAATTAGGAATTTGGCAGACCACTTTGCTGCTGCAGCTAGCCTGCTTCCAGAACAGTCAGCCTCTGAGCATTTGCCCTCCTGTGGGCCAGCTCTGCAACTTTCTTAGCTACCACATGGAAGCTTATGCTTAAAACCAGGTTGGATTCAAGAAAATTACTGTGTTCGATGAGTGGGTTCAGTTTTGGGCCCCTCACTCCAAAAAGGCCATTGAATGACTCGAGCGTGTCCAGAGAAGGGCAACGGAGCTGGTGCAGGGTCTGGAGCACAGGTCTGATGGGGAGCGGCTGAGGGAACTGGGGGGGTTTAGTCTGGAGAAGAGGAGGCTGAGGGGAGACCTCATGGCCCTCTGCAACGCCCTGAAAGGAGGGTGCAGAGAGGGGGGATGAGTCTCTTGAGCCAAGGAACCAGCACCAGGACAAGAGGGAATGGCCTCAGGCTGCGCCAGGGCAGGGTCAGACTGGCTCTTAGGAAGGATTTCTTTGCAGAAGGGGTTGTTGGGCGTTGGAATGGGCTGCCCAGGGCAGTGGTGGAGTCTCCATCCCTGGAGGGGTTGAAGAGTCGGGTTGACCCAGCGCTGAGGGATCTGGTGGAGTTGGGAACGGTCAGGGTGAGATTCATGGTTGGACTGGAGGAGCTTCAAGGGCTTTTCCAACCGAGATGATTCTGTGATTTTGTGAAAGACAAAGAGTGATCCTGGGATCAGAAGGTGAATAGCCCTAAAGAGAAAGTGCTGTTAGCCCAGCAGGTCTGCTTTGGCCATCCATCCTCCACCAGGCTGCGTGTTAACGGCGCGATGGCCCCCAGACAAACCAGCTCACCTCTGCTACGCAGCTCTCCTGTGTTCCACCACTGCCAGCACTAAGGACCTTAAAGTGCCTCTCACACCCCGTGACCATCACATCGCCCTGCTCAGGAATACCCACTCCCAGCTGTTTCAGCTTCCTTTTTTCAGCCTCGAGAAAGCATTTACAAAGTCTTGCCCTTGTGAAACAGGGTGCGACAAGCCCCCGTTTCACAGTAAGCCAGGCTGTGCTAAGTCCTGAGCCTGGCTTACTGCTCTGCACTTGCCCTGGTGAGCTGTGCTACCTTCACCCCCTCTCTGAGCACCTTACACTGCTCTCACAGCCTGTGTAGGGCTTCCTCAGCTGCTTACAGGTTCAGCCACTGGAAGGGTTTGATCCTCTTTGGGGTCTGGGATGCTAAGTCACTCCTGCTGGCTTTTCTAAACATACTGGATGCCTCAGCATCCTTCTGGAGGACTCACGCCCAAGCACGGAGGACTGCCAGCCCTGTGAGGAGATGGATCTCCATCCTCCCGTCGCTGGTGTGACCACACTAACAGTAGCTACGCAGAAACCTCTCCTGATTGCTGCAACGCCTCCTTGGGACAAGGTAGAGACTGCGTGCTAAAATCATTAACAGAAAACAGCTGCATTTAGACTAACTGACAGTGGGGTGAAGCCACCGTGGGTCGGGGGAAACGGCAGGTCCTTTTCCCCACAGGTCAGCAGGCAGCTCTGGAGATGCTCCTGCACCCGCCTGTCCTGACCAGAGTCCATCCTAGTCTGCTGCCTGCCGGCTCTTCCGCTTTTCTTTCCTCTGTTCCTCGGCCCCTGTAGGTGCTGAGGGCTCCTCGGGGCTCATTTCTGAACCTGGTTCTGGTTCCAAAGGCAGTGAGGGAGGCTTTGCAAGTGGAGCTGATGCTCCAGCACCTGGGGAGAGAACACAGCTACAGTTACTGTACAAGTATGTGTGTTTTGTCTATTCTTTTTGCCCTTCCAGGCAGTGTGGAGATGCAGAATAATCACAGCTGTTAATTACTCTCAGATTTCTTCTGTCTAGCATTAGCTTATCAATAGCCCTCAACTCTTTTGTGAGTTATCCAGCCAGAAACCTTACAGTACCCAGAGTTCTGCTGAAGGGAAGCTAAGGTACAGTATCTCATTCAGCTGGGCTGCTGTGAGAAGTCAGTACAAACCCAGGAATTAACTCATGCTTTGGAAGGGAAAACAGTTCCACTGAAGCTGGTTTATACTCAAGCTGGAGCCAAAACCACAGTATCGTTTTCAGTTCAGAGTTTTAGCAAACTCAGGGAGAGTTTCCAGGCAGTTAAAGTAGCTACTAGAATAAAATCAAAACAGGACATTTCCATGCTGAAGCTGTTTCCACACTTAGATTTAACAACTGCTGTTATGAACCAGCTCCCTTCTTTGATACGGATAATAAAGTCCTTCAGGTAAACCCTAAACTCCTGTTTTATTTTTCAGCTTTTCTGGCCAAGTCTTTCCTGCATGGAAAGTTTATTCCATGCATGAGAAATGGAACAGGTCCTTGGGGGTGCCAAAGAAAGAGGCCTGGATTGCCCAACCTCTCTCCTGGTTCAGTCCACAGGCACCAAGACCAAGAGTGACAGAAAATCACCACGATGAGCAATACCTCTAGAGCATTCCTCCTCAAAAGCCAAGGGGTGAGAGGAGGTCAGGCTATAAACGGCGGCTCAGGAGATGCTCCTACCCAGCCCCAGCAAGAAGCAGCACGTACAGGTATCGGTGTAAGCCCTCTGAGGCTGATGCCATCTCCTGAGCAACCCTCAGTCCAGTGGCCCACACTAAAAGGTAATCCAGCCACATTTGCAAGGAGGGACGGGGATGGACAGCTTCAAAGCAATCCAGTTGCAGGTAGCTTTGTAACAGAAATGATAAAGCGCTTCAGAAAATTGTCCATCATTTCCCCCATCTGTGCACATCAGCTCCTGGGCTCTTCCAAAGGAGCTTCCAGAGCAAGATCTCAATCCCATGCTAATGGAGTCTTGCCCATCGTGGCTCAGACAGGAAGGGAAACTACTGGCTTTCCACATCCCTGCAAAAGTAGAATAGTATAATGCACCACAGAAAGTATCTTCCTTCACTCAGCAATCTGGGAAAGTTATCACCAAGTATTGACATCATCTGTGTAAGCAAGTCAATACCTTCCTAAACACACGCTGTAACTCAAGAGAGATTTCTCTTCTCCCCTCCCACAGTTCTACTTTAAAGAGAAGCAGAAGAGAGGTACCTGGGGGAAGCTGCATGGTTTTCCCATACCCTGCAGCTGAAGACATGGCTTGACCCAGGGCCTGGTTAGAGCCCAAAGGCTGCTGAGTGCTGGAGGATTTCCCTGACAGAGCAGCTCTCTGCTTGGATTTAGACTCTTTAGAAGGCTTAGTCCAGACCAGGCTCTCCCCCATCTGCAGGGCAGCTCCCATCTTCTGGGCAACCTCCACCATCTTCTCAAGAAGCAAAAAGAGAAGGCCAATGTAAACAGGAACACTTCAGACAACAATAAAGTCAACAACACAAAAAACCCTCCAAAAGTGAGAGCTGTGCAGAGCTGGATACTGCTTTGGTGCTCGAGGGAAACATCTCTGCTAATTCATTCCCTTAATTAAGAGGGAATCTTGTCTTGCTGTGTATTGATTGAAGAACTGGGCTTCAAAGAGCAGAAATGAAGCAAGCAGCTCTCAGCAGGTGGCTGCTCTACTCAGAAAATCTCATAAGCAGAATCTTTCTAATAATTGGACTCCAAAGTCAAATTTCCTCCTTGTTTGTTGCCAGTCTTAGCATGGCTACTTAGTTTCCACTGACAGCTGTTAGGCACATACCTCAGGGTCAAAGTCAAGAGTACTGCTCTCCTTCACTGCATTAATCTTCTTCTCCATCTCCTGGTACTGGCAGAGGGCTCCCTTCTTGTCACCCTGGTTATACAGCAGCACAGCATAGTTCAGGTTGACGAGGGGGTTGCACCTGCAGCAAACACACAGGACGCAGTGCATTCACCGTGGGAACACTTATCCTGACTTGAATAACGCTAAGAAGTGCCCGGGCAGCAAAGCCAGAGATACCCGACTGTCTGGCACAGCCAAGCCATGGGGTACTCTGACCCCGAAGCAGATGAGGGGCTGCACAGCCAGAGTCCTTTGGGAACATGATAGAGTCCCACGAGCTTGGCGAGAGACCCGGTGCCTGGGCTCAGCCAAGTCTCCCAGTGTCAGTGACAATACAGACAACTCCGCTGATCGCCTCACCCCCTGCAAGAGGCAATTCTTTGCACTTGGGGACCATCTCAGGACTGTCTTTAGTCTGTTCCTGGTCTCCCAGCCTCTTGCTGCTGGGGGCAGGTAGAGCAGTGATGGAGGCTTTCATCCTCCTGCGAGAGCTGATCTCTGCTCTGACTTACCTCAGGCTCTCCCAGCTCTCCCAGTTTGTAGGAGAGCAGCTTGTCACAGGACAGGGCAGTGGAACAGACTCACGCTTGTTGATTGTATTTTACAACCCAACATGCTACAGAACATGCTTTTTACATTTTGTTTTCCTCACCTCCCCTCTCTCATTCACCCAGTAAACACATACCTAATTGCATGGACTGTTACAGAGAAGCAGCAGGCGATAACCTAGTAAGGAAGGACTGGAAGAGGAGACCAGCACCACAGAGAACACTGTTACCCTGCGCAGTCCTGCCTCCCTTCCTGATGCAGAACAGCACATGAAGATTTCAAAAAGGCAGAATTGCTCCATAGATTCTCATTTTCCACAGTATCCGTTTTCTTCACTAGGGTACATTAGCCCAGAACAGCAACTTCTCTTCTGGCATAGCCAGGAGTGTGAGCAAACTAAACCAGAGGGAAAGAGTGAGCTGACTGCCTTGGCTCTGTAATTGGTAAGTGAAGCTCTCCGATAGCTGATCCTTCCCTAATTGCTTGACAAGCCACACTCATAAACTGCTCTGACCATTCTTTAGCAGTCTGAATTCCACCCTCCTTTTGGAGAAGCAAAATGCATACATATTATCTGACAAAGAAATGAACCGCCAGAGGGTCACCAGCCCCAGCACGAGAGCTCATGCAGACGCTCAGCTCATTTAGGCTGCAGGATGAGACCTAGAAGAGCAGAGGTTGCATTTGCCCAGCACAGGGGACACGCTGTCGAGGGGTGCATAGCAAAGCACTGTCTAACCACAGCTCCCTGCAGAGGAGCCGCATACATTTATCACTGCACACAGGTCAGTGAAAGATGCTTTGTAGTTTGCTCAATAAATGTGAGCGAGGGACTGGTGCCCTCTCCTGGAGTGTGGCAGGGATAACGGGAGCCATCCAAGGACTCTAGCACCCGCGCCTGGGGGGCCAAGACAGAGAGAGCATCCTTTGTGAAAAGCGCAGAAAGGAAGGCTCCTGCTAGCTCTGATCAATAAATAGAAAGTGTCATCTGCGGTCCATGACTATCCATCCTTGGTAAGTTACATGACAGCACTGCAAGAAAGAAGACTATTAGAAGAAATCTGAAAGCATTTATAACCATTGGTTTTCCTTTAACTGAGAAACTGGAACACTGACCCCGCCACAACCCGCCCCCCCCCCCTCACGGTCTTTGTCAAAGCAAAGGAAGTAATGCATGAAAAAATAAACAATCAAAACCCCACCTCTTTTCCCCCTCCCCCCGCAAAAAAAAGCCAAAAAAGAAAATACAAAACCCCAAACCTACACAACAAAACACTGAAGAGATCAGACAGATTTGGGAACAGCCAATTTTCAAATTAATTGAACCTTATGAGGCCAATTCACTTCAAGAGCTGAGAAGCAGTATGACATTTAGAAAGAAATCAATGGCTAAATAACCACAGAAAAAAAGGACTGCTATGAGCTAGAACCAGTACTAAGAAGAAACACCTTTTTTTAAAGATTTTTCCAAGAGGCTCTCCATTTCAGGCCCCAGAACAGCACCCAGGCCAAATGTCACAGCGCTGCTGTAAAAGTATTGATGGCAATGGAAACAAACACGGCTCTCTTCATCCCAGCCAAACACTTCATAATATGCCAGCAAAGAAAGCCTGTGGGGACATGGATTCAGCCACACAATAACTGTGTAAAATATACAGCATGTCAGCTGAACAAGCCTAACAAAGTCTGGATATTCCTCCCAGCAGTCCCTGGCAGTTGGCATTCAGTTTTGCTTTGATGAGGTTTTATTTTCCCGGTAAGACTATACAGCTGTAGCATCCCAGTAGTGCCAAATACTTAGGCAAAGTTGTAGAGCTAAATTTCTATTCCTTCTCTTTGACCAAACACACAAACTCATGACTAAGCAATCTTTAAGGTCCTGTACTGCTTTGTTAGGCATGGAAGGGTGATTAGGAAAGCCAGGCAAAGGAGTTGACTGCACTTAGCGATGTTGGTAGGAATGATCGAGGCGTAACTGCAAAACGCTCTCGCACAGCAATGTATTTACAAACCTTTGACGCTAGTTTCACAGAATCCCAGAATCATCTCGGTTGGAAAAGCCCTTGAAGCTCCTCCAGTCCAACCATGAACCTCACCCTGACCGTTCCCAACTCCACCAGATCCCTCAGCGCTGGGTCAACCCGACTCTTCAACCCCTCCAGGGATGGGGACTCCCCCCCTGCCCTGGGCAGCCCATTCCAACGCCCAACAGCCCCTTCTGCAAAGAAATCCTTCCTAAGAGCCAGTCTGACCCTGCCCTGGCGCAGCTTGAGGCCATTCCCTCTTGGCCTGGCGCTGGTTCCTTGGCTCAAGAGACTCATCCCCCCTCTCTGCACCCTCCTTTCAGGGAGTTGGAGAGGGCCAGGAGGTCTCCCCTCAGCCTCCTCTTCTCCAGACTAAACCCCCCCAGTTCCCTCAGCCGCTCCCCATCAGACCTGTGCTCCAGACCCTGCACCAGCTCCGTTGCCCTTCTCTGGACACGCTCGAGTCATTCAATGGCCTTTTTGGAGTGAGGGGCCCAAAACTGAACCCACACATCGAGGTGCAGCCTCACCAGTGCCGAGCACAGGGGTAAGTTCAGTTCCTCTAAGGAGGTTGCACAGACCTACTGATGTTTGATACAGATGTGGAAGTAGTATTTAAACCTGCTTTGTAATTCTGTTGATGCATAACAGAACTTCAGTGCCACATGTGTGCTAACTGATTCAAGAGCTCTGGCATGCGTGCAAGCCACGCAGCTCCCAGGAACATCTGAGAGCGTTTACAGCACCTCTTCGCAAAGAAAATGGCACTACAGTGTCAAACACTATTTTTTGAAACCTGCTGCCCTTTATAATGGGCTTAGGAACTTCCAGAATTCCCAAAATTAAGCCTGGCCAGCGCAGTTTGGTTAGAGGACAGAGGAAAAGGAACCGGTATCTTCTCATGCCACCTTGTGGTGGCCACTGCGGATGAACGAGTGCTTTTGCCACAGCTCCCTCGCCGGCTCACAGACTCCTGGGCTCAGGAGCACGGTGCTGGTTGCTCTGAGTATGCAAATATTCACAGTAAATTGGGAGAGAGACAAAACTATTAATAAATTTGAGACAAATCTGTTTTTCAGCCTGAAATGATGAAACACTGGAAGGTTCACCTTATCATTTCTGAAACCAAGTGCTCTGGTTTTAAGAGCTAGATTGCAAACATAGACATTGTTAACAAAATGGAGGAGAAAGGACTACACTGCTGCCCTTTCACATGCTTTTACTACTTCTTGCCCACATTCTCCCTGCTAAAATCTTCCCTCTGCCCAATTCAGAACAGGCTTTATCCCAAGCTTCTCACTGCTCTGCACAGTGCTCGAACTTTGGGTTACAAAATATTCTGGGATGACTGTTTTATTTCTATTGAATCTGCTCCACTGTGTATAAATATTCACTGAAAAGAGGACTGGAATCCAAAGTCATCACCACTGACTCACAAACTAAACAGCAAAATAAAAACCAGCTCTGGGTTGGTCTGAAACAAAATTTCCCTTTCGTTTCTCAGAGCTGACTTGAATTTGAAAAAAAAAAAAGAAAAGTGTTTTTTTTTTTTTAAAAAAAAAAAAAAAAGGTTTTAAAGCTGTCACTTGCACAGCTGCCAGAATAAAAATGTTTCCCTACTGCAAACCATTTAGGGTCAAAGTAGACCAAGGGACAATGCATACAAAGAAAACCAGGTGCAGGGAGGCAAAGCAACGCAATGAAAAAGCTGACAGCTATGATTAAGACTTACTTGTCCAGTGCCACAGCTTGCTCATAGGAACGTTTTGCATTCTCAATGTCTTCAAGGTTTGTCAGAGCAACTGTACCAAAGCAAAATGTACGCACGCAAGTTGAAGCTTCACAAGGACTTCATTTTTAGGACAATTCTGAATGACATTACATCGTAAAATAAATAGGTGCTAGCAGGGTTGCCTGGACTGCTGCCAGGATTAACCTTACTAATGTCACTTCTGACAAATAGTTGTCTCGCTTGATCCCAAAAATGTCCAGTGCTGGAAATCCATATCAACTAATTAGGCAACCCAAACCCACACTCTTACATGTAGAACATTTTTTCTAATGTTTAATCTGGATCTGACTGCAATTTAACCTTCCTTTTCACCACAGAGAGAGAACAGACTATTCAGACTTTATACCTGTCAGTGACCTCCTGGGGAACAGCTTCTTTGTATAGCCTTTATCCAATATTTTTTTACTTCAGCCCAAACTTTCTATCTCTATAATGTTGCATCCCCTAAGCTGGATATCATAGAATCACAGAATCATTCAGGTTGGAAAAGACCCTTGGGATCATGGAGTCCAACCCTCAGCCCGACTCTACAAAGTTCTCCCCTACACCACATGCCCCAACATCTCATCCAAATGACCCTTAAACACACCCAGGGATGGGGACTCCACCCCCTCCCTGGGCAGCCTATTCCACTCTCTGACCACTCTTTCTGGGAAAAATTTTTTCCTAATGTCCAGTCTGAACCTCCCCTGTTGCAGTTTAAAGCCGTTCCCTCTTGTTCTGTCACTAATTCCCTGGGAGAAGAGACCAGCACCAACCTCTCCACAACGTCCTTTCAGGGAGCTGTAGAGAGTGATGAGGTCTCCCCTCAGCCTTCTCCTCCTCAAACTAAACAGTCCCAGCTCCTTCAATCGCTCCTCAATAAACAGTGATATATAGATATACAGTGCTGCTGGATAATGGAGCGTTGCCTACCTGCAAGAAGCATATAGAGCTCTCCCATCTTGGGCTGGAAGTTGATGGCAGCACTGAGGAAGTGGAAAGCAGACGCATACTGCTGCATCGTGAGGTGAACTAACCCCAAATTGTACAAAATCTTCCAGTCAAAGGGAGCCAAGTAGTTTGCCCGCTTCAGGCAACTGATAGCCTTCAAAAAAGGGATAAATGTGCTGTTGTAACATAGCCCACCCAGAACAGACCTCCTGTCTCTGCCACAAGAGGAATCTTGATCTTGCAGGAAGTTAACTACAGATGAAAAAAGAAAGGAAACCAGAGACTTACTGCTACATATTTCTTCTTCCCAAAGAAGCACATCCCAATGTTGTTCCACAGCGGGGGGCTTTCAGGCGCTGTGCTGGCCACCACCCTGTATTTGGAGAGGGCAACGTCAAAATCTCCATGGGCCTGCATCATGCTGCCAGCTGCCAAGGTAGCCTTTGAGAGAAGACAAGAGTGACCAGCTGAGGAACTGCATTTTCCCAAATATAGCAAGAAGACAGCAGGACAACATGAATCAACTAAAGGCAGCAACTACTTAACTTTTTCAGGTGTTTTCTTCTAGGGGCTGCCAAGACCAACAGTGAGGAGCAGATGGGAACTCTAGAATCTCCCAACATATAGCAGAAGACAGGTAAAGAACGGACTCAGGTCCGCTTCTTCCTGCACTATCTTGATCATAACTATCTTGGAAATATTGCAACGTGACAAGTGTTTAGGGTATGTTTTGGGGTGACAATAGTATCTCCTAGAGTCTGAGTCTCTGAGAGGATCTATATACTAATAGATTCTTTCTACCAACAAGCACAGATAGAAATAGTTCTGGTGCAAGTTAAGTGGAGAGTAAAACATACTCAAGCAAGACATATGCAGCAAAGCTAGCCTAGTTCACACCGACTGGTTGATACTGCAAATTAATGGAAATATGCATGGGGAAAAAAAACCAAGTGCTTACAACACACTATATTTAAACCACACTAGTTAAGTCCTTTATAATATTTCACAGTGACACGTAAAATTTGTATGTGTAAAGGTAAAATTTGTATGTGTAAAGGTGTTTTCACAATAACATTCGGCTTGCATTCATATATCATTTGTCAACTACACATTTCAATAATCTACATCGTCAACATCGTACTGAAGGAAGAAAGAGGCAGAGAGGAATGAAGTAACATGCCTAAAAAGGGAAGCAGATTCACAATCAGGAATGAAATCTAGATGCCAAGCTCGGCTCTCCAGACCAGAGCCAAGGAAAAGTCACATTTGTATACAACAGCTGGAAGCACAGAGAGGGTTATTAGCAGATGGGAGAGTAACAGAATGCACTATCACTTGTACCTGTGCTCCGTGCCTAGGAGTCAGAGGGACCCAGGCACAGCCCTTAGGATTTCTGAAACAATGTCTAGATGACCCTCCTTTCAAAGTAAATGCCATTTGTTAATGCCACCTGGTTTTGGTGCAACTTCAGATTAAAAACCAAAGGGATCAATTTAACATCCCATATTCTGCCTCCTCCCCTTTCCCTACCTCCACACATATCCAACTCTCTCCCCAGGGAAAGGTCCCAGAAATGTATTTCAGAGAAAGCTTTCTGGGCATGATCCTTTTCAGCCTCTCCAGGCTGGATATACCGTGGATATAGATGGCAAAGCTCAGATACTGGAATTAGCTTTAAGAGGTGTCAGTCTCATCATCATTCAGCCGGTTCATTTCCACTCCTCATGATACCTTGTAGTTGCCTGGGTCGTAAGTAAGCGCGTTTCCAAGGTGTTCAAAAGCCTTCTGATAATCCCCAAGCTGGGAAAAGAAGTAAACAAGCATCAGAAATTCAGGAATAAGGGGGGTTAAGAAGGACAACACATGGTTTTTGGGCACTACAGTTTCTGGCTCAGTCAAATATTCAGAAAAGTGAATTTTACAGCGTTCCCATTACACACACATATTCTTGTCTGATTATTTACAAAACAGGTTCTAAAAATCTATTTTGCTGGGCTGGATTCACTGTTCTGACCAAAACAAAGGTTTCCACATAGTTTGTGCTCTGACTTTTCTATACAGGAGTGAGCTCTGGGTTGATAGTCCTCTGCTCCTTCCTATCTTCCAGAAAAGAGGCTACAAATTGCTACTCTGCACATCCTCGATTCCCTCACCACAGCTTCCTCACTCCCCAGGGCATTCTTTTCACATGAGAGTCTTCCCTTGTCTTTTAAAGGACTGCCAGTGTCAGGGGGCATGACTGTGTCCATATATAAGCACATGACTGCTTAGAATCACTTAAATCCTATCATTTTCAATTGAGCTGTGCCAGAATTGTACCGGTTCTAACAGGATGAAATTCTGGATACTGGTGTCCTCTTTTGATCACAAAAACTGATGAGAAGCCCATCTGTCACTTTGGCAATTATACTGATGAATCAGAGTCCAGCACCTTCTGTAATTAATAGCAAGTGGAAAAGCTGTAGAAGCATCTTTAAAACTCCTGAAGGTGAGTACGTATCCAGAGACATGATAAACCGAACAAATGAATCACAGGACAGAGACCCAGGGGCTAAATTCACAGGGCGAATGTTATACTCGCACTACTTCTATCTTACAGATCCCCCCTCCCACATCATACTCCCTTCTAAATCCACACATACCCACTTAAGACGTCCAAGGGTCCTATTGAATTTCCCTACCTCTACAGCAGGGCAATTGTTTTCAAGATCTACGTTTCGTTCCCAAGCATCTAAACGATTAGGGAAATGCTTCAGGATCCTTCCAAATCAGCACTTGATGCAAGTTTTCTAGCCCACCAATCCTTTCAGGCACTACTGCTTATTCTTCTTTGCTTGCTCACTCTTTGGGAAGCTTACTTTTGAAATAATCAGACAGTCCTTCCCATACATTTTACAGACATATTTAAAGATAAGCATGTCTTTGTTATTTTAATCGATTCCGATTTTCTTCTATGGTGCATTAACACTAACAATTTCATGGCTGCTTTTGTAGGAGAATAACTTGTTAGACTCCTGCTCCAGAAACAAGGTAATAACTAGTCATGTTTTGTTATACTTGGAGGATTTATAACAGAATTAGGGCGGCTGCCAAACAGAACTCCTGCTCTGGCTCAGGTCCAGGAAAACAACTTGCTTTTAGCAGCAAAAGGAAAAAAGAAGATACAGCAAAGCAAGCTCTGTCATGTTAAACGCAGTCTTTAGAGAAACATGTGCAAGTCACAGGAAGGTGGATAGAAATTAACTCTATTAAAAAAAACCTTGATCATGTTGAAAATAATTAGGTTCACGTCATAGCTAACAGTCTTCAGTACCTGCAAGTAAAGTAACCCCAGTGTTGTAAGGAGGTCTGTGTTTTCTGGAGAAAACCTGCAATACAAAAGCCAGAGAGCTGTATTTCTTATTAGCCCTTCTAAAACAAAGTAAAAACAGAACATGGAATTATGATGCTACATTTCACTAGTATCACTCTAGGAAATTAACTGTTCTTATTAAATGCAAATACTAGAACAACTGCCATCACGGGGACTTTCTTTGAACAATATTACACCTAAGCTTTCAAAATGTCCTCCAGATAAAATGGGAAGTCAACATAGCTCTGTGAAATAGATCTGGATGCATAATAAGATAATGTGGTTTTGTTAAGCTTCAAAGTGAGTCTGCATCGGTGACCTGGAAATACAAAATGGGATTTTCCATCATCTCCCATAAACCACCCTGTAAATCCATCCCAAGCCTCTTGGGCCATGTAGGACAGGCAATCCTCAGCATTTCTGATGGATCCTGCACACACTCATCATCAGACTTTTCATTCACCCTGTGAAAAGATTACAAACCTAGTTTTGCAGACCAGCTGTGGACTGCTCACCGTGGCTTTGTGCCACACTTCAGCCCACAGACCAGCGTGCTCAGACAGACACTACCTGTTAATGTATCCCTGGCCATACACCACTCCATTCAGCACAGGGGAACTTGAAAAAATATGTCCCAAGGGCTTTCAAGTTCCTCCATTCAGCACAGAGGAACTTGAAAAAATATGTCTCAAGGGCTTTCAATTATTGTATGCGACTCCTGATCCTTCACTGCTAGCATGAGGTCCACGCAGTAATGTTATGAACCCTTTTAAAAGCATTCCAATTCCCAGTAGCTTTTGAAGACATAAATAGGATTAAAACAACAACAAAAAAGAAAAAGCAGAGACACTGCATTTGTGGCCTCACTCACCTTAACAGAAGTAAATTTTCAATTCCCTGCTAACAAGACTTAAGAAATCTAATATGCACACTCACATTGGCACCTTTAAACCTCAGCCAGAACAAAACCACCTGTGTCTGATGGTATATGAACACGGAGCAAGGACAGACTATCCTGGAGCTGGTAACAGCAGGCAAAATGTAATAGGCAGATGAGAACAAAAAAAACTCAACCAGGAGGGAGGAAGAAGGGAGGGCAGGGGAGCACAGACATAGATATGTAAACCCGGTAAGATGCTTAGCAAAGATTATTTACGTAATAAACATTCTAGATTAGTCCAAATGTCTGCCCAACCCAATATACTGTCAGACAGCAGCCAAAAGCAAACATGTAAGGAAAGAGTATGTGAAAAGAACCGGTACAAAAGGCAGATCCTCCAGTGGCTTCCGAAATGCTCTTGCTTTTCTTTGGTGTTTGCCTCCATTACAAAACTACATTTTAAAAGCACTGGTAAATCAGGAATGCCCTAAAACAAGATAGATCAGTACTGAGAAACAGTGACAGGGTGGGAGAAACTCACTGTGCACCAACCCATCTCTAGCCTGCCTACTCACATGCTTTCAAACACAAATCACTCCAAGTGAAAACAGTATGTGAAACCCAGCGACTGATTTTTGACAGATGATCAGGGTTAGAGAGACACCCGGGGTTAGATCTTTTTGGTAGATAAACCTTTGGGATTTATGAAGTCAGCTTTGGATAGGTCTGCTCACAGGCATCTCTGTCCATTTGTTTTTCCACTTTTTTTGGCAGACCTTCAAACATCTACCTTCTTCCCCGACACAGTGTCAGCAGGAGGAGGACTACAACTGAGAGCAGAGACAGCTGAAGAGCTTGAAAGTGCCAGCTTTGCACAGAGACACTATAATTACCATTAGCTTTTTAATCATGTCCTCAATTCAGATCTGGGACACCAATCAAATAGCTCCTGGCAGAGGATGGGACATGGAGAGATAGAAAAAAGGATATATTCTTACTCTACGGCTTTCTTATAGATTTCAATGGCTTTATCCATCTCCCCCTCCAATAGGTGAATTTTCCCCAGCATCATGTAAGTCAGATCATGTCTGTTGAGCTCCAGGGCATTGTTTAGCTGGTCTCGTGCCTAAACACACAACCACAGAGAATTAAAAAAAAAAAAAAAAGTGATTACAGAGACCTCAGTGAAGCAATAGCCCAAAAGCAATCCCCAGCAGCTGGTGAAAGAGAACAGTCTACACACCCTGAGCTCAGAGAACCCTGCTAGCAAAACCCAGCCCAGCTAATTGTTGAAACAAGTCCTGCATCGAGAGCCACATGTTTTTAGGGACAGAAAAAGGCAACGCAGCATGCTTCAAGCCAAGACAAGAGGCAATGACCTCCCAAGGAGGAGAGGAGCATGGGCCTGTTGCTGTATTTGAATTTGTTTGGTTTGAGGGAATCTCCAGATTTGTTAGGTTAGCAGGGACATGACAGTTTATTCTTCACTAAAATGCTTATTCCAGCAATGAGCATGGACTGCCAAGTAAACAAGAGGAGCGTATCAGCTCTTGTCAGGCACACACCGATCCCCTCCAACAGGAGACACTTTGAAGCACGTCTTCCTCTTACTTCCTCAGGCCTAGCCAGCAGGACAGCAAAATATGTTTGCTGTCTCTGAACATGTGATATATTAGAAAGAAAAATGCTGACACAGTAATGGGACTCTGCAATACGGGATATTTGTTACCAGCACCTACTGAAGAGACAGTCGTCCCCAAAGGCTTCATTATATTTTAGATGTCCTCATGGAAGTATTGTTGCCCAGGGTGACCGGTCCATCTCAGATGAGATGTCAGCAGGTCCCAGTTTGGAATGTGTTAGTGCAGACAACAAATCCCAAGTATGAACCTGTATTCCAGAGCTTCTTGCTCTACAGCGATGCCTCAAACAGCGAAGGCAGCAGGGGTTTGCTGCAAGGGCCACAGCACTCCACCAGAAAGAGCGGCAGAGAGCAGTTGGGCCAAATTAGGAACAAAAGGTTTCTAAATGCTGTTTTTTCCCTTACAAAGTAATCCCTGATCCCCACAGGATCAGAGATAGCTCAGTGCTCACCACGAGCACCTAGGGGAGGGTTAAGAAGAGAGGAGCTGGGAATGGTGTGCTCAGACCTGGGAACAAAACTCGGTTTCAAGCTTCCAGTAAGTTCTTTATTAGGTACAAAGCTAATAAAGTTAGTGCTGCCCACACTGCAGCTATGCTCTTTTGTGATTTTTGCTCCAGGCTTGGTACAAAAGGAGCTTCAGACACAGGAGCAAATCCTTTCCATAGAGGAAAAAAGGTTCCTGCTGCACCTCCAGCAAATCAACCCCATAACTGTTCTCTCTGAATCCTGCCAGACCCAAGGGGCAACAAGTTTTCTTCAGAAACTCTCTGCACGAGGTGCAGCAGTTTGAGCTGTATGCTGGGGAAATGGTTTGGGTCTTTACCATCACACTTCTCTTTCTTCAAGAAGATGGAATTGGCATGCTCTAAGGATTGCTGCTCCTCACAAAACCAGCAGTGTTTATGGTCCTGGTTTTAAAAGGCTGGGAAACAGAAGCAGCTCTTGTTGGAGCACAGCTGCTTTTCTGTCTAGTTTGAGGTAGCTCTCTGAGGTTTCTCAAACATTCTCTTTAAAATCAGAAACGCTTTCTGAAAAATCCTAGTTCAGAAAAAGCTTCCTGACCTGCAACAAGGCTAACCTCCATTTCACTCTTACCCAACTTCACTAACTTGCAGCTGACTCAAAGCAATTCAACATGCAAATGAAAACAGACACAGCTCACAGACTTTTTCTCCCAGAAACAAATGCTGAAGCAAAAAACTTCCTTGATACCTATCACTGTAAATGATCCTCTTCCAGCTACCAAAGAAAGTGAAATTTCTGTGAACTCTGCTTCCCATTTGTCAGGTAGATAAGACAAGCATTTGCATTACCTTGTTGAAGTGTTTCAGGTACATGTAGCACACACCCAGGTTGTGGCTGATCTCCTGTAGGAAAAAAAAAAACCACAAACAAAACCAAACCAGCATGAAGTACGAAATACACACTACATAATCTGCCAGTGATAACAGTCACCACTGACCTGGATGGGAAGACCCCTGTGCCTGCCCACACCCTTCTTGCTTTGTAGATCAAGTAAACCTATAAATTCACATTACTTCAGGAACCTACAGAGCTTAAGTGTGATTGTACACAAAAGACTACAGGCCACCGAGACAAAAAACACAGAAATGACAACGGTCTCTTCAGAGAACAAGAAACAGACTGGCTTCATCACTGAAATGTGACTCAGTTCCCAGCAAGATCCCTGAAGGTAATAAGTTGCCCTTATGGGTGGCTCTCAATCTAGCTCTACGGTTATTAGGACATGCACAATGCTGCACCCAGCTGGACAAAATCTGAAGATGTGCCTGATTTCCCAAAACAGAAGTCAAGCACCAGAAGGGCTGATATCCCTCTGGCATCTTAAACAATTTTGCAACAGGGTAGGAAGATCACTTAGGGATCCTAAACACTCTGGTGACACTGTAGAGAACAATCATGCCTCTAATTCATCACCAACAGTTTAACAGACAAGCTACTTGCTACCTTCCCCACCCTGGCACATCTTGGGGAGCTGAAAAGCAAGGTCCAACAGTTCCTCATTTCTATTCTGGTGAGCATTTCACTGCTTCATCAGTTTAGACAGCCTTGACCTTTAAAAGGAAACTCTCTTATTTCCCCATTAACCCTCTTAGAAAGATATTTTCTTCCACACAGTCTCTCCAGCTGTGGAGAACAGTAATGAATCAGTAACTCCTGGTTACTGCAGCTTGCAGAATGAGGCAGTGCAAGGGAAGAGCACAGGCTGGCTCTACTTCTAGTTCTGAGCCAGGTATGTGAAATAACTAATCAAAGTACCCACTGAAGTTTGCCTGCTGTGGTTGTAAATAGGGTTATAGGCATGCCAAGCACATACTGCATGTAGCTTGGTTAGCTAAGAGAATGCAGACTTGAAAGAATACCCACGGTATAAAAGGTTTCTGAGTTGTCTGGGACAGGATAAGTTGAATAATATCAAACATATTTTTGTATCAAGCCTGAATTTTAGACATACTGAGTGTCAAAAGTATGGCTAAAGGCAGTGAGTGCCTGATGTCTTAGGGAATGAGATGACATGTAGCAAGTCTATCTTAGAAACAACACTTCTGCAGGTAAAAGAGTCACTGGCAGAAGGCTGCCCACAACTAATTGCAAGCCAAGTCCTCTCTCCTCTCACCCACTGTCACACGTTTCCCTTTGCAACACTCTTCCTTCGCTTTTTGACGACTTATATAGAAGAGCTAATTTAATTATTGCTCCTGTAGCTATCAGCCTACGTTTGTAGGTAACAAGTAACCCTCTCAGCCAGTTTGAGGGTGATCTTTTTCAATGGTGTTTTGCATTAGAAAAGGTTCCCCAAGTACTCAAGCAAGTTTTAATGTAGCTAGGGTTTCCAAACAGGGAGCTATTTCTCATACTTTCCTTAATGTACATATGTTAATACTGATACTTTGCAAAGCTCAAACATGTTGCTCGATTCTCTGTGCCCCAAGACAAGGTGTGGGATTTTGCACATAGAAATGATGCCTTGCTCCTGTGATCTAAACCAGACGCTGCACAGGCTCATCCGTGCTTGTGAGCCTGTGCTAAAAGGCGATGCCTCTCAGCCCTGCAGCTCCTCAGCTGCTCAGATTCCAGGCAGCGTGAGCTCACCTCTGCTTGGAACAAGTTTCCAGCTGTCTTCATAAAACTGCAGAAACATCTGCATACTACAATAAGCTGCAACTCACTGAAACACTTACCCAGTCCTTTTCATCAAGTTTAGCTGCTTCATTGTACACTTCAATGGCTGCCTTGTGCTTCCCCAAAAGAAACCTGCAAAAGCATTTCAATTTTAAATTTTTCTTGCTTTGAAACCCTACTGTGAAACCACTATCACCTTTGCCAGTGAGAAATGATGCTACTTGCTAGTTCTCCAGAGGCCTGCATGAGCAGCCCTGAGAAGTTTACAATCTCAGCAATATTAGAATTTGAGCACTGCTCCCTTTCAGGGCCAAGGACATCAATCCTGCGAGATGCTGAGGCACTCCCTGACGTTACTGGAGATGCAAGGAATGAATTCACAGGCTCTGCAGTCTGCCTTTGTCTCAAAGGAAAAAGACAGGTGATCTAACCAGACATTCAGAGACAGAAAGGGGTCTGCAGGGCAAGTTTACACAGCTCTGGTCAGCACCCTTAGCTCTGGACCTAGAAATCAGTATGTTACCTCTCTTGTTTAAAGCACAAAAAAAAAAAAAAAAAAAAGAAAATACAATAGCAGCCAGGCAGATAACAGAGATTCTGCTTTCCAGGGTAGCCCATGCTTCTGGAAGCCAACTCAAGTGTTGATAAGGAGGAAGCATGTTTGGAATTAAGCAGCCTAGGATTTCAATTGATGCCTGGGAGAAAAACAAAACATGCAAGGTCCTGGGTGGCACATCAAAGAGAAACAATAAAACACCACTCACAGAGATCGTGCCACCTGCTTGAGGTTGTCAGCGCTTCGAGGGTTCAGAATGGAACATGTCTGAAAAAGTTCAAGAGATTCTTGAATTTTCCCCTCCAAGCGAAATATCAAAGCTGTAAAACAAAATATAGCAGGCAAATGAGTCCATTATCTGCAGGAAAAATGTGCCTCTCTGACAGCAGGGAAAGAAGGGGGAGTGCAGTAACAAAGCTTATGTGGTCTCCCCCTCCTGCAGCAACCTCAGGCAGAAGTCTGAGGGCAGAATGACAGCGCATGCAAAGGACTCGTGCATGCCTGGAAAAGTTTCTGGTTTTCAGAACAAAGGCAGCTTTAAACCCTGGCCAATTGCTCGTTAAGATGCAGTCTGGATTTCTCCTCTCCTCAACAGGCTGCAGTATGTCCTTGGCCAACAAATTTCAGCTGTCCCCCACCACGGCACTTTGAATTGTAACACCAAGTTTTGGGGCACAATTTTTAGGGGACAGAAGGCAAGACGGGAAGAGGAATATCATCCTTAACGCGAACAGTAAGACAACAATCACCTGAGGCAGGTAACTGTAACAGAAAACATGCATCTGTAACACAATCAAACACACAACCCAAGCGCACACCAACAGCAAGGCCAAGAGCCCATTGTCCAAGGAGGAATCGATGACAGACTCCTCGATACGGAGAAAACAGAAAATCTAATCCGCCCATTTCATGTGAAAATCCCAAACTTCAAAACTAGACCTAGCAAGCAGAAAAAAAAGCTAAATATTTTTTACATATGAATTTTATATGCTTCCATCACCTGTTCCCCTTCTTACTGTTCACTGTATCTCAAATCAGAAGTAACTTGCTTTAGCAAAATTAAGATTTTCAGAGGCCTCTTGCAACATACCTTGAACATAAACTGCATATTCACACAGCCCATGAGACTCCTGGAGCTGCTCTTTGATGACTGCCTGAAATGACAAAGTGCAGAGAGTACACACCAAACGCAGTCCCCCTCACCAAAAAGCCTGTTACCTGGTTCACTATTACCCCGTTACTAAACTGCGGCGTGGCAGCTTTCAGAAGAATATAAACCCTTCAAATCTTTCAATAAAGGCAATCTCTATAAAAGAAAATTGATTTCTGACTGACCAAATACATTCTGCAACCTTGATTTGGAGAATTTTTTGTATGTGCTACATATAGCTGTGCTGTATCTGTGCTTATTGCAGAATGCCCTAAACCAACTTGAATTTAAACATCGTGCAACATGTTGATGGACACAGTTCTTCCTTATATGATGGTAACAGTGATATCACACAAGACATGAGAACTACAAAATTCGTTTAATCAGAATTTGTGCTTGGAAAAGTCAATATTAATACAGAATCTGTAGCTAGATGCTGAAATATACTATATTAAAATCCTATAAAAGTTGTAAACTTCCATCATTTTAACATAGCTAATGACAGAGAGTTGGTTTCAGTTACAGAAACCACAACCTCATGTATAACAAAGGCACTGGACTGCGGCTGGGACAACAACGAGGGCACAGAAGAGTGCAAGCTCATCACTGTGTGTGAAGAGCGTTGTTCCAGGAATACTGTAGCCCTTTTAGTATTTCTCTGTTCATTCCTATTACCAAAGATAATTAGATATTACCTAGGGAAAATGCCACAAGGAATCTCTGAAAGCATCCTCTGCTGATAAGGGTATCTACTCTAGGCCATTTGTGAAGAAATAAATTGAATTGGAACAACTGCACCTGAGTCAATGAAAGCCAAATGAACAAATGACGAGTACATGGGAAAAAAGAAGGGAAAAAAAAACCTGATGAAAATGTAAATTATTGCTGGCTGCACTGGTACAGCTGACAGTTTGGGGTGCGGGTGCAGTTTGGCTATATTCCATAGTCATACGTGATCCAAAATTATAAAACTGGTCAAAAAGAATGACCTTTGGGAAGATGAGCACTCTGGCTACGAACCAAGAGCATCATTTCTGCTCTGAGACTCCTCTTTTGCTTGGAAGTGGAAGAGACAAAGCGGGAAAGAAAGATTTCTGGGCTAGCAATAACCTGGTGCTTATCTGGCACTTCTGTCAAGTGTATGAACAGCACCAGCATCTCCTGCCTCTGAGACAAATGTAAGTGAAGGCCCTGAAAACAAGGAGGAAAACTGAACCTCAAATATAGCACACAGAAGGGAAGTGGAGTGAAGGAAAGGAGGGTTATTATTGAGAATCCTCGCTCATAAAAAGAAAACTAAAGAGAGGAAGGAAAGGGAAGAAAAAGTCTAGGCTGCTCTTCCCCTCATCTGTATCTGCTAATATCTCTGTATTTTACTCTTTACAAAGTATATTATTACAGGACATTCAACTCTGAGATAACCAAGGAGCTGAATACAGATACTCTATGTTGCTCCACCTACATAAAACCAGTTTCTTAGAGCAAGAGAGGGCAATAGAGAGCTATCTTTTAGAGAGATCTGATTAATTCTATAAACCCTAAAAAATCCCATAGCAAAAGGCCTTGAGCTGAGAAATACGATCTGTAATCCCAGTTTTTCCTCACAAGTTTATTTAACTCGCCGACAGAATTTAGACATACTGGCAGGAGACCAACCAGCATGAGCTATTTTAATTAATTAAAAGCATCTGGTAATTTTAATAATTCCTTCCTCACACATAACAGAAGCAGAAGATTTCTGTTGTGAAAAAATGGTTAGGGGGCAGGGCTGGAGTTGATGCTGCAAGCAGAAAACAGTTTATTAGCTTTGCATGTGAAGGGCGAGAGCTGAGTGCTGATTGCTGCTTAGCAGGGCCTGTCCCTCCTCTCCCCCCACTCCTCTCTGCCTGTGCGATCGCAGGGGATGGTGCAGCCTCAGGCTCAGGGGGATGTCTGCCTTGCATCTCGCTGGGTAGGAGAGGAGAATCAAACAGCCATCATTATTAATCTCTCACTGTAATGAGCAGCAAAATTTGTCAAAAGCTTGGCAACACCAAAATAGATGCAGGAGTGGCACTGTAAGGGTTAAAATCAATTTAATGCCTTCACTTTGGAGAGCCAGTGTTGGTAAACAAACAGTTTTTTCTTGGCCTTTTAAGTCATTGAAAAATATGGGAGTTTTTAAAACTGTGTTAGGAAGCATTTCAAAGCACTGAGTGGGAAACAGGGTCTAGCAAGTTTCAGACCAAAATTAATAGCATCACAGGTCACTTGTTTCTTAGCTGAGTCTCAAAATGAATGGGCTTTAACAAATGCCCAAACTATACTGAAATCTAGGAGTTAACAGCAGTTTAAGCCATTGGAGATACTGTCGATACCTCTTTCGTTTTTAGCCCCAAATAGCATGTTTGGGAATGTCTGTGCTTACCACGTATAAGTGCAAGCACCCAGAGCATCCAGATTAGATCTGCAACCTCACCTAACACCAGCGGCGAGAGACTGAGACTACCAGAGGGCAGCTCGGCCCGCCTAGGATCTGAATTGCCTTTTGGACGTGCCTATGACCGATGAAGCATCCCAGCATGCTGAGGTTCTTATTTTCCTGGGGCAAATCCAGGCCTCTGAGCACACATCCATCACACCTGGGTGAAAGGATGGAAGATCATTTAATCTACTATGGTCTGGTGCCAAACTCTTCCAACTTTACTGCAAAAACCCTGCTTTGTGAGCCCTGAGGAAAGGCTTTGCTACTGCAAAGCTGGCTTGCCAAGCAAAAGAGTATTAGCTGCCTTCTCCCGATTTTTTTCCCCGTATTTTGCTTACTTCCATGACTGATGAAGACATCGAGAAGTCAATGTTGCAATTATATCACCCACTTGGCTATTTTCTCTGCTTTCCTGAGCCGTACATGTTTTCTGCATTCTGTGATTCCACATCACATCACAGAAACAGTAAACGTACGCAACCAGAAACCAAAAAAATGCAGTCAGATCAACAAAAAAGGGAAACAATTTTCTATTTAGATCGCTAGTCCAACTTTTGTTTATTTAAACCAAGATCTGAGAGGAAATTGCTCTTCTGATGATACAACCCTCCAGCTCTGTTAATTAAGAGCTAAATTAATTTCCTCCAGTCTGCCCCTTTCCTAAGCACCCCCAGGAGCTCTACAGCAGAGAGAGACAAGTCCTGACCAAGCCTGGTGTTCCAGAAGCAAAAGTGTCTTTTCAGATCTTCTTTGTCCATGACAGAAACAGGCAACTGTTATTCCACTCCTCCTGCCCACTGGCACATCAACAGTTTGTGTTTATTTTATCAGCAAAACACACTGTTTAATAATAATTTGTCATTCCTTAGTTCACTTACCATAATAATCCCAAAAAAACAACCACTTCCAAGCTACCCACCAAACCAAGGAGAAATTAAAGGGTGCAATGTATCATGTGTAAAAGGAAAGAATTTTGTTCAAAGGTAACCAAGATCTTTTTTTTTTTTAGACTTGGTAGTAATGTTTTACTCAATTGAAGTGTTTTTCATAGTGTCTCTGTAGTACTGTCGAGAGACCTGAACTATGGAACTGCATTATTATCAGTTTGGAAGACCCTATTCATCACTTGGAACAAGAGAGGTTTGCAGTTCTTTCAATTTTTCCACTCCCAAAGACATACTGAGCTCACAGATTACTCCAGAGAACTGCACGCATGCATCCTCAAGGTAGCCAAGGATTTGAGAACGTTATTTTACTTGTATTTTCTCTTGGTCTCCTTATTCCAAAAGAAGTGAGGAAAGAGGGTTGTTTGGCAAGTGGTATGAAAATTATTGTTTCATAACGTCAGTAAAATACTTTCTAATGCAAAGTCCCCAAAGCAGCTCTTACCTTACACTCGTCGTAGTCTCTGCGAACATACAGGAGATAGATCAACCAGTTTTTCCTCTCTAGGATTGGTAACTCTGGTGCTGTAAATGTGAAATATTAACAAAATACAGGAAATCAGACTGATCAACAGAGAACCTGGCCACAGCACGAGAGCTATTCTGAACCACCCCATCTGCAAGCACAATGCAACTAATTCAAGAACTGCAATTGCACCAGGTGGTGCAATTAATCATTTGACTTGAAACCTGGAGTGTGGACATATAAACAGTGTCCAGTTTTATTTTACTTCTCAAACTGATGGATAAAATGCCTTGTTCAAGATAGACACTAAACATGACCTCTTAGCAGAAAACTATCACCTCAAAAGGCTTCTGGTGCTGCTACTGGAGCAAACAGCTCCAAGCACCAACTACACACACATTTTAATTCAACATTAATGCTGGTTTGGTGGAATTGGTTCTTCCAAATATGCATGAAGCATCTCGGAGGAAATTAGTTGGGATTCACATTTTGGAACTAGGGCAGAAGAATCAAAGGTCTTTAAAATAAATTTCTGGGAGTGAATGAGAAGGAAACGGGCGATACACACAAAAGGAGATTTTGGAGATGTTGCCTATCTGAAGGTATGAATAATTTAAAGAGGTCAAACTTAGTTCTTTGAAACTGTGAAGGGACTATGAAACATCACAAGTCTGAGAAACTGTGAAGCTACTGGCAGAAAAAAGTATTTGATGCAGCGGAGGAGAAAGATTTGTGCTCCAGCATTTCAATCGTAAGGAGCTTGCAGCAGTAATTATGGCAAATCACGAATGGATGTTGCTTAGTGATATTCATGTTGGGTTTAAAAGTTTAACACACTGCTGTGCATTTCATTAAGGCTTGAAATGTATTGCTTGTTACTCGTTTCTACAGTTCAGATGGGGGAGCTGAGAGGTAACCATAGCAACTGGCAAAAAAGCTGTCTGTTTGCAAGTCAATATTATGACAGAAGTGCAGAAGCAAATCAAGGCAAGGACTGTCACCGGAGCTGGGGCAATGGCGAGGGCGATCCAGCACTAGGCCACCTTCCCCCAGCCCCGCGGAGCACGGCACGGACCCACACCACTGATGGAGATGCAGGCTCAAGCTTCCAGCACCCAGAGCAGAAGGCATTCTTTGAAGTGGTCTGCAAGTCCCCCCTGCCAGCCGGCAGCATGGGTCGTGATCAGATGTAAGAAAGAAGAAACTCTGCAGCCAGAAGGACTGAATCATGTCAGGAGACGTTATCGGTGCAAAGTGTTATTATCTTCTAGAATGTAGAGCTTTAATCACGCAGGGGCTGCACCTGCGGCTAGTAGCAAACACATCCCTCAAGCATACCAGGCTCTCCCCCACAATTCACACCAAGTCTAGTATCACTGAGAGCACTTAAAAACAAGTAGAATTTCTTCAGCTGTTGAAGGTGGAAAAAATTTTGTAACGCCATTCTGGTTTTGTTGTTGGGCTTTTTTCAGATTTTCCAGAATATTCAGCCAGATTTATACTAGAGCTGAGATTTAAGTGTGCACACCAGCAATTTAAAGTCAAATACCTTATAATGAAGGTTCAACTACCCTAAAAACAAATAGAAAAAATCACAGCCCAAACAAAAAAGTAATCCAAATAAGCCAAGCTTAACAGCAATGCACAGATCAGGGATCCAAATGTTCTCAAATTGTGCTCTGCTGTGTGACACCTGGATCTTTGTAAGCAAGGCATTTTAATACGTGTGTTCCCAGATCAGATTAATTGATTTCTGATGACTTCATGTTTTTCATTCATCCTTCTTACAGTGAAACCACGAAGGGAAGACTTTAGAGGCTGCCTAAATAGGTACAAATTGATTGAAAAAACGCTATTTCATAAACAGTCTGGAGGGCCGCTGGTCTGAAGCCTGCTGAGGGGCTACCTAATTCATTAATAGATTTGTAATGACTTCCTTGTGTAAGTTATTATTGGTGCCAGAGTTTGACAGAACTTTCTCTTCCAAGAAACACAGCACTTGAGGATGCCAGAAATGTGCTGCGGAAAGCTGCCAGACTTGCGTGCTCTTCCTGCATAGTGTCTCCTGGTGCCATTATCCAATACAAAATACAGACCCAGACACATGTCTGATACACCTGGGCACTTCTTACCTTCTTTTGTAAGTACGGATTTAAGAGCAGACATTGCAAACTTTATTTAACCATAAAGATTTCAGTTACGGACAAAACTAAAGTATACTTTGCCATTTTGTGACTACTAATGTAGCTCAAAATGACAAAATCCTGCATCATTATATACATTGAAAACTGCCTTAAATAGGGATTAATCAGAAGACACTCCAGACATACCCCACCCGGTCTCTCCTACCATCTGAAGTGGGAGGTTAAAAAGAAATAGTCCCATTAAATGTTAAAGCTAGCTGGCTGGGGTGTGTTACCAGCTGAGATGGGAAAGGCTAAATTATGTTAGAGCCTACACAAATGTTTTGGGCTAAGCTAAGAAGACAGTACATCAGCGAGCGGATGGAAGATCAGTTGTTTTAATTCCTGAAGGAAAAAGCTTTTTCACACTTTTAAGACCAGAGGGACATTATACTCCACTCCCACGCTACGGAAACGCCTGCTGAGAACAGGGTTGGGAAGGAAGAAATGCTGAACATCAGAGTGAGTGCTGAGCAGAGTATCAGGCTGAAAAAGAAAAGGGTAAAACAGACACCACCTGCCTTCTGGGTCCAAGACTGCAAAAACCCAGAGGAGTTACCTAAAAGAGCTGAGCTGGAGAGAAAACTGAGAAATCAAAACACACCATGAGACACAGAAGTGAACAGCGTTCACATCTGCCGAGATAAAACAGTTTTGCTTCCCCCAGCAATACACTGAGCTAAGGATAACTATGGAATTGGGAAAACACATGAAGTTTTTACACTCCTAAAACTCATTTGGAAATAGCAACAAACATGACTGAGGGCACATTGCTCTCCTTTTTTCTTTTCTTTTTCCCTAAGACAAGCAAATTGAAAAAAGGCAAACAATTCTGATGTCTTTCAAAAAGATGCCTAGATTGATTCATAGATGTAAGTGAATCTTACATCTGAATACAAAACAAACACAAAGTTTCATAGAAGAAAGTTGATGCACTGAGTCTACTCCAGAAAGTAAATGTGAACAGTTTGATCCCTTCTCTGAAGAAATCCAACATAAACACCATGAACCAGATCTGGTGTGGATCCCACAGAGGACTAAGAAGAGAGGAAGGGCATAGAAATTGTGAGAAAATTAATAAATTTGACACAGGAACATGTCTGGTCCCCCAAAAAAGGGCTGTGGGAAGTAAAGGATTAGTACCAGAGTCTATATTCAGATGCAGAAAGAAGTAATGCAAAATATTTATACACCTCTCCAGAGTCACAACCATCTTAATCTGCATTTCTGTTTTTCCACAAAAGCGGTGAGATACCTACTTCTGGTGCATTCATCTCCCTTCGGTTTGCTCCCCCATCCCGCTGATAAGGGCTATCCCAGTGCAAAGGGTCACTGCATTTTTCTGAAGGAAAGGGAAACACAAATCCCTGGCTATTTGGGACTCTAGCTCCAGAGAAAGAGAAGAAAACATTCTGTGCCTTTCTGAAAGGACACAATTCAATCACTGCTGGTCCTAACCGTGTATTTTTTCCAAGTTTAATAATTACCCACAGAATACCTAAAAAACCCCCCACACAGATGATGTGTGTCGCTCAGCTCTTGCTGCATTGGCCTGAACAGCGATATATGCCTGGATCTGGCCATGGGGGCTGCTATGAGGGGCAAAAGAACAGAAAGAAGCACCAGCAGCACACCACAGTCTTCTCAAGTACAAGGATGATCGGGAACACTGGAGGCTCCATATGGCATATAATGGTTTGCAATCTCACACTAATTAGAGCTGGGAACACATACTGCCGCAACCAGTCACTCAGAAGGTTTCTGCACAGAGAAAGGCTGCTGAATTTGGCCTTGCCAGGAGGAGCTGAGCACATTCATCAAGTTCCTCAGGCTGTCTACATTGCAATTTTCCACCTTCTTCAATACATGGACCTTCAGAAGTTTCTCATATGTAACTGCTGTGGATCATATGAAGACACGCTTTTCTTTGTCACCTTTCGCAGAACCCTTGCAAAAATCCAGGCACTGCAGGGATGCAGGGACTACAGGTTAGACAATAGTAGTTTATACCATTCTAGCAATGAAAAAAAAAAGCCATTATTTTCTGTAAATCAATCTGCTCAAGGGCCAGCCCAAGAAAACGCAATTATCCAAAACGTTGGTACCTACAGTGAAGAGTTTATAACTTGCATAATTATCTTTTGGCCTTTCTTTTCTGGGATTACAAAAGTCTAGTCTCATTAAGCAACTGTGACAGGGAGCCAAGCACCAAATATATGATTAAATACCTCAGCCAAGAGACATGCTAGTTTCTTTGAAGTGTGTTTTGATTGAATTCAAAAGGGAATCCATCTGATCCCCCACTTTCTCAGTGGCCAGTGATTGATTGCACAACCCACTTCTAGCAATGTGATTTTTCTTTCTGACAATGCTCCTTTAAGGAAGCCACTGGAGTGGAAACCCCGACAGAATCAGAGTAAGATCATCAGGTTTGTATCTGTGCTGCACTATCATCACTCTTCGCTTTATTCATCCTCTTATAGATTTTCCTCAAAGGACCGGAAAAAAAAATAATAATCAGAGTTACTCCCTTTTGCGTAAACCTCCCTAGGAAATTATTTTGTGCTTGCATCTTCATATTGGGTTAATTATAGCTTAGATATGAACTATCAAACAGTGGGTTTTAGATTTAATAAAAAGGTTTTGAAATTGCTGTAGAGAGGAGGAAAAAAAAGCCCCAGAAGGCCCCTATCGGAACAATTGCTAAAGCACCAGTCATCCTTTTAAAGAAATTGCCAGGTGCAGAGACCACTTTTGTTGTGGGCACAGGCAGACTAAAGTGGATTTCTACAGAACTGCACAACTGTAGCCATAAGGCAGCTTTTCACCTTATTTTCTCCAGCGTGCAAACTGTCAGCTGCCTGGAGCACCCTATCACCCTTCCTGTGAAAAGCACAGAACAGCTACGGCTCTTTGAGGTGGAGAAGGAGCTCAAGAACGCATTTCAGTCTCATCAGACTAAAAAAAACAGATCAGAGCCCAGCCTTTCTTCCACTCCGTTTTATTGAAAAGAGTCTGAGCCCCAGTTCACTCCCCGTCCCTCCAGCTTCGCAACCCAACCTGCAGCAAACTGAACAAGAGCAGCAAGAAGAGCCTGGAGGAGAAGCAGAGAAGCAAAAGACTCAAGAAGACACAAAGAAGAACCTGTTACCAGACCAAAATCCATAATAACCTAAACCACACATAACATACAGCACAAGGAGAGGACAGAAAATCTTCAGAGAAATAATTATTTTTAACTTCTTTTATTCTGCAGTAGCCTCACGAGCTATAGTCTGGATCCCTTGTGGTAGGTACCACATATATGGGTAAGATTATTCAAAAGGCCTAATCTGGGTCCTGACTCAACTGTCCCTTTCCAGATTCTAATTAAAAATTGCATGTTGCACAACAGCATTCAGGCACACAGGTATTTTTAAAATTAATAAACACAGAGGCAGTGACTCGAGTCTCTGTTGTAACATTTTGCTATGAAGACAGTTGCACCAAAGCAGAATTTGATAAAGTGCATCTTGCTCTGAAGAAATCAAAGCAGGAAGCTTTGCTGTGGCGAAGCCACGAGGAAGCGAGGTTATCATCTCCCATCACTGGGCAAGGCTCACTCTAACACACAAAAGCAGCATTGATCTTTTCCATTTGAGATTAATTTCCCATTTTAAAGTCATTCCAGTCATCGGCTTAACAGCAAACTCACAACAGCATAAAGACAATTCACTTCCCGCTGCAGGAGAGCATCCAAATCTGAGAGGCAACACATGAAAGTCTTTCAGGACCAACATCCACCCCATCCCTCAATTCCCAGCTCAGTCTCCTGAAGACGTTTGCTGACATTATTGCCAGGGTTACAATTATTTCCACTTGCAGAGCTCGGGAAAGGTTTACTGTTGGGCATAGCTGTGGTTACAGCCCAAAATGAAGCTCGGTGCTCTCACAGCTGTGTTAAATAAACATTGATAGGGAGGGAAAGGCAAGGATGAAACCAGCTGTGCATATCTCCTTTTTGCCTTGAGCTCCACAAACTGCTAGTGCGAGGAATTACGCTACTGTTTGTAAAACTGGTGACAGAGAGGGAATGAGTACCTTCTAAACAAAAATAATATTAAAATAATAAGGCACAAACTCAACTACTATAAAACAACGTACCACTGCCAGGGAATTGTATTTTCCAAAATAAGGTATGAATAACAGATAGGGAGCATTTTTAAGTTCTAATAGCAAGGGGTTTAGATTTAAAAATAACAGACTGCCTTGATATCAGAGCAGCATCCTACAAATTCCTAGCTAGGCTGGTGCACAGACAAATTGAACAAGAAATCCTCTTCCTTACTCAGACACTCAAAGGCTTTTATTGAGACTGTAGCAATATAAATACTTTAGAGCGTTGAAAGAAAACTAGTACAGGAACATCGGTCTTCTGATATCCAGATCCATCCTTGGAGTTTGAAAATGGAGACATAATGTATTCAAAACTCAGTAATGATGAAAAATGACTCCAAAAACCACCACCCAGAGGAGGTTGTATATGCTCTATTTCACTCATGGTGTGTGAGTACATGCATACATATGTGAGAATACAGGTGTTTGTGTACACAAATACCTGTAAAATGGATATAAACAACAGAAAAAAGGAGAGAGCCTTCTGTTGCAGCCATTCTTTCTGTTTAATCCCCTTCCCCCTGTTTTCCCTTTTGCAAATTGCTGCTGGAACACCTTTAAATCAAACAATAAACCCGTATGGTTCCTCGTTATTTACCGTCAGCTGGGGTTAATAAAACCCATCATATACAATTCTGGTCCTCGCAAGAAAGCCATAATTCATAGCTGTGATCTTACTATCGAGTATTAATAGCTTCACAATGCACAGAGAAAACTGGAAAGAGGCTGAAAAACAGCAGCAGGTTTAAACAAAAAAGCAACATTTCTGACTCTACACCTCCCCCTGCAGGAAAATTAGCCAAAACTATATGGGAGAGATCAAAATTGTATCTTAAAGCTGATTTATACACTAGGGTGAAGAAAAAAAAAAAGGGAATTTTCTATTGGTAGTTTACAGTGCATAAATCTTAAAGAGTTGCTAGCTCAGACTTCAGTGGGTTTTCCGATTTAAGGCATTTAAAGTTCAGAGTTACTCCGAATAAAAATGTTTTTATTTAAAAGACAAATACCTATGCTGATTATTCAACATAAATGTCTTCTAATATGTGCTGCTCACGTTTAACCTTAAGGTAAAGTGGGAAGATCTATAAATAAATCCACACTTGTGACACCCCCTGGACTTCCCAGCACCACAGCGAGGGTCCCAGTGGCAGAACCAGTCTGGTTACTGGGAAATCTCTGTTAGTAGTACGCGGCTGGCAAGATACCACTCTGCAATCCTCACTCTGTTTGACAAGAGATGGGGGAACTACATACATTAGCACAAGTATATTAGCCTGATCATTACTACACAAAAAATTTGATTCAGGACTAATATTGCTTGATTCAAGTCTAAAATACAATTCAAACAAGTAACACTGGGGTGAAAATTCATAATAAATGAGTACTTTAAAAAGGAATTTGAAAAAGGACAATCTTCTTCATCTGCTTAAAAAATCAAAACTGAAAGTCTTGTTTCCTCTGCATGAGCCAATTTTGACCATCAGCACTGACTGCTGAGCAGAGACACGTGCTCTGAACAGAACGATCTGAAAGAGCTTTTGCTATTTTTGCTTTTAAACACAAGCTAATCTAGAAAAAAAAAAAAAAACACAGGCTGATTCGCACAACCGTTCTCACATCCCTGAGGATGCAGACACTACGCTTGGAGATACTCAAGGATCCAACACCTGGCATAGCACCCCAACTGTTATTTTCTCCATTTAAACAATTTTTTTTCTGCTTCATGCCTTGTGCTCTGTAGGCAAGAAGGAGGCTGAGCTCCTTCCGAGTGTCTATTTGCTAATGCCGTTCCTAAATAAGGGAGATAGAGTACACCATCACAGAAGGCTTCTGAATAAAATGGCTTATAAATAGCACAGGAGGTCTGAGGTATTAACTGGTGACTACTCACTGTCTCCTCCCACAGCGAAGCAGGGATGGAAGACATTTTCCCCCCGCAAACGAAGCAACACTGGCTGCAGGCATTCCCAAAATAACCTGGGTAACCAGCTTCGCATTAATTCCAGTATCAGGAGCACAGTAGTTTTGGGATTTCCAGTCTAATCCTTCCTTTGGGTTAAATTCTTATGCTTAGTCTTTTTCTGTCTACATCATGAGGTATTTTACCCATAAATTGAAACTAAAATCATTATAGGGCATTTGTAAGAAAAAGCTTTCCTGTTAAAAAGCAAAATAAAATTATAACAGGGAGAGGACCACAACTCAGCCCTGACAGTCTCTGAAACTTCCCACTCGATAGGGAGTAACATCTAGAACCTGTCCTCATTTCATCCACTGCCAAAGAAGAATATTATATTAGAAGCATATTATATTAGAAGAATATATATATTAAAAAAATATAGAAGTCGGTCTTGCAAATGGTTCGGCACTCCCTACTACAAGACCCTATTTTTGGAATGTGCAAACTTCTTCCAGACTCGTTGCCTCAGGATGAAGTTTTCCACGGTCGGATGTCTGTCCCAGTATGAATATTTGCCTGTGCAGCCTTCACTCCTCCCTACTGCACAAATATCTTAACGATACAGTCTTTGATCGCACAAGCACATCCACAATTATAGGAACACACCCGTATTTTCACTGGGTGCCTTGCCTCCTAATGACGACGAATATAAAAATGAATCAAGGTCAGACAGTGAATGAACTTTGAGAAATATTAATAAAACCGTGACTAGATCACAGGACTTTTGCAGCATCTGTTACGCAGCTTAAAACGTCTGCAGCAAAGGGGACAGACCCTGGAAGGAGTGAATGAACAGACTCTTCATTAAGATGCTGTAAAGCTGCTCATGAGACAAGAAACCTCACTCCGATTTCTGTTACAAATCTGGAAAAATCACCCAACCAGGCTTCCCGAAGGCAGCCACTCTATGCCCATCCATCGTTTCTGGCTGTACAGCTTGAGAGGCATGAGAGCTGGTATCTCCCAGCCAGCGCTCGCTCCAGCAAGCGGGATGGGCAGCAGCCCTGCTCTGGCCATGGAATTGTTGCAGTGTCTGTGCTCGTTAACTCTGAAACAGCAAGACCTCGAGCAGTGGGGAACACAAAATTTCTTGGCAAGCAAGTATTGTCGCTTAAGAGACTTTAACATATAATGCACGGTTTGAGTAGGACACAGAAATACCTTGCAGCACGAGGGAATTTATCGATGGGATTTGATAGCTGAAGATAAACACGACAACTGGCTACGCACTGAATAACAGAGATATCTTTTATTTAAAAAGCCCTCAGTGACCTGTTCCTTTTCCCAGCGAGTCCCATCATTCCTGTGCAACGGATGATGTTGGAGAGCTGCACTAAAGCCAACGCAGAATTATTTCACTCAAGACTCAAAGGCTCAAATTCAAGTTGCACAGACAACATTACTTCTGCCATTCTTGAGTGGGATGCATCTCCTTTAACTTAAGTGTCTGAAAATTAAGACATCTGAGTTACTTGCCTTGGGCTGCCTTTGAAGTAAAGAGAGGAACACACATCCTCAGGGAGCGATTCACTGCATCCCAAAAAGGTGGCTGGGAGAGGTCAGATGGCATCAGAAGGGCTTTGCACTGACTAAATGCAGAGCACAGGTGATCTGCTGAGACTTGTTCTACATCAGAGATATCTCAATTCAGAAAGATGAATCCCACCCTTCCTAAATTTGTTACTATTTTTATTAAATTATTTTTAAATTCGCCATAGGAGATGCCATTTTATCTGTAAGCAGCACACCAACAGACAAACATGAAGTTGAATGCTTTAAAATTCAAAAGAAATTTGTCTAGGACTTTCAAGGGAACTTCAAAAAATAAATTTACCAATTTAAATGGGATCCTAAAGTAATATGTTGCAGTTGTAGTTAGATCCTCTAAAGCAGAGCTATTGTACTTCACCCTCTTCCTGATTCTAACCCAGTGTAATATATTTCTTAATTATCAAATTATCTAAAGACACTCAGATTACACTTGCCTTCTACAAGAGGTGGCATTTTTATGGCACTTTTCATTGCCTAATTAGGTTTGCAAGAGGCTTAAGAAGCAGATACAGATTTTCCTCTTTACAGAGAGGAAATGAAGTAGGTTGTCAACTGCCAAAAGACGTAAAGCTAGAACTGAAACTATGAATCTTCTCATTTAAAAGTTAGCACTAAAATTTTACAGTGATACCAGTCTTGTCACAAAAACACACCTGCTATGCTGTCTGCAAAGAATCCCCTGTTCCTGTAATCACGGATATTAAGGTACACACACAAGAGGGCAGAGCTGTGCTAGCACATTCAGACTTAAATACTACCAGTTCTTTGTGGTGCAGGGCTTACTGGGCTGCTATTCTGGGGAGAAGAGGATGAAGTATATTATACCATTTAATTACTCAAAAATGATAACTCGTTTTTTAATCTCACTACTCAAAACTAACAGCTGTATCAGATCCTGAACAAAATACACACAGCACTACTACCCACTTATTGCGAAGAAATGAAAATATCAAATTCTCTTATATAAAACAATGATGTAATTACCAACTAATCTGTGTTACTCTTCCCACAAGGTTGTAGGTTCAAATAGACTAAAAGACCTTGACTTGCACATAGCCAAATGGAAACCAACTGGCAGGTACATACACAGGAACTGCATTTGCTCCCCCACAACCATGACATTTCCACTAATGTCTTTTCTTTTTGACACACTTTAAAGTATTAATTAATTTAACTCAAGGGGGTTTGTTTTTATCTGGATTTCTCAGGCAGCTTCACTCTTACAAGTTCAAAGGCAGCTTTGAAGCTGGCTCAAAGAATGGATTTATATTGATTAAGAAAATGTATCAGGAATTCAGAAGTGATCAGTGCTGCAAGTGCACAGAATCAACTCCTTGGGGTACTAAAAAGTTCCTGCTCTTCAGAGCGCTCAAGCCATTAAAATACTTACAGGATCCCTTAAAATACCTGCAGGAGCAGGAAGGATCACCACTGGTTCATCTGTGTGAGCGGGAACCACCCCGAGAGATTGATCTACTTCTGCACAGCCACATTTTGAGACTGCTTATTGTCATGAGCACTTCCTAACCAAAGTCAATATCAGAAAAAGTGAGCTTTACTGCCCATCACATCAGCATGTGCAATTATTTTTTATTAGAACCCACTGACTACCCTTGGCTTCAAAGATGAGCACCCACATGAAAAGGATGCCACTACCAGTATTTGAGCTAAATACTGACATGGGATTTAGCTGGACAAGAATAACACACGCTACTTGAGAAATTTCAAAATTCAATTAAACAAAAGAAACTACCCTGGTAAGATGCAAAATACTGCGTCGTCGTTATCTATCCAAGCCTCAGGTTTCTGTGTGGTAAAAGTGTGGTAACTTTGAGCCACAAAGAACACCACCCTCATTACCGCGGAGTTTAAGAACAGGATACAACCACAGCTTTAAAACACACATTTACATTACACACTTCCCTATTTCTATTATTTAATTTATCTGCAATAGCCAATCTAATCAAACTTTGCACAGGGACACCGAGCACTTGTGTGTTTATCACTGATAAATCTACTTCATCAGCTGTTTTCATCTTGGGTCAGCAACTTACTTTGTCTCTGAAATGGAGAATGTAATAAAAGCGGAGAGAACTTCATTTCCTCCCTTTCAGTGACCCACAATGGCCTTACAAGACATTTCTGCTAGTTATGCTTGTAATTATACAAGACAGAAGTGGAACTCACCTTAAAAAAAAAAAAAGATGAAGACTCACAAACCTTGAAACCTCCAGGCACCTGGTTTACTTTATAGAAGTGCTCTAACGTGAAGCGTTGAGCATGTTAAAATGCCCAGCAGGCAGACCTGACCACAGGGTACGCTAAAATTTCTCCCACACATCTCGCCTGCACCTTTCAGTACTATCTTCAGCAGCACTCAAACAGGCCAAGTAGTGCATTGCAATATATCCATTTATACGATATTTTTCATTTAATGTCTCCAGATGTTTTGTTAACTGAAAGCCTACAGCATCCAGAAACTGTCACTGAATATTAGACCCATCTTGTGGTTGATAAATGGAAAGAAACAAAAGTCAAAGTGCTTTGCCAAAGGTCACTGTTAATCCAAGGCAGAATTCCTTGCTTCAAACCCTAGAAAAAAACATACCTAGAAAGCATCCAAAAAAATATCCCAGTGCCCAGGACTGGGGAGAACACTTAATCCCTGTTAATATTTTTAAAATTTACAAGAGGAAGATTTTAGCTTTGAAAATTATCTACCTGACCCTTCCTCGCGTAAACATAGAGGTGGTTGGTAACAATTCAGAGTTCTCCTTCACAGTCTAATGGATTTCTAGTGCAAGTTCTTCCCAGAGACTCAAGTGAAATCTACTTTATTTTGCTTCAGTGTATTTATTATAGTATATACATATTTAGGATTCTACCCTGTTATTAAAAAGCCATCACTGTATCTCAGAAAATCTGAGGTCTAATATTTGTGTAGAAATCCAAATGCATTTAAAATTGTTCCATTAACCTCTGAACTGTTATTAGACTAACATGAGCCCAGAACTTCCTTTCTAAATTTTTTTTTCCAGGATAAAGGGAAATAAATTCAAGTTATGTTCCATAAAAATCAACAATACAAGCTGGTTAAAGTGCTTCTCTGCTAGAGTACTATCAGATACTATAAAATGAATTGATTGGCCTGTGTGGCAAAAGGAAAGTGGAAAGATGGGAGTCAGCCTATCTCAGTTCAAAACCAGTAAAGCATTTAGGAAAATATCTGATTAATTTAAAATGCAGCAGGGAGATTAAAATGCCATCTCAGCAGGCTGATATTAACTCTACATCGCTTCAAGGAACAGAGCTCCCTTTATTCTACCATCAATTGCTTGGGGACAAAATATCAACATGGGAAGAGTTATGGATCTTGATGTAGCAACAAAGGGAATTGATTTTCAGAGCAGCTCTCCCCACGGGGGGTAAAGGACAAAATAATGAATGGTTTTAGCTACTAACATGTCAGCTGCTGAGTAATGATTGTCACCAAGTGTAGCTACAAGATACTCCGAGGAGCTTGCCTTCCACTGGTCCCTTTAATTTAGATTGCTAGATGTAGATGTTAGATATTTCTAACCTGATTGTTGTGTACGACGCCTTTCCCCACCACCACCACAATCTGCTTCAGACCCTCTATACGCTTGTTGAATCTCATTGTCTTCCCTTTGGGCTGACCTGCCTGCAAGACAGACTCTCTTAAATCCCAACCTTTCGGGCTTTCGCAACCTAAAAGCCACGTGACAGATCAACCTTGACAGCAACTAAGTCAAGAGCAAATTCTGCCTCTTGCCTCAAAGTTATTCTTGTTTATCAGCCATATAATCAGGTTGCTAAACACTAGTTCTAGGTTTCCATTCTTTCTTATCTCGCAGACAGGATCAAAGGAGCATCCACGGGAGGAAGGCAACCCAAGAGTGAGGGGAAGCCACTCGACTCTCGGGATGTACAGTTCAACAGTATTCAACGTATTCTCATCTGCACCACAGCTCAGACTGAAAATGCAGTTTTCTGGTGTTGCTTCTGGTTAAGCAACAAAACCCACACGTGTGTTTTGTCATTCAAATGATTTTTTGCAAATTTGAGATCACATTCGCAGAAACATACATTTACTACCTTATTTCTACTCAGTACAAACACAGGCAAGCTGTTACAATCTGAATCCAGGCACTGCGATGATTAAAGTTAGGACTTCAGCGATGACTTGGTCATACTCTACTTCATTCGTGTACAACAACATTGTTTAGTTATTGTAATACATGCTCTATTTGGGCACAAATTTTATCCACACCGAACTGTTCACAGGAGACCGTATTACACCATATGGTCTCTGTATTTCATAGACCAGCTTGCGCTAATGTTCGTTACAATATCTCTCTTGCATCCTACTTGAAAATACAATGGAAATATCAAAAGGCAAGTTGCTGCAACAGAAAGTTACCATTCAGTGTTTAAAAATGTCAGTTGAAAATAAGTTTACCGGCACTCTTCTATTCAAACGGAACTGATGTAGATTTGCCTGGCTCCTTAAAATTCACCATAATTCTCCTCAGCCAAACTGAAATAGGATGAGATACTTCATTAAGATGGTCTACAAAAACCCTATTAAAAAAAACCCCAAACCTGTCATGGGAAAAAGATGCTATTCTTTCCTGCCTGACTCCACAACAGCATATACAACATCACCTTCGCTCTTTCCCCTTCTCTCTTACGTGCCCCCGACATCACACCCACACACAAAGGACACTGTTATATCACTCCCTATTACAAATCTTTTTGCTGCCCTCATTTCCTAGAGATTAACGATCAGGCAGCACAAATCAGCTTTTGCCCACTGCATTAAAGGCAACACAGTCAAATACTAAATGGCAAAGCACAAAGGCTTCCAAGGCGTTTCATTTCAGAACTACCTGAAGTGCCAGGTACTGGAGATGCCTCCATTTACCTTAAGAGACAGAAAACAGAAGTACAAAAGTCACAGGCTAGATTATTTTTTTTCTTCACCATAGATAATTTTGAGTCAAGGGTCGTATTGGTATCAAAGGGAAATCCAGAGCCACGAGTAACTAGATTTCATTTACTACTTTCTCCCCTCTGGTATGCAGCTGGGCGAACACCAACACCCAATGAAGGAAGGAGGTGGAAGGAGCATTGGCAGGTGATGGAGACAGACCAATTCTTTCGCATGGCCTTTGCCCATCCTTGGGCTTGCAGCCTTAAAACCTGAAGAAGCATTGGTGGCCCTTTTTAAAGAAGCATCCAGCTTGGTTTCAGGGCTGTTAATGCAAAATGCTGAGCAGCAGAGAAAACTCCTCCTAGGCAGCCACAAACAAGGAGCCCTTTATCAAACAGCAGGCGGGATCTGGAGAAGCAATCCCATTAAGAAAGCTGCAACTGTCACAGTTCATTCTCCCAAACAATCAATATTAAATCGGGCACACTTAAAAGCAGGAAGGTACTTGACAGACAGTTTAAGAAGCAAGCTGACAGAGGCAGGACAGCTTCTATTCAGCACACCTTCACAGCTTCTTTGTAAGGCTGATGGCCCCATCTTTCTTTTTCAGCTATTCCGGTCGCTCATGAATTATGCAGAGTTGATTTAATAGACCTCAGCCCGCCAGGAAAGAGTGCTGGGGAGTGATAGTCCACCTCTTGGCAAACACCATCAGCCTGATCCCTCTACAGATATTTTATTTAGAGAACTACAAACGTACACTGTCCTGTAAAAACAGCGCAAATATCATAGATAGGACTTGCTCGATGAGGCAGAACAAGGTGGGTGTTACTGAGGATGAGGAGGAGATCAGAGTCATAATCTTTATAGAAAAGGATGGAGATGAACCATCTCACTAAGGAGTGAAGCAGTGCCTCCACGGAAGCCATGCTAATTGGTTCCAAGTAACGGCAATCCTTGCTCTAAAAGAGTTGACAGTCAAGATAAAAGTAAATTTTAGTTTCATTTTTACTTGCACACAGGCCTGAAGCAATAGCAATGTCTTCCTCTCAGCTCTGGGCAAGGTACAAAAGAGCCTTGGATTGTGCAAGCCAACAGCTGTAGGACTAGTGAAACATCAAGCACCGTCTCCAGGACAGCCATGATCTGCTCAAGTGCTGGAATTCTGCTGCCAGGAATCGGGACTACGTGATGTTAGCCTGACCTCCCCAAAAGAAAAGCAAAGTGGCTCTTCCAGCTTCCCGAGGCCTACATGCAAGATGAAGAACTTCATCTTTAGGCAGAAACTACGACGTAGTACCCGGTTGCCAAACAAGCTCCTTTTTAATGCCAGCATTATCACCAAGGCAGTCTCCATCAGAAGGAATTTAGAAATATCAAAGATTTCCTCCCGAAGACAGGCACATCACACTTTCAGGGTAGAAAACGTCCCAAGTACAGTGCTCCAACTGAGCTTCCCTGAATTAAAAGGTAAGGGAAAAGGAGGAGTCCTCCTGACTGACACTATAAGTATATTGGGGCTCTAGCAACACTGCAGAGTTCACTCTTAATTATAATCTGAACTGATGGGCACTTAAGAAAGGAAAATCCACAAAAAAAACCCCAAACCTCACCTTAGGTAGGCGCAAAAGTCTCTACAGTGAACAGATCCATACTAGGAACGTGAGCCCAGCTCAGCACCACAGAGAAGGAAACGTTCATTGCGCGTGCCGGGACAAGTCACACATCACAAGAGCGAGGGAAAAGGGGAGAGGAGAGGCTGTGACATCAAATTGTGCTGCAGGCTTTACCGGACCCCTCAGAAAACATCAGGCTTTAGTCAAACCTTTTGAACTGATAACTGAAATTGTTCCTGTTCCAGTTCATATTCAATCAAGATTTCAAAGCAAGAGTTCAGACTGAGTTAATTAACTCTCAGTATGACAAAAAAACCAAACCAACCAACCAATAATTAAAACCAGTTACAACCTGACAGCTTTGATCTCACTTGCACATCCCTGTTACTTCAAAATTTAGAAAATGCGACATGAAGAGTCAACGAGACACAATGTTAGTTTCCCAAGATCATTTCTACAGCACGACGTTATTCTAAAGAACCCAAAATGAACAAACCCCTCTTGTTATTTAAGAAGATAAATGAATACCGAAGTCATTAGCAGCCCAACAAGTATGTACACAATAAAATCAACAGTCTCTTAGATTACAAGCAAACATGATACAGGCTGTAGATACAGTAAGTCAGCCAGCAACAGCACTGAGCTAGTGATCATACAGACCCTAGAGAAACGTACTTGTACTCGGCAGCTTACAGTCTAGATAGTCTTGTCTCTTCCCAGTGGACACTTATTTCTTACCAGACAGCTGCACACACTATAAAAGAAATCTTAAAATCAACCTGCCCAAGAAATACAATCATATCTTCAAACAAACCTTTTTTAGTATGGGGTTTTGGATGTTCTGTAGCTGCTGGCAATGAAGAAACCTGAAAAGAGAGAAAAGAGGAGTATTAAATACACCAGGCAAGGTTTCTTGAAGATCTGTTCCAGAAAATAATCAGAAAAGACAACTGGCAAATCCCAAAAGAGGGCATAAAAATAGCATCACTGCTGCTAGACAAACTCTGCCCTGCCAAGCACTGCTCTTCCCTGGCCACAGCTAGGTAGAGATTTCTGTTCACCGTGTAGATTAAATAAACCCACTCATTTTACAGTGCATTCCTGTTCCATAAGCTCAGTGCTATTTATTAGGATTCTAGAAAGTGATCCTTACCTTGTAAAACAACAAAACTCGAGCATTTAAGATGCTAATTAGAGATCACCCAGGAAAATGTCAAAAACATTTATTATAAAACATTTAGAAAGTTAATTAGAACAAAGCCGTTCCTGGGGAACCATCACAGTCAGCAGGCACGTGAGCACAGTGAGTCCCATCACAGGGCGGGCAACAAACCTCAACCTGCAAATACTGCCCAGAGCTCACAGACAAGCAGGTACCGAGTCCGTGGAAAATAAATGCATTCTATACTTTTTTCTTACTTTGCATCAAAAAACAAGCCTTCACAGAAGAGAAACATGATTACACAGGGAAGCATTTTTTCTTTCGACTTCCAGTTTCTTGGGGAAAAGACATTCCTCGCTCCTCTTCCCCAGACATAACAGAGGATTTTCTAGATTTTATATGTGTCGCCTCCCCTCTCCTTAATAAACACCTTTTTGAAGTGGTAATTCAGTCTGCCCTTGTTCCTTGTGATGGTTTGGAAACACCTTCTAGCTCTACGCTCTTCTACCGGAGATGGGGAGGATCAGAGATCCTAAGCACGGTATCCGAGACATGGAAAATAACCCAGATGTAGGCTCTTACCAGGTTTGTTTCTTAAAATTTTCTAACATTCACTTTTCTGATTCCTGTTGTGAAAAGCTGAGTTGATATTTTCACAGAATTACCCAACTCCAAGCACTCGTTCCTAAGCAGCAATAACCAGCACAAAGGCCCTCATTTTTTTTATATATTTGCAATTTTTTTTAATCGGTACACATCATTCCAATTCTAAGTCCTATCACTCAGCGCTGTAAAGACTTTCTTGTAGTTTCTCATATTTTCTCCTCACCTTAATAATTTTCTAGCCATCCTTTTGTTCAGATTATTTCTACATACACTGAACAACACAGGCCTGGAACAGATCCCTGCAGGGCTTCATTAATGACCACCCTCCACCACAAAAAAAGAGCATTTATTCCTTCTTTCTGCTTTTCACCTTTTAATCTGGTATCTATCCATAAGACGATTTTTTTTTTGCCTTATTCCAAGTCCATTTATTTTCCTTAAGAGCACCTAACAATAAGAAATCAGGTTGCATGACACAGCCTGCTCGAGAGCAATTTTGCAGGAGCATCAAACCCAGGGGGAAGAGTGATCTGTGATGGACGTTGAGAGAGGTTTAGGTTTCACTAGACCCCGATAAAAGTCAAAATAAGGCTGAACTGCCGTTACATTTTCACCACCACAGAAACACAGAATCATCTAGGTTGGAAAAGACCTTGAAGATCATCCAGTCCAACCATTAGCCTAACATTGACAGCTCCCAACTACACCAGATCCCTCAGTGCTATGTCAACTCGCCTCTTGAACACCTCCAGGGATGGGGACTCCACCACCTCTCTGGGCAGCCCATTCCAACGCCTGACTACCCGTTCTGGAAAGAAATGTTTCCTAATATCTAGTCTAAACCTTCCCCGGTGCAACTTGAGGCCATTCCCTCTTGTCCTGGCGCTGGTTCCTTGGCTCAAGAGACTCATCCCCCCTCTCTGCACCCTCCTTTCAGGGAGTTGTAGAGGGCCATGAGGTCTCCCCTCAGCCTCCTCTTTTCCAGACTAAACCCCCCCAGCTCCCTCAGCCGCTCCTCGTCCGACATGTGCTCCAGACCAAGTGCGCAAAGATTCAAAACTCACTCTTAAAAGCACCTCCCGCCGCCGCCCCGGCCTCCCCTCGCCTCCCCAGCCCCAGCCGCCCCACCGCAGCCCCCGCAGCACTGGCGGGGGCCGGGCGGGCCCTGGCGGCCCCTCACCGGTGCGGCCTGCGGCTCCGCCATGGCTCCGGCAGCGGGAAGCAGCGCCCGTTACCACGGTTACCGGCCGACCCGGAAGCACTTCCGGGACAGCCCTTAGAGACGCGCCGCGCAGCGCCTGACGGGAAGGCGGCGGTGGCACTCAGGGCGCTGCTGGACTCAGCCCCGGCCCGTCCGTCCGACATCCGCCCATGAAAAACACCAAAGTAACTGATGAAATAAAAAAATATAAGTTTATTAGGAAGGGTGTGTTCGGCTCCCCCGCGGTGTGAGATGGAACAAGGCCGCGATGGAGGGAGGCCCCGGCTGAGGGGCCTGAGGAGGCCTCGGCGCGGCCGCCGGCCCCGGCTCTCTCCTCAGGCAGGCTGGGCTCCCCTAACCCCCCTCAGAGAGCTACAGACCAGCAGGAGGGTGGAGGCAGGGATGGGGTTTTTTTTCTTCTTTGTATTTTCCACGGAAGTGGCTGCAGAGCTGCCCACCACAGCAGCGTGAGCAGGGACGGTGTTGTTACAGATTACAATTCCTGTGGGAGTGCTTGAAAGCTGGAGAGGAACAGCAGCAGATTGCTCCCACAGAACAGGGTCTTAATTATCGTTCTTAAGGTTTGCAACAGCCATGGAGATTGAAGACACCACGGACCAGGTTTCCTTTGGGTTAGAGCCTCTCCACGTCCTTTGTATATTCAGTTTGGGGAACACAGAGTGAAAACCCAATGCCAGGTAAGACTTCACGCTTCCAGCTGCCCAGCCCACCACGCTCCAGCAGAGCAGATGGCTTTCAAAAGCATTTTAATACAGGGACAGGGAATTTCTGTGAGCCAAAGGGAAGCCTAAGTAGCCAGCACCTGCAGGTAGAGACTGACAAGCTGCAGCCCTGCTCCGTCCCACCCCTCACAGGCAGTGGCAGGAAAAACAAGAGGGAAACCAGCTGCAGTGTAGATACCCTCACGTGTGATTCCCAGAGACAAATAAGCCATCCTAGGGAGAGCTGAAGGGGAAAACAAGCACAGAGGGACAAAACTACATCGCTGAAAGTGTTGGTATTGATCCGTGAGGGAGCCAAAGTGACTCAGGTGGCTGCTGGAAACAACATTTCGTATTACAGACCTGCCTGTGATCTGCCTTTTTTAATTCACCCCTTTCCAAATTTATTCCCCCTTGAAGCTGGCAGATTGGCAGAAAGCTTTGAGGACACTAGCCTGGCGAAAAATACCACAGAAGGAATTCCTATACAGGAGTAAATTTAATAAAACCACCACCAATTGTTTACTTTAACATAGCTCTTGTTACAGAAATCATAAAAATGGACTCAGTAGCTAACTCATTAGTTCTTTCCCCTTTTAACTGAAAAATACCCCACTGATTTCAACTTCTACTGCACTAGATGGAGTGTTAAATATTTGCCAGGACAGTATGCCCAGTAATTGAGCCCAAAACAAACACAAAGACAATTCCATCATCTTTCCTTTTCAATGTTACGACTTGTTATAATGTAAGTGAAACTTAAACAGCAAGGAACGGTCCATTTGACAGATGAAAGGGGGAGGGAGAGGAGATCCACAGCTGAAATCTTTCCATAAGTCTTTTGAGAAGTGGTGTAAAACACCCCTCTCCTTTTCCTGCCTCGGAATTAAAAATAAAACTAAATACACACACACACACACACACACACCCCTCCTCTGGGTTCAGAGCGCGTGTCCTGCGTACATGGATGGGAACAGCAGAGTTGGATTTGGGCAGGTATCAATCCAGGGCCAAAAAAAAAAAAAAAAAAAAAAGGGGGGGGGCAAAGCATCCTGAATCACAGTGTGCACTGGTCACTAGGGCAATGCACACGGGGTTACCGAGCGTCAGGAGCTGCGCGCGAGGGGACGGGTCTGTCGCCAGCAATGGATACACACACAAACCGTGGAGGCCGTGGATGTAAAGGAATTGCAGGAAGAGGAGAAACCCAACTTCTCTGGTAAAAGCCTTCCAAAAAAAAAAAAAATTATTCACTACACCAGCACACGCTTCCCCCACCCCATCCCAGGGAAAACAAAACAAACAAAAAAAAAATCAAACTGAAAGAAAATGCACAGCAAATAGACATAATCTTGAAGATTTTTAAAGAATAAATATTTTTTTGTAATTAAACATTATGCAAACACGTGCCACGCTTGCTCTTTGTCCATGCATATGCGCTATATACAACTTTGAAAAATACTGTGTTGTCCTCTTTTTGTTTTAAAAGTCATATACAAAGTTTTTTTTTTTTCCTTGCTGTGTACCCCCCCTCCTCCCCTCCCCAAGAATCATCTTTACAATGAGCCAATCGACATTCATCCGTGTACCTGGGTATCAGAGAGGAGGAGGGGGGCGGGAGAGCCATCCCCCCTTACCAAAGTACATCAAAATGGCTGGTTTGGACATGAAAAGCAGTGTCAAGAAACTGGTTTAAATTTCATCTGTACTACACACAGGAAAAGAAAGATAGAAAAGAAAAAGGAGTCGGCTTGGAGAATGAAGCTACGTTACAAGTTAAAGTTGGAGGGTTTTTTTTTTTAGTGCGTCTGTCACACTTATTGGCCGCCTAGAATACTGTTGTACAATGGTTTATCTACCTTTGTTTTTGTTTTTTTTTTTATTACAATATAATTTACTTAAATTTTCTGTTAACAAAACAGAATCCCGGTACTACAGACCAGCGGTGTAACAGGCGTAGGTAGCGCCTTGTGTGTGTTTGATTTGAATCGCATGAGCACTCTAGATGGTAAAGGTTTCAGAGTTCGTTTTAATGCGGGGCCAGTCTCAGTCCTCAATGTACTCCCACAGGTCCTTCTCGTAGCCTTCATGCACGTGCTGCAACAAAACCCTTCGTCGACTCTCGCAGTATCTGCACCAAAGAGGAACAGCACAGAAGAGGCAGGTTAGGAACCACGGCTCATCCCCAGCACCGCGTAACGCAAACCTACATTAAGCCTCACTTCCGAAAGAGGAGATTCCCCCGAGAAGGGACTTTGTATTTGTAGCCTGTTAACAGCTCTAATTAAGACTTCAGTTACTCCAGTCACTCAACTCCAGGTCCCCGGCTGAAAAAACAGCATGCAAATTTAGAGTTTCCCATGCAAAAGTATCCCCAAAGCCCCTACAGCTGAGAAACCTCCTTTAATAACAGAGAAGGGAAGAAGCAGCGGCTGCAATCTGCAAAAGCCAGAGTACGGGTCAGCAGTGACACCCGAAATGGGACGGAGCTCTCCTCAAACACGGGCTGGTGCCTACTCTGAGCCGTTATCAGGACAACAAAAATCCAGGAGCTAGATGGGCAAAGCCTCGGGAGCGCTGACCCGGTTTTACTCCCCTCCAAAATCCCAGTGGAGATGGAAGCGGTCACGCTGGCTACAAAAAAGGGTTAGTGGTCTGGTTGGAGTGCAAGTTTTACCTCGCATTGCAACTCCTGGGTCTCAGAGGGGCACTACGCCCTGCAGAATCTTCCCACCTACGCTCATTTAAACAGACAAAGCTGCAAATAAAACTGATCCCAGAGTTAGGCACAGTCCTACCAGGATCAATGATACTGAGGAAAAGTGATATCATAGGAACATATCAAAAGATGCCATGTTCATTTCGGGTGCGTTACCCAACTAAAAAGATAAAAAGCAGAGAAACATTTAAAGTATTCAGGTTCCAAGAGTAAATTATAAATAAGCAGCAGGCATTTCTGGATTAAACCCCTTCCAGCGGCGATGCTGAAGTCTACATCATCTTTAGGCACATGAGGGACAAGCCTAAGAGCTCCCAAGGCCCCAGGTGCAGCTGTGTAGCCAGTCCGTGGTTCAGCAGCACCCAGCCCGCAGTGGTGCGCTGTAACGTGAGAAACAGGAACCCAGGAGCTGACTGCTGAGTTACTGGTTCCTGCTGGGATTTCTGCAGTTCAGTTTCCGGGCACGTGCAGCGGCCAGGACGGCATCTGAGGGGCTCTGGCAGCTGGGAACCTGGCTTGCTCGGCAGTGGCCAAACATCCCTCTGCTCGCTAAAGTGAGGTGCACAGGAGGAGTGTCCCAGCAGGAGACCCAAGCAGAGAGCTATCCTGGATCACAAGGCATGCCAACACGTAGGCAGAAATTCCTCACCTTAACCCGCAGCCCTTATGCTGCTACCATTCAGTATCTGATCAGACCAACAGATTTATCTGAATAAAACTGTTCTGGCTCTTCTCCCTGCTATCAGCTGTTGCAACAGAAATCATCGTACACAATGTCCCATTGATTTTCGGAAGCATGTGATAGCAAACATTCACAGTTCTTGCTTTCCCAACTTCAGTTATTTTGCTGCTGGTGGTGGGGGTTTAATCCTGTTTTCTAGAAATGTCTTTGCAAATTAAGAGATCAAAACAGCTGAAACCAAATTAGCTAGGAGGTCAGTTCTTGCAGTTTCCCAGAGCTCTTTAAACCCACCTTGATAACATCCTTGGCCCCAGTCTTGCATCAGTGTGCTGGAACCAGTACACAAAGAGCACCGTGCAGGACTTAAGACATGACTGAACTAGTTAATTAGGGACCTGTGTGGGCTTGACAGATGCATACTTTCTTCCCAGAAACATGAAGGCAGGTTTGGGATACTATGTTTCCAGGCAATTGAGGCTATATTAGGTTTTAATTTCTTCTGGATAGCTGTTACCATCCCTAGAAGAGCATCCAATTGCAGAGGGCTTAAGTGAACAGGCAGCTTGAGCCAAGATACCAACTTAAAGGTGGTCTTAAAGCCTAAGTTACAAAATGTCTCAAAAGAGAAGGTCTGGCAAATCTTGTTCAGCCCCAGCAGTGCTGCCAGACTACAGCAGAACAGGCCACAGGCCCACCAAAGCTTAATGGTTACTTCCACTGCCCAGAGTCCCTGCGTCACTACGGCTCACCCTACTTCGGCTTCCCCCTGCTCCAAGCTAGGCATAACAAATTCGGTAACTTTGGCAAAATGCCTCAAAAATGCAAGCCATAATCCTGTGACTCATCCGCATTTACAGCTTTGTATTTTTCCACTGTGCAGAAGCCATTCCCCTGGGACTGTAAAAAGCACTGGCATTTATGTCACCTGGACCCTGGTCCTTCGGCTCTCCTCCCTGCCTGGGCAGGTTGCTCTCTCCCTCTTCTTCAAGGACAGCTTTACTACACCCACTTTTTGCACAAATGGACCCAACAGATAAATAAAAGAGCTGATTGCTCTCTTATGGAAACTCTTCCTGGGCCAAAGCTGTCAGCTTGGAACAACAAAGCCACTCCCTGTTCTTTGGCCTTCGCTATGCAGGTCCCACCTTGGTCCTGGCCATTCCCACATGCTCCTTCCGTGCAGAACAGCCATTGCTTTTGGCCACAAGATTTTTTCATTACTGGATTGAATCTTCTAGCTACTGCTCAGCAGAGCAGATGCAAGGCAGAGTTGGGAGTCTCTCCCTGCAGGCTGCCACCTCCCCTGAGAGCTGGTCACATCAGGGGCACAAAAACATGCTGCCAGCGTATGTGTGAGGGCTTCACCGCTGATGTTGTCAGGGGCTGGCGCGGGACACCGCCGCTGCTGTTCTCAGATGCCCAGGGACCAGCTGATCATCACAATGTATGGCAGAAGGCCAACAGCAAACAGCTTCCCAGGGACATGACTCTGGAGAAAACTGTAGCTTGGCAAGTACACGTGCCACTACTTGTCACACAGGATGGCAATACAGGTACTCGGGCAGCTTTGAGATGGAGAATTATTTAAAAACAAACCTGTACTTATCCTGTACTTTCTGCTTTATGTCTTGCAGCGAATCTTGGGATATATCTCTCTCAAGGTACCCAGAAAGCACCTCTGTAGCATTCTCTAAGTCTGCTTGGTTATTCTGCAAAGACAAAGAAAGAAAAAAAAAAAAAAGAAAAAAGGAGTATTTTGGGGGAAAGGAGGAAGATATTTTTTTCTTCATCTGAAATCAGTGCTGAAAAAAAGCAGGATTAGATATGCACTGTGTGACTCTAGTAATCTGCTCTGAGCATCAAGGTTGAAAAAGCTGAAATTTCTTTATTTGATCAGAAAAGAATCTACCCGCAAGTCTTACGTCTCCCTCAATCTGCAATATTCTGGCAAGCCTAAAAAAAAAATCCTTTCCTTACTAGTGGTACAGTGTGGTACAAGACAATTCATCTCCCATTCTGCCCCTTGTCTCTATTTTTTTTTTACCATCATTGGCAGAGCCTTTACTGACTCCTGGTACACGCACAGCAGCATCAGAGCACAGCTTTCGCTACTGCTCAGTAGTTCTGTGCACCCTTTGCTGAGCATGCAGCAGGGAAGCATTCTGCTTCAGTTCTGCACAAAGACCAGCAAAGGACTGCTCTAAATCATCATCAGTCAATACAGTGTCACTTGTGAAGCAGACTGAACAATTTTAACGGTAGTGCAATTTTAATGGTAGTGCCCTTGGAAAAAAGCCACACCAGGGAAAGTCAAAATCCCAGATTTAAGCTTTAAAGCCTTCTTTGCCAGTTCAAGACAGAACATTGCTCCCTTTCCTGTTTTAGAGGGCAGCACCTTGTAACTTTGTCCTCCAGCAGACAATGCTACATGAGGCCCAGCAGGGCCTCTAACTTTTGCACAACAGAATATTAAGACAGACTCACTTAGTAAAACTGGGGATAAGAGCTTCTCCAAGCATTAAATCTCTATTTCGCTTAGCTTTGTAAGCTGAACCCTTGACAACCATGTTTTCTCCTACCTCAAAGATAATGGACTGATTATTCTTTTTGAGGTAGAAGGCAAAGACGTAAGTGTACATGAGTGTGGCACGACACTGGCAGAGGACGTCGACTGCTTTCTTCAGGAACTGCACCTCGATCCACGACATGTTGTGCTGCTGCATCTCCTCCATTTTCTGCTTCACCTGAGCATAGAGCTTGTGCTCAAAGCGCAGGCTCTGCATGTGGTTCATATAGCGGTTGCAGTAGAACAGGTACCTCTGCAGGGCTGCTCTGGATCGCTGTGTTAATTCCCATTAGGGAAAAAGAAAACAAATAGTTAAAACAAAGTAATGGCTACAGGAGAAGTAAAGCCTTCACGAGGCTCTTCCTGATCCTGAGAACAAGCTTCCTTTCCAAGAGTGTTTCCTCTCCTCTCCCGTTGGCCAGACTTTGATGGCGCCGCTTTGTGTGGCACTGTTATTTCCACACAACGTCCGGGTTAACAGACCCACGGCAGTTCGCTGTCATGCAGGGGACTTCCTAGCACAGCTGTGACATCCTCACTCCCAACCTTGAAAGTAATTAGAATCGCATTGCTAAAGCCTGGTAAGTTTTGAATTTCAGCCTCTGAATTCAAGTTACAGGACTTAAATGCTTCCAGTGTCATGACAAACAAGTGAGAAGCAGGGGGTGGGTTTTTTTAAATTTTTTGCTAATAAGGAATTCTAATTAAATAATTACTGTGCTTGTGTTAAGAGGGCAACCTTAGGTTGCCTAGGCCACACTGATTATAAAGCGGGAAAAGACACCATGTGCTAAGTAGTAGAAGAGAACCAAGATGACTCAATACACAGCCATTAACCTTATTTTCTTCTCACTGACATCAACTGTAAAAAAATGACAACACGGGCATGGTTAAACTTGTATGTTGCGGAAGCACAAAGGTAGCATGTATCAGCCAAAGCCATTCCTATCTGCAGGAAATACTTTGGTTCTTGGCTATGACAGCACTTTGACGGAGATGCAGGAAATGGAGTTCTGCAAGCTGCAGCACACAGCATGCAATCCCTCCTCATTCAGAAGGGTTTAGGCTCTACCCATATTCACAAAACAGTTTAATGTAGCTGCAACTTCACCTGCAACTTCTTCTATGTCAAGCCTCCAAATATAGCTATTGGAACGACAGCAGTCTATTTTATTTACATTCAAAAGATCTGCTGTGTTTAAACACCTCAGGATTCACATGAAGAACTTTGCAGTAAAGAGCATTTCATAAAGGATGTGAGGCTTGTTGTCCCAGACCCACGGCGTTATGATGACTTCAAGTGAAGAGCTGCTATAAAACAGGCAAGGCAGCATGACAGATAACAACTGAGTTAACATGTTCTTCAAATTGGGTTAAAGTGGCTTTGAACATTTTTTTTCTGGCACAAAGCAAGAGTCCAAAAGCTGCGGGGGAATTTAACTGTCTTTTGAATTTGTGCCCAAATCCAGGAAATTCTTCAGAGCTGATTTATAGGTTTACAGAAAGCACGCCCCAGGGTTGGTGAGCTCCCTTACCACCAAAGGTTATGGACTCACCTCCTGTGCATCCCTTGCTGCCTTTGCATCATCCTCATTGTAGCGATTACAGTTGTACCTGTAACAGGGACATCGATTCCACAGATTTCAGTCCAAAAATCAATGCCGTTTGCATCACGGCTTCTTCACCTTCCAGCAAGGCACGCTCCTGAACTCACCAGGCAGATCCATGGGGCTCCCAGGGGCCCAGGCACACCCAGCAGAACTCGGCTTTGCAGTTCTGGTTCCGACAGACCATGTGGTTGCAGCCCCCGTCCTTCTCGATGGTGACGTGGCATTTCGGGCATTCCTGTTCACCGGACAGAGAGCACCATTAGCAGGGAGAGCACAGAGCCCACAACAGCCCTGACGACAAGTTAGAAGGGTTCCCATGGCAGTAAGAGACAGCACATCAAGTGAAATACGTGGTTTACTGCTTCCCTTTGATCAGAGACCCTCTTCCGAGTCAGGCCCTAAAATATTTCCAAAGTTGGAGGAGCTAGATAGCAAAAAACCCCAAGGAATAACGCATTTTATCTATGTTGCTATCACAGTGGTACACTGGATGGGTAATTTCATGACCTTCTCCAAAATCACAGCAGTAGTGATGGTCTGTAACAGCCCAGGGGAAAGCATCTGGCTTTCCTCACCATCAAGTGTTTGGTCCACTTCAGCACTCAAACTGAAAAAGCCTAACAGTGAGCCAGTATCATGCTGTTATCAATCCAAGACACCTGCAGTTGTAAAATGCCATCCAAAAAAATATCTGAAAACATGCAGCAAGAATCTAGCGCGCTTCAAAGAAGCTCCTGTCAGCTAAAAAGACACTTCTCCTCCTGGGGCATTTCCACATTTCCCATCAGGTCCCTTTTTTTCCCCCTTCATGTGACACCTCACTGAAGACTTTTCTACAAAAGCCCACATGAGGCTTTTCCCTTTCAGGTGTGAGGTCTTTGACAAATATGAGGATATCAAAGAGCAGCACTGCACCAGGAAATCTTTGGGGAATAGGTTGTTTTTTTTGTAACACCAATATCATTCTCATGTATCAGCAGCATATGGCCGCTTCCTAAAATGATATTCAACTCATGTAGAGCATGAAAGATTATTTCTGTACTATCCCAATGAGTACACAAAACCGAGGTTGCAAGAACATACTAAGCTGCCTCTATGAGCAAAGGAAGCCAGTTCAACTCTCTTCTGCCACTTGCTCCTGTCCCTGTGACACTTCTCTTGTGTCAGAACACAATGCAGCTGCACAAGAGCTGGGCCAAGGAACACACCAGGTTAAAATCAAGCAGCAAGTTCAGAGGGAAAAAAAAAAAACCAAAATAAAACCAAAAAACATTTTAGCCTGGATCAGTTCCTCAGTCCAGCTCATCACACAACCACACCAGCATTTATGAAGTTTTTGCAGGAGCCAGTTTTATCTGGAAGGCAATAACACATCCAAACAAGTAATCGACACTCATGTAAAATCAGCTGCAGCTTTTGGGCCAGAAATGTGTAAAATTCCCTCCTCAGTTAGGAACACATCTTTACTGCTTATTAACCAGAGCAACCATTTCCTAGTCTGGCATTCAGATGAACTCTCAATAAAGGAAGAATCTAACATGTTGAATCAGTCTGTAACTGCTCCTTTTATATAGGACACAATCCAACACGTTCTTGTACATTCACTCCAAGTGTCCCAACTACTACAACATTTTCATATGAGTTTGCCTATTTGTATTGTAAGAGACAGGAGAATTTGCAGACCAAGTACACAGAAGATTGCTCAGGAGGTGCAGAAGACCAATGCGGTCTCCAGATGTCAGACGTGGTGCTTCCCGCGGCAGGGCAGGAGGTCTGCAGGAAGGGAAAGCAGGTTACAAGGGAAAAAAGAGACAAGGGGGAAGACACGAGGGACTGCAACTTCTTTTAGGCCAACATTATTAAACTGCTTTCAGTTAGTTTTGCTTCCCGATGATTGCAACTTTGCAGACCTGAGCACTAATGAAAAATAAGGCTCATTACAGAAGCTTTCCCTAACTTTGAGGCTATCGTTGCTTCGAGCTGCAGGGCTGCACAACACTACATTCTTTTCCAAGCTAAATAATTTCATGATTCTGGTCTCCCCAGCAACTGGCAGAGCATTCTGCTTGAGTACTGCCATCATTTCTTCCTCTTCAAAGTCCTGCTTTGGTCCTACGTCCTGATCCTGAAGGGAAAGGATTAAGGACTGGACAGAAACAGGCAACATCCCACACAACCAGCAAGGTTTTCCGGAGCCATTCCTTTGAAAGGAGATGCTATTACAGCACTTGTTTGGAGTACTGCCCTCCTGTTCAGCCAGGAAGGGGCAGCATTCCCATCCCATCGACAGGTCACAACCAGGCCTTGGCCTAAGACAACAATGCTCAGTTTGTACCCCAGCTGAAACCTGGCCTTCTGGGTAGAGTTAATTTTTCGTCTTCGTAGCTAGAATAGTACTGTGGTTTGGATTCAGTATGGGATTTGGTATGAGAAGAATGCTGATAATACACTGATGTTTTCACTTGTTGCCAAGAGATCAAGGACTTTCCAACTCCCCATGTCCTGCCCGTGCACAGGTGTACAAGAAGCTGGGAGGAAGCACGGCTAGAGCATCAGACCCAGATTAACCAATTAAATATTCCATATCATGTAACGCCATGCTCAGTATATAAAGGAGGCGGGTTCTCTCTCGCTTCCAGGATTGCAATTGCAGGATGTTGATACTTTTGGGATCGCTAGCCGGGAACGGGCTGGGTATCAGTCAGCAGGTGGTGAGCAATCGCATTGCACATTACCCATTTGTACTTTCTGTTATTGTTTTATTTTACTACAGTTATTAAACTGGTTTTATCTCAACTTATGACTGAGATCTCAACCTTTACCCCTTCCATTTCCTCCCCCCTCCCCCAGCCCCCGGCCAGGGGAGGGTGAGCAAGCGGCTGCATGGTGTTTGGCCACCGGCCAGTCAGGTTTAAACCAGGACACCAGGTTTGTCTTGTAAATAAAAAGATTCCCCAGATTTGGCGAGCTACTCCAGTAGTTCCAATGAATGTTTCTTTATGCAGTTGCACCTCTCATCCCATCCTCATGTTCTGTCAGTACACGACATGCTAGCTCACTGCTTATTTGGTTTGGTTCAGGTTTTTTTGGGCTGGTTGTTACTCCGATGGGTTCCAGCAGCAAACAAGCACATATGGGGATTTTTCCAGACCTGTCTTCCTCCCCATCACCTGTGTTTATCCTACAACAGAGTAACTGTACTACAGAGTGAACGAAGCACAGTAGCTCCCTTGTTGGCCCTCTTGGGGGGACAACATTAACGTGTCCTCTTGGGTGTCCACAGGATGGGTACTCAGCCAGGTAAGTTTGTTCCCAGTTAGTCAATGCAGTTCTGTGAACTTCAGTCAAAAATGGTCTCTCCCTTGAGCGCAGTACCCAGAGCAGTATCTATTTTCTTTTTCCAGGCAGCTCTCCTCCCTCTTCCAATCCTGCACCAACACCTCAGGACCCAAATTCAGGTTTATCCCATCGATATCCTCCACAACTGCTGCTCAACGTGCTCATCAGCCAGAGCGCACTGTGCTAACACATATGAACAGTGGCACTGCACCCCGACACATCACGACACAGCTCCCCTGTCACTCAAACGCTGGCCCTGGGGCACACAACGACGAGTGGTTTTTCAAGAGAAGATGGTGGTCGCAGAGCGATGCAGTTTCTTCCAAACTCCTCTCATCTGATGAGACGCCGACATCTGTGTGCCGCAATGGAAGATGCGGCTAATCCAAGCAGCTGCAGCAATCACTCCTGCTTAGGAAAATCCCACAACTGGAAGAAGAGAGAAAGAGTTCCCAGCTAACCTACGAAGCTGGGAGAGGTGCAGTGGGGCACGTCCACACCACGAGGATGTGGGGCCACCTTCATCTGCAGCTCGGCTCAATTAGGAGCACTGAAATTCTGCTCTCCTGTCTTTGAGGATGAGACCAAGCTCTTCAGTGTCTCAATACCACATGGCGCTTAGGGCTTCTAGCCCTGTGATGCAAACTAGAACAAAGAGACCCTAATTACAGCCCTTTTATTACAGGGAATGCCATCCTTTTAAAGCCTTTATATGCCTGTCAAGCAAAGCACAGGGAAGACAGATTACACAGTAAGCTATACAGATCCATGAAGTTGTGTAAAAGTGTAAAGGTTGAATATTATTACAAATTAAGGAAAAGCCATGAAAAGAACATACTAAAGAAATGCTGAACACCAGCGGAAAGAAAAAAGCAGCAACTACTCAAGCCACCAACGCAATGAGTGGGAGAGGTTTATAGATTAAGGAGGATAGGGAAGGAAGATCTTATTTAGAATTACGGCTACGCAACAACATAATAGCCAGCAAATCAAATTACTAAACCGGTAGATTATTCTGCACGTTATCTGTCATGCCACAATGCAGAAGTGACCTCATTAACATTGTTCCACTCTAAACAATTCGGTGTTGTGCTTACATGCTGCACTTTGAAACAAAAGCCTGGGCAAACCTGGCAAAGGAGAACAATCCCTGCTTTGTCGTAAAAGGCTGCGTGTACATAAAACACCATAAACCTCAGCTGCTGTTTTATGAACAGGAGGCTGACTAGAAACATATTTCATATTTCAGGGCAGGTGAAACAGATTAGTCCTCTCTGGGAACTCCTGGAGGCAACTGGTGTACATCAGCCTCCCAGCCACGTTCACAGTGACACTTTCACCCATAAACCCATGCTATAAAAAAAAAAAAAAAATCCTCAAACACCACAGGGATTTCTAAATGCATTTCAACAAAATCCAAGAACACTGAACTTAATTATGGTTAGCGCAAAATAGTACACCATGACAACACCTAGAGTCATTGAGCAAAGCAGGGTATTTTAAACACTTGCTCATCTGAGAGGAAGAGATGGCACTTTGACATCTTAGGAAAGATGCTGTTCACAGCTCTGGCACGAAACCGCGCTGGTGAGAAATGAAAGAGTAAAGTTCGATGCTGGGGCTCGGGGAGGATCTAGCAGGCTGCCAGAATCTCCACGCGTTAGAACAAATGTAGGACTTCCAGAAAGTACAGAGGGAGCACATGTTCAGACATTAAAAAGTGACCTGAAAAAGAACAGAACTGGGTTTGTGCCATTTTATCTCGCTTAAAGGAGAAAAACGGCCAATAGCTTTTTTGGAGGAAGAAAATCAGGCATTCAAGCCCTGTCTAGCCCAGAAGATAACGAGATGGTGACATGCCAGGAGCCAAAAGCAGTGAGGCAGCGGCATTTTTAGTATCAGATGAACAACTTTCATTAACACCAATTTAACTTCAACAAAAAAACCCCCAAGAGTGCCTTGGGTGAAGATCAGCACCGTTAGCATCTGTTGTTCTTTAGCATTCTAAGATGCAGAAAGATTAACATCACTGGAAGTCAGGTTTGAAACCAGTTTCCCCTCTCTTTCTTTCAGGATCCTTTCAGACAGTCCTGATACACCTTAAGAGCCCACAATAAATGTACAAATCCAGATTTTCTATATTTCTTACTCCTTTGAATGTCCACTTAACAAAAGTAATGGATCTGTGTCGTTTCTTTATTTCCAACATCTGAAACTTGCCTCGTTTAATTCAAGAAAGGGACTACTTAGGAACGGAGTTTGTACAACAAACTGAAAAAAGAAGAGTGCAAAACATTGGACTGTTCAGCCCTTCTCCACAAGAAGGCTGAGAATTAAAGGCTTGATAAAGAACTTGTATTACTTTATCTTAAATTTAAATTAGTTAAGCTGAACTCATATGTGAGAGTAGCTTAGTTTAAGTAAAAGGCCATCTACTCCAGCACACTCTGCTGCAAAGGCTGTATCTTTTGTATAAGTAGAAAGAATTTAGTACAGGTCTCATAAGTGCAAATAAATGAATGTAAAAAAAAATATATATATATAGGAAACCACAGAACTTGCTACTCAAATCTCATTTTCCATTCGGACCATTCTACATAATTCATCAAAAAACACATCACATCACTCCAGTTTGTGAACAGAAACAAATTCAGCTGGGTTTCACGTTTCTATTCTCTCATACAATTGCCTCATTTTCCTTTCCTATTCTGTCTCCCAGAGCAAGCTGGAACAAATGTATCTCAGTCTCCTGTTGTGAAGGATTACCCAGTTTTCAAGCCCACGTTGCAGGAGGTATGGTATTTTTCCCTTATACCTTCATCTTGTTAAGACAGGAAGTTTTCTTCCCTGAATGGAGACCACATGGGACAGGACTGCAGCTCAGCATCATGCTTGGAGGACTTGAGAAAGCACTTTTGGAAAGCTAGAAACAGCACTGGAGACCACAGTAGCAATTTAATTACTCGGAGCGTTTTTTCCACTGAAAATAGGGAGTTTTGCATCTGATGGTACCTGATCTGATTCCCTTCTATGCTCTTCAAAATGAAGAAATTCGACACAGAATTTAGGCTCTGACTTGCAGTCGCTGAAGCGAACAGCTGTGAAGGCACAAGACATCCCTCCCCAAACACGAGTGCCCTGTTTTCCTGCTAGAAATAGCACAGAGATAAGGGCAGATGTGTGCGCACTCCAGCTGTGCAATCCTTTCCCAGTGTATCGCTACAGCTTCACGCTACAGCAGGAAAAGAGTTTACTTGGTTCCTCTCTGAACAGCAGCAGGACTGTGTCACTGTCAGACAGGCACTTGGGTTTCTCCGTGCCTTTGGCCAAGGGCCAACGGGCAAATCAGACAAGAGGAGGTGGTGGCTGGCAGCCCCACAGCTCTGGGCCGATCCAGTTCTCCGGAGGCCGCAAAGCTCCGATTGCACATGTTCCAGCAGCCAGTGCTGCTCACGCTTCATCATTACAGCAGTGTGAAATTATCACCTTCCACATCTTGCTGCCCACAAGAAGGCAGAGATCATTATGAGGGGTGGGTTACGTTTCCTGCCAACTTTCCCTTCAATTGAATCTAGCGTCAGTTTGGAGAGAGAAGAATTGCAATATTGTCCTTCAGTTAATTCAATTGATATGGATACCATAAGACTCCAGGACAGTTGGCTTGCTCAAGTGTCTGGTGTAATTACCCTGATGTTATTTTTCTTCCTGTTACTGCTGTACAGCTTGGGCTCCAAAGTATTTTCTTGCTGTAGGAGCGTCTCGTATGGTATTAGAGGAAGTAGCTTAGACAGTGATGTTCAAGGACAACGGCTCTTCTGCTGCTGACACCAGACTACAGGAACTAACAGATAAGCTGGGCTGATGCCAGCATGGCTTGGCCATATTCATTTCACCACCTCACCTCTGGATGGGTGTTTCCCACCAAAAAAAAAAAAATAAAGTCTTCTTACTCCAGCCATTCAATACTATTTCTGACATTCTGAGCTATGCTTTAAACATCAGCCCAACCACTAGCATGGCTCCTACCAGCCAAAGTCTAGATCCTGGTTAAAAAAAAAATAATAAATTTATCTCTTCACAACAATTCTGTCTATGCTTAAGTCTTTGGGCAAGCAAGCTGCAGAAGCAGACGTTGTCTCCTTTTCAGACAGGAAAAGTAGCTTCCTATTTCCAGTAGCCAGCATTGGTGGTGGCACTTTATTCATGTTTCATCTACATACACAGGCGTATACCATTTCAGCCTTTTCAATAGGCACAGAATCCAGTAAGGGAAAGCTTAACATTTGATTGTAACAAAACCCAGGAAGGAGAGCTCAGATCCTGGTCTTTAGCAACACATGCCAAAGGAGGGGCGGGTAGAAGATGGGGAACCCAAAGGCCATCGCCAAGATCACACCCCCGAAGGGCAGGAGCAGCTCCTCATCTGCTCCTGAGGGCTTTGTCACAGGCAAAATAGGGCTGCGGCCATTCTGACATCCCAAATATTTGATACCCAAGGCTAAAAGCTGCTTTGCATGTGCTTACACTCAGCTCTTTCCAAGCTATTTGGCTACTCTTCCTCAGGTTTAATATAAGCAATACCTGAAGACCAAGCAAACTTGGAACAAATCTGGTTCAGTTCTGGAGCCACAATGCATCTCTGAACACACCCACCCCAGAGAAAGCCAAGTTCACTTTATTGAGCAACGTTCAGCCTCCAAGCAGGGACCACACAAGCCTCGGCCCACAAATAAGGAAGAAGCAGCTGAGACTGCCCAATTTCAGCCTGATTTTAACTATGCATTTCAGCTTCATGGGTGTTTCTGCTTTCACCATAATGCAACATTCCAGTTCAATGAAAAACACACAGCCAGACCCAGAAAGCAGCAGCCACTGCTGCAAACAATACCATTAACCAGTTACACAACAGAGCTAAGAAAACAAAGCAGCCATTTCCTCACACCCTCCCCACCTTCTTCCACCCTCCTGGCTCAGCAGTCATGAGACCCAGGTCTGCTCCTAACTCCCCCCCATGGCATCTGCTGCTTTTGTTTTCTCACCACCATGCCAACCTTTGTTTTAATTCATCCCAAACTGAACAAATGCTGAAGTTTCAGGCAAAGTTGAGCTAGCTAAAACGAAGACATTTACATAATAAAATCTTAACAGCTGTTCTGCCAGTCTCTATCTGGAATCCTGCCCAGCGGAAATGAACAACTCCTCAAGAGGCCAACCCAGGGGATTTAAAGGCAGATGTAAATTATCACAGCCAAATCAAGCCACGGGTGGTGTTAACATGTTTCACACGCTTGGAGTGAGGCACAGATTTGCTTAGGGAAGTCATCAGTGCCAGACAGGAGCCCAGACTTAAAACCTGAGCTTCCTTTGGGTCCCCAATTAACTCTTTCTTCCAAGAGCCAAATCCACTTAACCCAAAGAACCTCACCTGATTGAAGGCAGTAACACCTATTTGCTCTTCAAACAAGAGTACTTCAGTGTACTGTGGATTTTAAGGCTTGCTCTTAACTAATGACATGCAACAGAAAAATAATCCTAGTACAGAGAAATTGGGCTTTCTTTTTCATCTGATAAGTCTATATAAAATATGAGAAAAACCCTCACCTTTGTGTTTGCTGCAATCCAATTAGAAGTTTCACTGTCATCATCACACTTTTTAATCCATTTCTTTAACCACTGTTAGAAAAATGAAGAAACAAGTTATATTTAAATAGAGGAATTGTAAATGTTCCCAAGACAGCTGCTTACATTAAGGTAAGATATACACAACCTCACAGGAATATGGGGGGGGTGTTGGTGTTGGAAAGCAGTGCAAACAACAACTAATTTAAGTTGCAGACATTTCCTGCAGCACCAACCTGATCCAGTAAGCACAATCACTCAGCACAAACACTTCAGCAATGAGTTTGCAGTTCTTAAGTTCTTAGTTCAATCAACATAAACTTCACATGGGACTCCCAAATAATATGGACATTGTAACAGTGATGTGCCAAAACTGCAGTCAGACCCTCTGTGATGCCCAGCTTTACGTCAAGCCAAGTTTTTCCTTAGGCTTGCAATGGCTTTATCAAATGAATGCAAGTAACAAAAGCAAAAGCTTGTTTCCACCTGTTAGATAATAAACTGACCACATCTAGCCTGGAAAGATCAGCTAAACCATGCTAAACCTTCAGTGAGGTTTCCCTCCCCTCTCCCCAAGGAAGTTTTTTTTTTGCATTTATCACTAGGAACACAGACTGCTCTGTCCCCAAGGCGTGAAACATAGCTGTCCCCGAGTTCTGCACAGGCCACAGGACCCCAGGCTTCATTACAGCATTCAACAGCTCCATGAACAGTTCTAGAGTTTGCTGCACAGCAGCAGGTCCCAGGACCAAATTAATTCCTTCAGTACGACAAATCACAAGCCCGACGAAGCACCGAACACCTACAGAAACGCCTAGTACAGGAATGCTTGTCAAGTGAAGCATTCGCTCCTGAAGCACCTTCATTCCTCTTCAGAGGGTCACAGCTGTAACAGCCTCCTCCAGGCATTTCGCCATCTGGCTGAGGCACTGTTCCTTCACAAGTCCAACTTTGAGGCATCCTGAAGGCATCCAGCGCTATTTCACCGATTCTTCTCACGTTATCATCTAAACAGGTGAACTACTATGCTTCTTGATGTGAACAGCCTCAAAGCTTGTGCTTCATTTCTAAGTCTTGCACATAAATTGACTTTAAACTTTTTCAGGTCATGCATTTAGAAAACAACTTTGACGAGCTCACCTTGCATTTAACAGGATCATGCCAGTTCTCACCACAGTTAAAGCTGTAAGTAAAAGAAAGGGGAAAATAATCAAATAGGGCAGATGATTATACTTTTCTTTAACTAGGTTAACACCTGGAATTTTTCTTCTGGGTCGTTCTGCTGAAAGACCAAAGCCAGTCCTAAGGAAAAAATTATACATGTCAAGAACCCCTCCAAGGCTCAAAGCCCCACATGGCCCTTTCAGAGCGGTATCTCTCTCCATATGTTTTGATTCTCTACAGTGCCTGCAGTCAAGAACCTCACCTAATCTGAAACCACTCAATTGAAGGTCATCTTGGTGAAAGCTGCATCTGCCTCCATGTCAAAGGAAGGGCAAGACAGAGAGAGCAACAACTACATAGTAATGGGCTTTGCAACCAGCTTCCCACTTGAAGCCTACCCCACGCTTCTCCCAACATCTAAACCACATCCCAATATAAAGACTTACACAATACGTACTAAAGACTCTTAAGGTAGTAAGTAAAAAGCAGTATCAGCGTCTTTTACTTGATAGTTCTTACCAAAACTGACGTCCACATTTGCAGCGAACAGGTTTAGCATCAGGATATTGGACTTTAACAACGTGGTGGCAATCTGGGGCAGGACACCATTTTAACAGTCGATTACACTAAGAAATAAAGCAAAAAAACCAACATACTAGAAAAAGGATGTTGCACAAGGATGCTACCTGCCCTTCATCCCTTTTTTATCCTTTCAACCATGACCTTCAGTCACACTCCTTCCTGTCTTACCAGTCCTCTGCAGTAAGAGCGCTCTCTCCTCAATCTAAGCATTTACTTTCTTTCTACTGAAAGAAAGCAGGAATATGATAAAGTCAACTCTTCACTGTCAAATAGCCTCTTCTGAAAAATGAGGAGCATAAATACTTCTGCTGACCTCATAGCTCACCCAGAGAAAATACGGAAAAAAGCATGTCAAGTTGTTCGCAGCTCCCACCTGTGTTCCACCACTGCAACAGTCTTTCTGAAAATGCTTTACAAACGCCACACTGTTGCTTTTTACAAGCACCACTTTCTAACGCTCCTTGAACACCACCTCATCACCTGTTCCTGCTGTACTGCAGCCAGATACGGGTCTGCATTGCTACTTTTGTCAGTCTTTCAGTCCGCAACACATGCTTAGCTCCAGCGTTGCATTTAAAAAGAAAAAAAAAAAAAAAACAAAAAACCCAACCAACCTGCTGCATACATCACTTCAAACAAGGACTGAAAACTTGACCCCAGTTAACAATATACATACTGGGCTCTGCAGTGAATCTGAACACATACAACTGGGAAATTGGGACAGCAGAAAAATCTTCCAAAGCACCTTTCTCCAAGTTTATTTCAATTTTAAAGTTGCAGAGTTGTTAGTATTTTGCAGCTTTACTTCAAATGGCAAATGTTTAAGGCATGTTCTTGTTTACAAGACTTCCTGGTTTTCAATCTGAAGTATCTCAGGTAACAGTCAAGAACTATATATATTAAGTGCTCCTCAGAACCTATATATTGAACAGCTCTTGCATTCTCTTTACCTACAACTGCTTGCTCTATCTCTAGGTTTTTTGTTCTGCAGATTTTTATTACTATTTTCCTACAACTATACCTGTAGCTAAAAGGGCTATAAAAAAACCCCTTCAAACTTGTAGTCACACTTGATTAGAGACTAAGTGAAAAACCCTGCTCTACAGTTATAAACAAGCCTCACTTCCCTGGTTTGGTTTTGTCTCACGTATGTACCAATGTAGAAGCCATTAAAAATTTCTAATAAAAAAACTCACCTCTACAAAACTATTGGTTATTAAATGCTGGTACTTTAATTTAACCTTGGAATCTGTGATCAGACGCCTGTGAAAAGGGAAGATACACAGAAAAGTTATTGTAGTAGAAAAATCTTTTTTTCCATACATAGCCAGTAAGTTAAGATAGACAGTTTCGATTGCTCCTTCTACACTTACAGATACTTTTTCTTACTTACTTGTTCTCCATTTATTTGTTAGATCATTTATTATATAACAAAAACTACAAATATAGTATTTAACTTCTAATATTAGCTTCAGAATTATACAGAAAGCTCATGTAGTTCAAAAGAACTGAACCTCCGGGCGTGGGGATTTTTATTTAAAAACCCTTTCCTGAAGAGTCCAACAAATAAAGCAAACAATTTCATCAGTTAATTTACATTAAACACGCACATTTTGTAGTAAATCCTTTTAAAAAACTCCAGAACAACTGTTGTGCAGTTTATAACTTTGGTAGACCTCTTTCAGTTATGGCTGAAGTGTCTTCTGCATATATAAAAATACAAATCTGGACTATAAATCTGCACTTTGAGGTATTTCTGTTTTAAATCATTCCACGAAATAGCTTTATACAGGCCATATCATGTATAAATATTGAAATTAATAGATTATCCATTTCAGGGTGCAGCCAAAATCAGGTGTACTCCTGCACATTATCATGCCAACATTCATTAAAGACCAGCGCATGTGACGATGCGATGTTGCGTAAACTCTAGCCCTCAGCAGTCTGGGGAGCTCCTCACCAAAGGACGTGCTAGTTATTACATAAACATAGCACGTGGCAGTCAAATTCCCAGTGCTAAAATGAAACAAATCAGCTGACAAAGCATCTCATCAGGCCCATGTCCATGGCAAGCCTGCGATTTTGGAGTGAAACTTACTGAAGAATGAAAAAACAATTTGAATTTATAATTTGAATTATAAATTTCACTTTGTTACTCCATACCTAGGCTTCTAGACATAATAAATATCACTTGAAAAATTTATTGTATTATAGGTATATATCAGGAACTGGAATTTAAATGAAGAGTAATGCCATAACTAACCAGAGCACACTGAACATGCAATCCACTGTCTTTTGCTTACCACACTGCCTCTAATCACTCCGTTAGCAACCTCGCCTGCTCTAGATTTGACAGCACTTCCACAGCACCACTCAGGTCAGGACCTTCAAAAACTTTGCTCTGAATGTTACTGGGTTTTGACAAACAATAAATGAAACTAGACCAATTAAGAGATGAAACCCATTCCCAGGGCCCATAAACCATACTTTCCTCTGTGAGCCAAGCTATAAAAGAAGCAACCACACCGAAGAAGCCAAGTTGGAAAGGCAAACTGCTTGCAAAAAAACCTTAACCCTTGATCTCTTCTGGCAGCTCAGTTCAGAAATACACAATCTCCAAAATCCATCCAAAGATGTCAGCAATCCTTTATCAGACCACAAATTTTACACTTCTGTTCCATTTTGATATTGCAAACTCCTCAAAGACACCAATCGGTGGAATCAGCAAAATCCACATGATGTGAGAGGTCAAACGCCCTCCCACAGGAATTACTCCAAGACCATAGCACGTTCTGACATGATGCAGCAGCAGTGGTATTTGCAATTATGCAAAGGAAGATTAAAAATGAGACAGCACTCCATGAGAGTTCCATACAGGAACCCAAAATCCATCCATTCCCACCGAGTGGGTTGATTTTGAGAGGTTACTACCAGACTGCTGCACCCATGAGCAGCGGCCATTAGACACGCCAGTGATAAAGGCAGCCTGCCTTGCTTATTAATGAAACCAACAACTTCACATGTAGGTTAAAGCAATTACCAGCAGCATTAGCAAGGGTGAACAAGGGATAGAAACAGATTACCTTCAGCCACTTTGAAGGTCTTGAAAGAACTGAAGGGGACCCTCTCTTCAACCTTCCTACTTAAGTAACAAGGAAAATGGACAATAAGGTAGCTAAGTACTCATAAATCCAGGAAAAACATCTGAATTGCTAAATTTGGACTCATATGGAGATAATTCAACTTGGAGACAAACTACCTTGCCGAGGGCAAGTAATAAGAAGGGTGCAAATTAATAACAACCTATGTACTTTGATTTTCTGATGGATAAAGAAACTGATGCCTCTATACATTGCACATTAATCTCAGGTTCCTATACCCTGGAAACCTGGAGCTGGAGACTTTGTAAAAAGAAAAAGACCCAAAAAGAGAGTAATTAAGGACATGGGAGGGGTTGCAGATTCCAGCTGGTCTTACTTACATTTTTATTCATGTCATTTCATAGGATTGCCACAGTTGTCCATTTTTGCTTTTAAAAGAAAGCATTAGGCTTTTGCAAAAAACTGCACCTCCCACTCCCAAACATTCCAGGTATCCCCATAAGATCAGGGAAAGGTGGATTTTTACCTCCACAAAACATTTATAGTTTTATTACACAAAGGAAGCTTGTTCGCTTTACCAGCAAGATGCCATTTTGCTATCATAGACCCCAGACATCTCTGTCATTTCTAGGCAAGGGGGAATCCCACAGCACACGGTAGGAGTTGAAGCCTGCACAGATTCACCCCAGTGTCATGGTTTTCCATGCTATAAAAGCCATGAAGTGAAACAGAGATAGTCAGACCTACCTATCAAACGATAGCAACAGAAGCCACAGCAACAAGAGCCAGCACTGTTCTCCTCTTGTTCCATCCTTTCCTTGCTGCTCTACCACCACAGCCTCCGCTGCTAGTCTACTTTACATGCACTATTTGAACAGCTTCTTTGAACTGTTGCAATCAAGAACACACTCAAGAAATTTCCTGCTAAGAGTGCACACCACCACAAGTTGAGTTCAGACTTCAGTAAACAAAAATCTCAATCAAGACACTCAAGATGTTATGCCAACTTCAGTTCAGCTTCCACCCACTGAACTCCATAAACCGCCCCTCAACAGGGCATGAAAACATTTCAGCTACTTCCACTTCTACCCAGCCTACACTTCATGACTAACATAGAGCCAGTAATGCAGAGGGATATGGGAAATCACCAGTCTGAAAGCAACTGATATAAAAACCAGCAAATTAATATCAAAGAGTGAGTCAGACTTCAGGAAGGAAGGAAAAAGGTAACAGAATAAGCTTCTATTTAGACACTTTTTAGCATGAAAATTAAAATGAACTTAATCAAGGTTCAGAATTATGAAGGATATTACTCATGCAATAGCATCTCCCAATATAAGAGAGAAGGAAGCCCATGGAATTCACTGCTCCACCATGCACAAGCAGTCATCTTACAGCCAGACAACTTAATAAGCAAAGTGACACAGGCTGACATACCAGCTTAATCAAGTCTTATGTTTGAGGGTCAACTGCTTCCTATCAGGAGGCATAAAACACACCCTACATCAGACTGTACACAGGACCTTCCTCTGACTCACATAGTAACCATAGCTATAGGACTTGGTGAACCAGTGGGTTGACCTAGGTAGGAAGTCCCAAATTCCTACATAAATCAAAGGAAACAAAATGCACAAAGCAGTTAAATAGGGTTTGGAAAGACTGCCTGGTGTTTATTCTGCTGTCATCCTGACCAAACTGGTCAAGGAATCTTTCCTCCAAGTACTGTGACATGGGTTTTTCAGAGCTAAACAGGAAGTTAAGAGGCATACTGGTATCCAAATAGACAGTACAAGACCAACCTCTCTGCTGCCTTAAAGCCTCTATGCAGTTTTCTATAAGCCAGTACATCTGAATAGTACATAAGTAACAACAAAATGGAAAAAGAGAGGAAAGCCAAAGAGGTAGCAACTCATCATACTTACATAACTGTATTGTCATCAACTAAGATATCACAGCCATGAGCAGGGCATGAAATGGTCTGAAAAAAACAAAAAGGTCATAAAAGGAACAGTGTTTATCCTGTTTTTGCATCACAAAGAATTCCAAGGCAACAGACTTCACTACAATCCACAGCAAAAATAGTACATTGGCTCTATCATCCCCTCCCAGATGTGCCACTGTGCACAGCACGATTCCTCCCACGCAGAGCAAAGACGCCTGCACTAACTCCACGTAGTTCCCTCCAGCTTCACCCGTGGCAAAGACTGCAGCCCTCGAAGCTCTGGGGTTTGGGTTTTCTTTGTTGTTTCTTTTGCATTTTTTTAAACTTTAGTGGGGAAGAATTCTCCCCTTTCTTCACTTCTCCTCTTCAATACACAGGATTTCCAGAAATAAGTCATGAGATAGGCGAGTTGACATTTTACCTGTCCCATGCCTTCCTCCATTATTTTGGTAGTTAAATATTCACTCCAGCACTGCATACAGAACTTGTGTCCACACTCTAGGCCAGTAAAGTACTGCAACAACAAAGAACAAGACATTGGATCATTTTATCATATGGATTCACTCGATCATTTAGCCCTTCTTGGTGCTGTGCAGTTTATCTCATCGCTCATCCCCCACACCAAACTCGAGACGCTACTATTTATTTTGCATCATCACCAGTACAGAACATTGCCAATGCAGCTTTAGTCATGCTTTCAAAGCCAGACTTTAATCCCCAACCCTAGCAGCAAGGAAAGGTGTGGCTGACATTTCCATCCTGCCTGCTCATTTAAAATGATCCTTGTTTTAGGAGTAATATACAGAGCATAGCATGGCTCCCCTCTGTTTTACTCTTGCAAATGAGTAAAATAAATGCAACACCACCAAACAGGTCACAGTTATAAGATGATATAGAGTCTTCTTTCCTCCTGTTTTTCCACTTGGCTTGCTACCACGTGTGGGTGCTGCCCAGAAGTCCCAGAATATGCACACCAGCTATGCACAGGCACTAATTTAGCTCCCTCTTGTATAGGAAACAGTAAGTGATCAGCAAGCAGTCTGCGTTACCGGGTGAGCACTAAACCACAGAAATAGAAAGAATTGTGTGCACTTACACTTTTAAGGCATATGCACAGTTTGCCAACTTGCCTGGTAAACTTCTCCCTGAAACCCAGATGCTCATCAGATGAAGACACTAAAGATTCTAATTGGCAGGTGTAAATTACTAAATAAAATTCAATAATGATTAGCTGTTGCAGACAGCAACAAGGACAACTTCATCTGTGTATGCATCATCTACACAGAGTACGTCAAGATACCATCTGGGACTGAATGGTTACACAAGGGGTGGAGAAGCAAACACTGCTGAGGAAAGACTGAAATTAAGTTACTTTTCTCAGGTCATCTTAAAGTTATTTTATATCCAGAGCCAGGGGCAAGGACAAACTATATTTAAAACAGTTCACTCATACCACTGTGCAGATTACTATTTGATGGTTCTGCTTTTCAGACCATCTTACGCTCAGACAATAAGATAAAAGAAGAGCTCCACCCTCAGATACCATCAACTTGTATGAAATTCCACAAATTAAAGAAACCTGGTATCCTCTGCAGAACAGCCCAAAACAGCAGCAGATGCTGTTAATTAAGAAAAGGAGGGAGTCCATTTCAAGAAAACAATGTTCTTCCAAACTGTCTCCTCAAGACTCAAGATTACAACCATTTTGCTCATCCGACACAGATGTATTAGCTAGGTTACACTCATTTTTCAATGCTACAGCACTGGGATTGCACAGGGAAGGTGGTTTTTTAGCATGTTCTTCCCACGGCCTCACCATTTTGTGATTCACGCTCGTCTGGCACTCCTGCCGTCAACGAGGGCACAGGTTTGAAACTGAGGCTTGGAAATGCACTGTGATGTTGCAGCCAGTGAGCTCAACTGTCTGCCATTCCCACAGCCCTGCCAGAGCACTTACCACCACCAGCAGCAAGATGGGTTAAATCTGACCTGACCAGTCAAGAAAGAAGCAAGCTGAGCATCTCACTTCATTTCAGGTAAAAACAGAGATACCCACCCAAACCTTTCGTTGTTTTGGAACAAAACAAAAAACAAAACAAAAAAAATCAGAGTGGTGTGTCCTGTCAGCACCATGGCTCAAGGAGATAGGAAGCTGACAGCTATGAGGTGCCCAGGTACACCTTCCAAAAAAATACCTTCCGATTTTTGAACCATTACTGGGCCAGCTAACAAGGTACCTCCACAGATGCTACTGTGGCTGAGTGACATTCCCTGGAGATGCAGGGTTATGATACAAAAGCCCCAACATCTGTAACTTTCAGGATGCCAAAAAGCACACAGCCTGAAGACAGCACTGACTTTTCCCAGAATTATGGCTCCTCCACATGTGACGGGAAGGAAGCATGGACAAGGAGATCATCCCTTAACAAACCTAAATACTCCTGCAGCAAGAACACACAGGGAAGCACTGTAGAACATAGGTAAGCACATCTTCATTTAAGACCCACTTCACTTATTTCAGGCAGTGAAAAGATTTGCTAAATGCCCACGTAGAAGACAGCCACCACGCTTCCTCCCAGGCTGCAAAGAATTCAGAGCATCTTTCAACTCATTTCTTTACTTTGAGGGAGTTCCCAATTATTTTTGGCTAAGCTGACAGCAGATGTCAAGGGAGCAGGCAAAAAGGTCGACATAAAACCATCAAGTGCAACGGGTAAGACTTCTGAAACAACACGTTATCACAGGGGACAGCTCTACTTTCACCCTATCTGTACCCATCACCTACATCTCTGGCAAAGCCAAGTGCTAGCAGCAGCATGCTGCCATTCGATACCTGTCCCTGCTCTTCTGGTAGCATCAAACTGATCAAAGATGGGATCAGCTGCTCCAAGATGTGTTTACCGTGACAGCCTCACTCAGGCCTTCTTTACTTCAGTAATGATGATAGCACCAGCAGACTAAGTCATCTGTGTGTCCTTAGAACAAACACACGGTTTGGACAACAGCAGAGTTCCCCGGACACCCCCACCCTGGCAGCCTTGCTCTCAGATGGGACCTGAAGGGTGAGATGCAAGAGAAGAGGTAGGCAAAGCCATGACCCTCTCGATTCCTGTTGTCACCAGTAAGGGTTTTGCCCGAAATAACTACTGGGACTTGACACTGGTTCATGGGGACACAGAGGGACTAAAATATCTCCCTTAGGTTTTCAAACCAACAGGGTGCAGGCTGCCATGAGAGCATCAAACGTCTCCTTTTGCAGGTGCTTCCCAAAACCTCAAATCACAGTTCTTTGGAGATGACTGAAGAACTATAAAGACTTTGTATTTCCTTTATATGTGCTGTAAAAGGCAGACAAATACCACTTGCAATGACCCCATGAGCAGGTGAATATTGAAGACTCTTACATTCTTATAATAGCTATACATTGTAAAATTTAACAGGCACGACTCCAAACTCTCAGCTTTCCATAGGCTGAAAGGGGTTCTCAGAAAAGAAAATACAGCTTTTTCCGGGGGGAAAAAAAAAAAGCTGACCATTGCAAGAGGATTTAAAAGCTGAGATTTTAGGTTAGGTATTGAACATAACTTATTCTAGAATTTATAATTCACATTGACCAAAACAGCTTCAAAACAGATTTCAAACCAGATGGCTTACGGTCACTTTAGACAGAGACACTACAGCCTTTTACAGAATAAGTAATAATTATTAGTTTTCCTATATGCTCCAACTCTTATGTATGACAAAGAAACAAAGGTTTCCCTCTGCTGTCTCCTGACTTAATCAACACCAACAGTATAGGGACACCCCTGCTCACCTGCAACATCCGACTGCTCCAGCTAAGAAACTGCTCTTCTAACAACAGGGCCACTACTATTTTTAATGTGCTATTCAAACTACAAAACCAGGAAGTATTAGTGTGCTTTGTGCAGATCTTTCCAGTAGTCAGAAAGCTACTTCCCAGGCAGCAGATGTCATTTCCCCCCCCCAGAAGCCAGAGGAAAGGCCTGTCAGTTGTGAGCACTGGGCATATTGTTACCACCCAGCACAGCAACTACATTAAAAAGGGAAGAATAATATATTAAAAACATGAAATCTAAATTTGAAGTTTCCAAGAGGAGCTTTTCTGGAGATGGACATTAAGATGCTAAAGATGTCTCCTCCCATTTTTCCCCCCCTCAATCCTTCTCCTGTTTTCATTAAAAATGTTGCATAGCCTAAAATCAAAATTATTTCCTTACTACCTAAACATGGAAAGTTGTGGTGATTAAACAACAGGATTTTATCATAAGGTAGAGGGCCAAACAAATTTCTCAAGCTTGTCTTTCTTTTCAAGGCACCTCTTAACACAAAGCAAGCAACAATTCTCCTTTGCAGTTATTCTCTAAAAAGGAAGTCAGTGCACACAAGGCTTAAAAGGAGATGCACGAAGTCTTGTGGTTACTGGCTCATGAGCAATAGCGATATTAACACTGAGAATCTCAGCAGCCTGAAACTGGGCTTTGCTCTGCTCCGCCTGCTCCAAAGCAAGGCAAAGGCTTGCAGCCAGAATACACCAGCAAGAGTACTTTATTCAGGGCTACTCAAACCCCAAAGCTCATAATGGTTTCCATTCTTGCTGAAAAGGAGGCTCATAAAACACACCCAGAGCAAGAGCGGAAGCCTTACGTAAGGGCTGCTCTGCTCCTTAAAGGTCAGGCAGACATTACAGCGTTTTGGAGGGTCAGGACAGCTCCATCAGGAACGGCAGGTTCCAATCAAGGAAGAGTTCCTCACGTATGTCAGCACCCTGCCTTTTGGCAAAGCCACGGATTAACTTTCATATTTGAGCTTTTCCGCTAATCTCATTCTCTTCCAGGATCCCCCACCTTTATGTCCTGCCCCTGCAAAGTCACAGCAAACTTGTCCAAAACACAGCAGAAGCCTGGATCTCTGATCAATGTCTGGGAAAGTTTAGTATTTGTCAATAGCTACAAAAAAAAAGAAGCACCATCACCAATCTTACCACAAAACCAATTTTAAAAAAAGACTAATTTAGAGCCCCAGCAAGCAATTTACCTAATCGTCTCCAATTAAGAAGGTATCGCAGAAACGTTATAAAGATCCAAAGATATCCACATTGGTTGTGTTCTCCGAACAGCACAACTTCTACTTCTAACTCCTACTCAGTTTTATTCTAGGCTTTCTAGCTTGACTACTTTGCATCATTATTTACTACTTTTATAAGCTATTTCCGGTCTTGTCATTCTATTTAAGTAAATCCCTTTGGTCGTCATGCTTTCCACATATTTCTTCTTTCATGTACCATTTATATGTATGTCTAAATTGGTATCTGACCTTTGTAAAAAATCACTTAATCTCCTGCTTGCTTTCTTCTGAAGAACTTTACTCTTCGGCTGCCCAGACCCCAGCACCCTCAAAGGTTTTTGCAGAAGGGATAATAAGTTTCATTTGAAATGCAATCCCATTTTGGGGAAACTAATACTGTCTGAGGTTTGTTTAAGGAAAATAAGTTTGTCAAACCACACAGTAAGAATTAAAGAGAACACAAAGCACTACATAACTCCGTGGTCCCCACTGCATTACTTGGATCAGCTGCAGCACTCACAACATAAGGTTAATTGCATTAAGAAACACTGGGTTTTAGTGTATATAGTACAGATTAGAAGATTCAATGAAAAAAGTGAAATCTCAGCTTCATTTCAAAGGCTTTTTAAAAATACTCTTGGAGAAATCCTTACAGACTTTTGCCCAAAAATGTTAAGTTTCAGACAGCAAAATCTGGGGAGTTACTGGTCAGATACCACCTGGTTGCCAGGTACTCACCGAGTTTGGGTAGTTCAGATAGCAGATCTGACAAGGCATATCCTGGGCCGACGACCTTGTGTTCATCTGGCGCGTTCGAGACTTTTTACTTGGATTAATTACGTGACACTCTGCAAAGAGCTTCTCCAAGTTGCCATCGAAGTACCTGCGTAACACATACAAGAGAATGAAAAATTTACCTACCTTCCCCATTAGTCTTTTTTCGAATTTTATTTGGGAGTTAAATGTACAAAGTCGGTTTTAATATTTCAACACACTCACACACCCACTACTTTTAATAAACTCTCCATTAATAGAACACAACACAGCCCTGACCAGAGAGGTGGATATTAATCAACGACATCCCTTCAGAGATTCTGGCTTGAATTGGACACTCTTGAAAATTCAGGTACCTTCAATTCTTCAGCTGCATTTCAAGTAATCCATGATACTCCACAGTGATTGCTTTGCATTAAAACTCCAGGACAGGAAACTAGAGCAAGAGTATCCTACTTCACATCAGGACACCTTCCTAAAGCACAGGTTTGATGGCCCCAAGTTCAATCAAATTCTCTTTTCAGCATAAGCCTTGCATTTTTTCCTAATATTCTAATCACTAAAGCGTTAAAGGGGAGGCAGGAAGCAGCAATCAGTCACAGTTTGTGATTCAACAGGTCCCTAGTTCCTGTACTTGGTGTTTTCCTCCATGTACTCAGTCTACACTGTGTGCCCCAAAGAGGTCTTGACTTCAGTTTTGGCACTTCCTTCTCTGATCTAAGAAGAAATGCGTCAGTAGAGTCAGACACCTGGTTCAGCTGATCAAACACTTATGCATGGTCACCGATCTCCAACTAAGGCAACTGCAGGACTGCCTTTCACACACTTCAGTCAACTCCAGAGTTTGGGAACGGCTGCTAGGTCTGGACTGTGATCTCCAGCTAGGCTAGTCTCCAATTTCACACTAAATACCTTGTCCATGTCCAAAGCCTGCGCAGTCCGTATCTCAGGCCAAAATCCTAGCCATTTGAGTACCTTTTGTCTCCAGCTGACCTATTTTAAAAAACCTCCTAAGAAAATACAATTCCAAATATTAGGTATCTCATGGAAAGGAGGATGCAGAATTTGTTGGGGGGAGACGAAAGAACATTTTCTTTCTATTTCCTATTCCCTTAAGGAAAATAAATACTGGTTTGGTTTACAGGCTTACAGAAAGCTTTTTAACTTGGTGAGGAGGACTAGATTTGAAAGAATCAGTAGTAGGCAGGTCAGCCTCTTCCCAGTATCAAGACACCACATACCTTTCTCCACCCTGCAGCAGCTGCAAAGAACTAATCAAATCTGATCCTTAACCAGCTAACCTTACCTGCGCATACATCCCCCATTCAAATCCAGTAAACAAGTCATTCCCTCCCATCATCATTATCAAGTTAAATCCAAATAAGGTGGCACCTATCTAGGACCGCCCCCCCATGACTACAGGCAGACAACTGTAGTCCCCGTAGCTAAGCACACAGGCAAGACTTCAGTTAAAAGAGTCTTTACAAGGCACATATCTAAACTCATCACAAACCAGACCAAAAAAAGAATCTGCTGTCTACCAACAGATAGAAGAGAACCAAGGCTTTATGCTGGGGAAAGAAGTTACTAGGTGTGTCTCAAAAATGTGGGACTAGGCCTGGTATACAACACCTGACCAAAATGCCTCTGGCTAGGTCATCTTATCCCACAGTATTCCCAAAAAGTTCCAAATCCAGAGCAACTCTCTTGCAGCACCACCTACCAACAAGGCTTTACTTACAATTAAAAAGGGTTAATCTCACTGCTGGTTCATATGTTTCTTGATGCAGTTCACACACTTTAGATGTTAATTTTCAAGACGCTGAATTTTGAATGTAGTGGCGAATTCTGGCATCGCAGCACACACGAGGCTTTGCCACTGTTCTTCAATGTTAGCTCAGGGATTTAACTCAACCAAGTTTTGTTTGCCTTCAGGATTACTTATATCTAGAAAATTTTAGCAAGTGAATTCAGTGCGGTCCCATTATAGGCAGTATTTGTTTATTAAAGAGTCATGGATAAATATTAACTCCACAAAAGGTCTCCAGCCTTCCAACTGTTCTTACATGCAGCATGATCAGTGTAAGACATCCTCCATTTGAGAAGAGCAGACAAACAGTTGGGTGTGATGTTTGCAAAGAAAATAGTTTTGAAGACAAATGCTATGATGCAACTTTAATACTGGCATTTGTGGTCAGCTAAATGCTTATGGAAATACCAGAGACGGTTGTAATGGTGGGCTCTTTAAGGGTGCATATCCACATCAGAAACTTGACTTTACACTTACAACAGGCAGTTCTATTTTTACAAAATCTCTGCAAAAGCTACTCTTCTGAGCCATGACACCCACTGCCCTACGCCAAGATACACGGACAGAAAGTCACTAACAACTGCTTTTCACCTGGAATTACCAATTCCCTCTAAATATCAATGAGTAACTAATTCAGAACAACCATTTCCTTTGAGGCTTTCAGTAGGGTCCCAGTAACAGATAGAAAATAAGTGATTTGACATAGTCTGTTTCTCAGGGCTAAAGGCTAGTGATAAAGGAAACTCAAGCAGGATGCACAGATCAGTGTCTTTAGCCAATTTAAACATTTCTAAAGCACTGTTACCTGCAAAGCATGCAGGTGCTTGTATTTTGGTAAAACAGCCACAGCCCATATCAAATAATTTCTGTGTTAAGTGCCTGGTCTCTCCTACACTTCCATAGGCGAAGCAAATGAGGCAGCTGAGAAACTCAGCCAGGGCCATGCAAAAACATAAATCTAAGAAAAAAGGCTGAATTTTACCTTTTTAACTCTGCTGCGCTCTTAATTCTTACAATATTCACTCTGCTCTTTGGGATTACCACTTGTGAATGTCACCAGTGTTAAGGAGAAAAAGGGCACTGGGTACTCCTCCTTCCCCATGATGTTTTCTTTTAATACATTTGCTTGCTTTGCTGTGCCAGGGTGCACCAGTGCACCAAGCAAGTAATTTCCACAACTATTTGCACCTATGTGTCTCACTCAAAATCATGCTGTCACTGGGCAATAATAAGAACTCTACAAAATGCAGAAGAAAACCTAGGTCTCCCCAAAAATACAGAGTTCCAATGGATACTCCAGAGTAAAGTCCAACACCCCTCTAACTACCACTCCTTATGCAAACACACTGAGGGCCCAGTCAAGAAGCCTGTTCCAGTTCCTTCAACTGTTAGGAACAGATCTTAATTCCAATTACCATGCCTTTTTCCACTTGTTCAAGCATCAACACAGACCATCCATTTAAGCAGATCTCCCTTTGCCCTTCCCATGTCCTTTGGTCGAAGGATTCACAGGCAGGAGCTGTAACAACCTCTCAACAAAGCAGGTAGGTTTCTCACATGACATTTCTCTACTTCCCTGTCCCAGCAAACCTTCTCAATCACTGGCTTTCACTTCCATTCATCCTCCTTGAACCCAAGGAGGCCAAAACAAATGCAATCTCAGTTAAGGTTTCACCGTGATCTCACATGATTTCACCTGTATTTCTCCTGCAGATCTCATCTAATGCATACCAAACAATGATGTCTACCTTTCTCCGGAGCTCTGTCATGTTAGCAGCTCCATTTTACTCTCTACTAGAAATCCCATATTCTTTTCCATCTCTGTGTTGGGGAGACCTATCGTGACACTTTGTACGACTTTCACTGCTAGGATCTTCCCAGCTGTCTGGTTTTTTTCCCAGTATGACAGCTGGATCCTCCTCCAAACCAAATGCCTCCAAACAGATTTGTGCCAAGTCATTCATTAACACTAACAAACATTCATCACAAAATTAACTGATAAGGGACTTACTAACAGGTTCCATCTAGTCTCCTACTTCCCTCTTGAGCAAATTAACTCTACACACACCATACTAAGAGCTGAACCCAATGTATGCCCCATATTTTACATAATATATAGTTGCATGCTATCATCTCTGCTGTGAAACATGGGACAAGTCCTTTAATCCCCTCCTCCTTCACAACTCCAGGATTTTTGATTTTTCTCAAATTGAAAGGGTTGCTTCTTGGCAGCTCGGTCCTTAGTTTCATCTGAGGAAGGAGCACAGCACCTTTAACAGCCTTTTCAATCCCCTGGCCTCTTCTCCCTTTGCAATGAGGTATTCAGTAACTCTAGCACTTCTGATACTTGAGAAATGTTATGGTCCAACCAACCAACATCAGGCTCTTTGCTGACTGTAGCTGACTTCATCAACTGGTTCTATTAGTTTTTGAAAATTCATTCTCTTCATCACAAAGCTGTTTTCTCTGCTACTTTAAAATGAATAGACATACCAGTGAATTGTTTTCAAGTTTTTCTATAATTTTTCCACTGCTTACCAAGTCCATAATAGTATCAAGCCTTTTTGGCAGAGGGATCAAGCTGTCAGCTTCTTTTATTTCTACAAAATTTCCTCCTGCTATTGGTAACTGCCTAATCACAATTTTCTAGACATAATAAAATCCTATCCAAGGGAGTATCAAAGATAAAAAGCCTTTTCACTCAAAGAAAATGCTTCTAGCACACACTTTGGGATATTTACCTCAGTGATACATTGTGAACATCAGAGAATCAGTATACTCGCAGTAAAAGATATCTTCATACCAAAACGCCTGCCATACACAATTTTTCACCTGTTCAGCCTCTACTGAATAGTGTGAAGTACTTATTTGCCCAAAGGAAAGCAGACGGCCAGGTACCTACAGAGAAGAGTCAAACCCTGAATGCAAGGGGAAGAGGCAATCTGGGCTAGCAGCCAAGCCACCAGGGCCATCCTGGCATCTGTCCTCTGCTCAAAGGGAACAGAGACATGCGGCCACCAAGATAAGCACCGATGAGGGACTGCAAAACCTATGTCTGTACCTCCAGGGATTAAGTCAGGCCTTTGACTACACCTTGAAACACTTTTTTTTTTTTAAAAAAAAGAGACCAGGGGAAGGCACATAAAGCAGGAGAGTTGCATTTTAGTCTCTTCATCATGAGGAGGTTCATCCCCAAAATTCCCCTCAGGAGTGATGGACGCTATCAGCCATAATAAAATTGGAAGGTAATCCAGATAAAGTTATAAGTTAAAGCACTTCCTTCACTTATTTCTGAGGTTACCTGGTCAATCTGCACCTGCTAGTCTCCTGTCTCTATTAACCAAGCTTGTGAGACAGAGGAAAACACAGTATTTAACATCTTTACTCTCTAAAGTATGTGCAGCACATCAAAAGCTGAACTCGAGTACTTCCTCTGCTACCCACTTTCATCCTACAAACAAATCTACCCCAAAACACCAATTTTGCTTTTGGACACGTCAAGTAATTAGTGCTTTACCAGTGGGATAGGCCAGTTTTTCAATTGTGGCTATTACTTCACCGTAAGTGGAATAAATACCTGTAACATATCTGCCCTTTTAATAACACCATGCAATTACTCCATGACAAAGCTGGCACAGACAATAATAACCTGCTTATTAAAAATACACATAACAATACAATAAAGCAATGAAGAGGTTTTCATGTTTCAAAACACTGACATTTTCATCTCACGAGCTCAGACCTCACCACACTCACCAAAAAAGAAGCCATTTCGTTTATCTGCTTTACTACAGGCAAAGTTTGATAAGGCTGCCTGTTACGTCATGCTGACTCATGATGAACTAAGGTAAAATAGACACTGGCTAGGGGTTGTAAACACACACCATTAAGCAACTGAGTTCAAGCTCTGGCTTGGTGTGAAATCAAGCACCGAAAAGTGCACCCAAACATTACATCCTCACAAGCATTAAACCCACTCAGACTGCAGGCAACAACAGGAATTTCCTGGGAAGTCTTGCTAATGATTATTAAAGAGTAAAAGAAGCCAAATTTATACCAGTTCAACTGTTTAAAGTAAGAGTCCCCCAAGAAAAAAAAATAAAAATCTATGTAAGTCTCCAACACTGTTGCAGAACATGGATTCACTTAGTGTAAGTGCTTTTGCTTGGCGCCAGTGAGAAGTGCAATAGCAGCAGTTACCTGCTGGCTCCCCAGCACGAGCAGATGCTCCAGCCCCAGGTGAGGCTCTGCCTGGGTTTAGCCTGCACAGCAATGAGTGCACACCAACAGGCAAGCCAGCACACAAGTTTAGCTATTAGCGAGCTGGAGATTTCAGACACAAGACATTTTTTTTTGGTCAGACATTGAAGACACAGTGAATGGATAGTGTTACTTTAAAGTAAAATGTAAATTTTGGGGGTTTTCCCTTAAAAAAAAATAAAGTAGTGTTTGAGTTTATTTTTCTGCCTGATTAGAGCATGCCTCTCCACGAATGCTTCCCAGAATTTTTCAGCTTATTTATACCAGCACAATGATGCAATAAGATTGGCTGGACACACACAAAGCCAAGCAAGTCTCAAAAGTGATCTCTGTTTCAGAAGAATAACCAAGTCTAAATTTGGGCTTAATCAGCTTGTCATGTTTGTCTAAATGAGACCCACCTCTATTTTAGCAAAAAGATGTGATGTGTAGCTAGCTCATGGCATCATTTCCAGCTCCATCGCTATTCCAAACTGATTGTTTTGCATCCTAACTACTGAAGCGACCACCTGCCTCCCACCTTGCCTTTGCCTATTACCACAGCAATCACAAAAACCTCCTGAACACCATGAGCCAGCTCCCAGCCTCACACTCCTGCTTTAACACAGCTGACTGTCAGCAGAAAGCTGCAAAGGGCTCCGTGGAAGCTATTTGGTGAAGAAGTGACAGAAAGCAGCACCAGCTAGTTGAGAGAAAATGTTTTAGTGTTTTTCTAATACATCAGGACACCAATCAGCACCAAAACCGTGACTAGTGTGCAATAGGTCTTCATAAGCAAGGGTCATGTATTGTATTACTCACAGGGGTAATCCTATAGAATTAAGATAAGTATTTTAATGAATATGTACCAAGAGTAAATATTTACCTGTGGACTTTCTAAATATTTACACGTACTTAAAGTGTTTTGGTTGGAAACTGTAAAAGCCTTAACAATAATACCTCACATACAAGTGGCTGACACTCCCCCCTTTGAAAACACCTACAGTCCCATTTTATTTTTAATTGATGGCAGCCTTAAGAACAAGATTTCAGTGAGAAGGGAAAAAAATCCTATTGAATAAAGGGGTAACATTTCAGTACACTTATGTAGGAGTATCTCAAAGTGAGATGTAGGTAGCCAAGGAGAGTGAGCTTCAGCCTGACCTAAAGAACCAGCACAAGAAACTCAAATACAAAGAAGTGACAGACACACATTATAGAGAAGGAACTAAATCAGAATGCTTAACAGTTGTAGTCAGATTTAAATAGCCTTAATGTGACTATATTTGTAACACAAAGCTTTCATACTTCCAACATTAACTAAGAGGTCAATCTCAGGAAAATAAAGGAAAGGCTAGAAAGCTTTAAAAAATACAGTAACTTCAAAAAAAAAAATCTAGGCCAAACAAAACCTGAGAGATACCTGAGCACTATCACTACCTGAAAACGTTACACAAAGGGGGCTAAAGATGTCCTAAATCCATTATTCCGGGACAGCAGAAATGTTTAAACTCCAAACCTATCTACTAGCTGACTGAGAATCTGTTGCTCTTCCACACTTGCACCCTGCGTGAGAGTACCAAACTGCATGGGCCCAGCACACAGCACCTACAGGCTGTTAAGTGGCATTTATCAATCCAACAGTACTACCAATAATTACTTCTGCTTTTTGCAGACTACAAAGCATCCTATCTTCTCATTCCCTGATCATCAGGCAAAGGAAATGGTAATTGAAAGTGAAACAAACAATCCTACCAGGCCCTGAGTCCTACCCTCACCCCCCACCCACCCATTTCTGTCTCAACACTCCTCAAGACCAGTAAAGACCCTAACAACCAGTAAGTCCCTGTACTGCCATTAGGGCTCCTTCTGGTCCACCCTAATTCTCCTCCCAGCTTCCACAAGTAAACTGAATTCTCCAGCTCCCTCACGCTCTCTTCAACAGCAACACTGGCATTGAAAAGAAACAAGTGCATTAGCACTGTAGCTGGATTTGACCTCCACTGTATATTAATAAACTATAAAAAGTACCTTTACCAGCAACATTCTACAAGAGCTGGGAATCAAAGATGAGAAATAACCATAAAATGCTCTGCTCCAAGGGGGAGGGAGAGGCAAAATTCAAGCCATTGCTTACATACTAAAAAAAAAAAAATCTAGAGCTGCAAAGATGAAGACAACACAGATGCACTTTACCAGCACCCTTTATCAGTCAGGAACAATTTAGTCTCAGCAAGACTAACAAATAAACATGTCAGGAATACGCATGCTAGCATGACATGCAAGAGCAAATAAACCCAAGTCCAAAACAGCTGCCTGATAACAGCAACCTGTTCCTGCTTGCTTTTCCCAGAGCCTGTGAAAATGCTGTGCCTGTATGTGTTCAAACTGGAAGGCACCCCTTCCTCCAACGGGCAGCAAACTTCTAAAACTTCTCTGAAGTCTACTAGGTATTAATGATATTAAAACAAGAAGTCACTCTCAGCTGGCAAGGGCTGCTAAAGGGCGAATATTTAGAGCTTACACAAGAGATTCTCCTGCCACATACCGTGCATTCATCCATTCTCACATTAATCCGGTAATAAACATTTCTTGCAGGTCTGAAGAGAAATTCAACTGCATGCTAAAATGGCTGCTTACCTCTCCATCAGCTTCTCTTTATCCCAGTTGAAATGGCTAAGCAGTATTCGAGTGATAGTCGCTGGATTCTAGAGAAAGAAAAATAATAAATAATGAATTGCTTGACCCAGTTGGTATACTGTTATGAGAACACCAAGGAGAGTTTTGAATAGGCAAATGGAGAAATTGGTGTGTCTGTTAACATAATCTATGCAGACTATACATGTTAACTAACATATACTGGAAAATAGTTCGACTTGACAGAAAAATTAAAAAAGAAAAACCTCTATAAAGCAAAAAGACTACATAAAATGGGAATACGGTCAAAGGCTTAAGGAACAGGTTAGTTACTGCTACCACAAAAGATGCCCATGTGCCAACATCTCCACGTCCAGCACGCTTACACAACGTAAACCCAGGATGTTCGTAAAGTGCAGGAAGGGCTAACTGCCATCCATCCTATCCATTTTTGCCACAAGCTTCCACACTATTTGCAGAACAAGAATATTCCTTGTTTGTCCCAACCCCGACCACCAAAATACCTGGGCTGAAAACTCTCCCAGAAAGTAACCGGCTACCAGTGTAAGATGACAATGTCCTTTGAAATCTCCAGATGTTCCCAGAGCACCCCAAGATACAGAAAATACTATGCAGTTATACAACTATGGAAAGAAATAGCCTAGAAAGGTCAAATAAAACCAGAAATAAAAGCTGGTTTTCACTTGTACACAAGTTTTTCTTCCAACTTAATCTGTATCATCAGCCAAGCTTTGGTCATATGAGAAACATAACAAATCATATGGCTTCTGTTACGCCCCAGAATCATGTTTTAGCTCCCTAAATTCAAACTACCTCAGCTCAGTTCGAGGACCATTTACATGCAGTGGAGACAACAGCGAGCATCCTGAGAGCAGCTAAGTGTACTTTGCCATTTGACACCAAAATGGAAGCTTGCCTTAGGGCAAATTTTCAATGGACACTCTGAAGCTGTTGAAAAGTAGGACATAAACTAGCAATGTGATTTTCTGAGCCCGCAGGCTAGAGCTACAACTTGAAGCTGCCAAAAGCCAGTGCTGCCACCCAAAGCAGCGATCCCACCCCATCCTTACCCTCAGCTGCACACTTGCATGTCCTGCGCTCACCCGTCCATGCTAGTACAGCCATCTTATGCTGCAATGCTGCGAATTACCGGCTTGGAAATGGATATTTTCTCTTCTTTTCCTTTAAGTTGTTTTTTCACTGAATCGGTTCCCCAATCTGATTGCCTGACCACACAAACAGCTGCATTAGCACAAGGGAGAGGGCAGGAGGGGACAAGCAGTGCAGCATCTTTCAGCAGCAACACCAACAAAACATTCACTGAAATAAAGCCCTAGGGTCAAAATCTAAGTACAAAGAACCAGTCTTGTGGTTTATACTATAAAAAGTGACACTCCTCTCCCTCTGCAGTGTGTTCTTACTCTTATTAATGCCAGCACAGCTTGTTTAAAGCCAAATTAAGAAATTTTTCCTACTTAAAAAGCCCATGTGAACAAAAGCAGCTTTAGGAAGGGTAGACCAGATCCCTGATCCAGTCCGTGTGGAGCCCCATAAACAGCTGGGAAGGCAAATCTGCTACACGGTATGGGGCAGAAAAACTAGAAACCAGTGTTACCAAATGCTCTGTATTGTGAAAATGAGGCCCCAGTCCTTCTTTGAACAAGTCTCCCGGCAATATGGATCCAAGCTCCTAACTGTAATAACACAATGAGGTGCTTGGCTGACAACCATGGGCGACTGGTCACTGCCAAGCAGCGAGGCAGCACCCCAACCTTCAGCACGCGAGATCGCAGTGCTGCAGCTGCCTGCTAAGGGGGTGATCCGGCTTTTGGGCAGATTTACCCATTTCCTTGTGTCAAAGTAGAGACGGTGCAGCTCTGGGACAAGCTAGACTAGCTTGCTGCTCTGGTGGACTTGTTTTCCCCTCTCTTCGTAGCTCTCAGCCAAAGCAGCAAGCTGATACACCTTGCCCTGCAAATGCAATGCAGATACTCTGAGTACATATACCCTGAGGCAACGGTGAGAGGCTCTTCAGGCAACAGGATGGTCTTTGCACAGTTTGTACCTCCTAGGGAGCTGCGTCCTCGCCTTTTGCCCTGGCAGCAGGGCTGACAAGTGCTCTGCCTGGTCAACACTGCTCAAGCTGCTGCAGCACATGGGAATCATGCTAAACCAGCATGGAACCCCATTTAAAGAGAAGAAGGGGGAAGGAAAAAAAAAAAAAAAAAAAAATCAAGAAAAGGCTTTTCAGCATCATCAATCCCTGATCCAGCCCAGCATGCAGCGGCACGGACCCTGTGCCAGCACTGCAGACAGAGGGGAACAAGCAGTTGAACTGTTTCAAGTCAGTCCTGCGACCAAGCAGCTGTATGGGAATTTAAGGGTCTCTTCACCAAAAGGCTACTCCGGCTTCAGGGAGGAGAACTGCAGCCTCTTTCAGAGCTGTAGTTTTTGATCTTTCTAGGCTACTTTGTATTTGGGTCTCCAGAACACCTTTTTCTGTAATACTATCTGTATTATGTAGCAATACCTAAAGGAGCTCTTAATAGCTCACTTAAACACGGCTTCCTAGAGCACCTTAATCAAGAATGAAAATATACTTTAGTAAACAAACTGATCTTATCTCTAGATAATCTTGGTTATGATACCAGCTCCTATAGTCAGTACAACTTTTAAAAAAATTTCCATGGTCTAGGACAAGTCTTGCCTCAAACCAGGAAATCTGCTAAACGTATCAGGCAGATAGCAGGTGTAGGTTTCTCTGTGTAATCCTTCCAGCACTCTCACATTTATAAAGCACATTACTCGAGCCCCTCAGCCCTGCCATGCTCTAGAGTTACAAATGAGTTTCAGACGGTAAAGCATGAAGCTCTTCTCAAATACAAGGATTCTTCACTCAGCCCCAGAGATCTGCCAGATGTACAAAGAAATAGTATTTTCTTTATTTCTCAAGCAAGAGCATTAAGACAGATTTAAATTAGCCTAAAGTCTTGTCCTACCTTCTGCTACAGCAGCCCACTCAGCCACTGTATTAAGGGTTCTGAGAATACCTATTAATCACTTAATAGGCTAAGAGGCAACTGAGGTAGTGGTCTCTGGCTGACTTTTCTTTTTAAAGAAGACAGACAGATTCCCCCTGCACTGAAGGATAAGTTATGTCATATTAATAAGGAACTAAAGTGGTCTGCAGTGATTACCAAGTGTGACAAGGCAAATCCAGCAAATAACTGCTCACCAGAGGACACGTGGTCATGAAGAACAAGAGAGTCTCATGTCATCTGCAGCTTCTCCATTTTCCCAAAGCAGCACTGCAGCTTTCCAGAACAAGTTTCCCTCGATCAGACCCCCCCAGGTATCCCAGCATCACAAAAAGAAAGTTGTTTTCCCACTGCGACGGCAGTGTACGAAACAGCACGTTATTTCGGATTATACTCCGGAGACCAGCACTGTTGGCTTGGTGTATTAGTGTATTATAACACAAATACTGCACGAGGGGTAGCTTTTACTGGCTTCTTGGGCTTTAGTTTCCTCTAGCTACAGCAGTATTTGTTCATCATGTTAATTTACCAAAAAAAAAAAAAAAAAGAAACACCAGCAGCATGACAAGCTCCTACCAGAAATAGCTGGGCTGTCTGCTTTCTCTGCTTGCCACATCCAAGATCTAGTATTTAAAACTTAACCAGTTGTTTCACAGATACATAAGCAAGGATTAAGACAGCTGTGCCCTTGCTCGTATGCAGTGGGGACAGCAATACAACCTGAGCTGGCATTACACAGGGAGGACTGAAGACAGGGAGGGAGGCAGTGCTAAGAGGCTTGGTTTGCATAATGTAAACCACAGTTAAATACAAATGCAAAAACCTCTGGCATTAAGGACTGTTCTAATTTAAGGCAAGGCACACCAACAAGGTACCGGGTAACAGCTGCTCCGCATTAATTGCTTGCATGCACACACTTACCTTGCCATTACCTGGGAGCAGCTTTGGAGGAATAAATCACAGCATCTATCACAACAAGAGGTTAGCTGCTGCAGAGCAGCTACGTGCTGTAACTTGGTCATATGGGGTTAAAACACCACCAAACTAATTTGATGCTTCAGCCCCTGTTTTGACACTAGTTCTGCTACAGCCCTCTCTCAACCTCTTATCAGCAATCACTTTGGACACTCACTCCAGTACTGTGAAAATTAACAGAATATTTAAACAACGCTAGATTACACAGCACTGGTATTAGAGTTTCTGTTCTGAAACTGGACAGGCTTCTCATTTGGCACACAGGATTACTGCCTATGACTTACACCACAAAGATTAGTTATGAACAAGCTAACGATGCCGCTCAGACAGGGGATTACTGCTCAGGCTTGAAGCTGCAGCAGGGAGAAGCGTGCTTTTACAAAGGGTATTTTCTGTTTACAAAGAAAAATTTCAGTAAGTAAAGCAGCCAGAAACAGACAGCAAGCATGGGAAAAGCAAACACGTTCAAACACTCCGTTTTCCTCCAAACATGGTTTGATGAAAGCTGAAACAGCAGATCTAATTTGCAACAGCCACCTATTAAATTTTACATGTTGAAGCCGAGGAAGATTGCCTAGAGCTCAGGGCAGCAAGCCTGTTGATATCCAGATAGGAACGAAACCCGAGGAAAGCAGCCATTTTGTTGAAATTCTCAGGGCACTTTAAAAGACTCCCTGCCACAACTATCTCGCTAACAAAACATTCATAATAAAGCTCTGCCCAAAGAGAAACACAGTCAGTCCTTCAGCAGTGATTTATTTTTTTTTTAAGGCTAACAAAGCAGCCAAGTCCCAAAAGTGCTTCAAACAGATCCCACTTCACTGCTTTTCACTGGAAGTATTTACATTTACTGTCATTATCAATGTTGCCATGCCTGGGTACACCAGTGCAAATGGGAGATACAGGGATGGGAAACCCTGCAAAGGTCTGGACTTCTCCAAAGAAGCATTATTATTATTTGAAATAAACCCCCTTCATTTAATAGAATTTAATTGAACTGGAAGCTTGGTCACTAATATCTGAGTTGGCTTCTTTTTCCTGTCAAAATACGAAAGTATGAATTGGAAAGAGGAACCTGGATGCACTTAAATGCATAAATGAATTATAAATTAAAGATTATTAGGACATTAGCTTAAATCAGAATTTCGAAGCAGCACAATTTGCTGAATGACTGTTTGCAGTACTTGATCCATTCATGTTTTCATCCATCAAGATGAGCTGCGCAGTTAATTCTTGCAGTTATTACCAAGAAAAGCATATTTTAGAGTTCAGCTTCTCATCACACGATAGGAGGAAGCTCCTGTTTCGATTTCAGCATTCACTGCAGATAAAAGCCATTTAAGAACAACTCAAGCTCAGTTCTCCAGCAAAATCCTTTCCCACCTCCTTGAGACATGGTATTGATAAATTATTTTGTTTCTTTCCATTTCATGGCTGGTTTTGTTTTCTAAACATGGCAGCTTTTGCATTTCAACAGTTTTCATCCCAACTGCAGCATCTATATCCCAATAGCAGAAGCTTTTCCACACTCGTACAGCGATACGAGTTTGATACCACTTCCAGTTCAGTTTTCTACACAATCCTCACTCGTGAATGAAAGCGGACACTCCAGAAACACTGGCTTTGCCCAAGCCTCAGACATCTGTAAATGGTTCAAACCTCAGCAACATCCACAGATATAGTCTACAGGTGCGTGACACAAGACCATATTTAAATTCCCCAGCAGAAGGAAACCAACTAGTTTCACATCAGTTGACAAAGAGTAAGAGTTTTGCTTGGTGGTGACGTATCGCACACACAGGTGGAGGAGCAGAGGGCTGTCTAAAGACCAGCGTAGAAGCTAACGCCTGACAAACCAAGCAGCACAAACGTCTGCTCCAGTAAAGTGGCATCTAGGGACAGCATGTCACCCCCCCACTGTAAGTATTTAATCAGACAAAAACCCAGCCTTTGCCAATAGTAGAGCACCAAGTGGAAATTCCAGCTGCCCTCCAAACACGTGCAGGATCAAACAGCATCTCAAAGTTTGTCACCATGCACACTGTGCCATGGAAGGAAGCATTAAGAAAATAATCAAAATGTTACACTTTATGTTAGCAGGTAGAATAAGAGCAACCTCACCATGAGAAGGCTTAAAAGACTGCTTGATAAATTAAGAGACTTTTTGCTTGCCTCAGGTGTAGCTCTCACTGATGGTCTGGAGACCAGCATCATCAGATACGTCACATGTTTTTCCCCAGTGCTCTCCAGATGACTAGGTCATGGAGGTGGGGTGCAGGCAGCCTCAAGACCGATACGAACAGGCAATACGCAATTGCATTAAATGCCACCACCAAGCAGGAGCAGAAACCTCCCCGTAAGTCTTCAATTACTTCAAAACCCAACAGGTTTGCACACTGACACTCCTTTCTGAAGGACAACAGCCCTTTCACCACCCACAGCACAGAACAAGGGCAACCAACACAACAGACCGGGCACCATACAGCTGCTTCCTTCGTCAGGTAATAACAAAGTGGACACCAGCCTGAAATTCTGCAATAACTAGGTCATCTACTCTCTCTGAACACCACTGCTCTTCACTTGCATCTTTTCCAGCCCCATGCAGGTAACCTTAGACACAAACACACAGATTAGAAAGTGTTTTAAATAAGCTTTTTGCCTGAATCACATTACAGTAAGACTGTCATCGTAAGGTTTGCATTGTTTTGCAAGTGCACTGAGACACCTTCGTTTGTGAAAGTCCATTCACATCTATTCTTTCAGGAGACAGTCTTACAAGCACAAAAACTTGTTTCTAGCAGCGTAATAAAATTCCTGGGAACTGAATGTAAAAGATGAGGTCTAAGTGCTGAGCACTTCCAGGATGTGATCTCCTAAAGAGGGTATCCTCGAACTTGCTAGTTTTTAAACACCACCAACTGAGCACTCGGAGAAGCTGCTGGAAAACTTTCACGTAATGTAATATTCCCTGGCTCTATTACAGACAGAACATAAGAGGGCTGCTGTGAGAAGATGAGGACAGCAGCTGAACACATCAGTCTGCCACTACCCATCCATATTCTCCTCCTCTGCCATCCCCTGAGGCTTGGCAGAGAATCACACCACCGTTTCTGCCATTAGCCATCTCACAGTTTATGGGGCCAGTACAACACACAGGTGGATCTGAGATACTTCTCATCTTCCACACACCTGTTATAAATAATAACAACAAAATCAGTAGTATTCAATCTCCATGCTCTCACCAGTGCCTTTGCATTCTACAGCCCCACTAAGTGACTTTTTCAAATCACCCACCCCTGAATCACCCCCCAAAATTACCTATTTCCTGCTACTGGCATTTCCAAGCAACTCCACGTGAAGTCAGGCTACTTCCCTGTGACACTGCCAGTCTCTGCTGTCAACTGCTGTCCTCCAGCTGGCATTTACCACCTCACTGTAACTTCCCATTAACACATACATAAGTTTCAGCTTCGATGGTGATCATCTTAGCTTCCTACATCTTTCTTCATCTCATTAACTTCCCTTCACACATCATCTCTTAATTTTGGAAATTAAGTTTTACAGAATTACTGAATTAGTGCCACTACATGATGGCACCAAATGGCAGCTTGATATTATGATCTCAGTTTGTAGTAACCTATATGCACTTTACTGCTTGTTTCTAGCTCTGATGAGCATACACTCTTTTAGCAGAGGAAGATAATAAAAAAAGCAACTTTGGGGAAAACTCTATTACTTCAGTTAATTGGTTCAAGAGACAGAAACGAAGCAGTCAGCTGCTTTACATTTTCTCTGAGCCTTCTGGAAAGTTTTCAGGTTAATGATTAGGAGCCGCAACAAAGACCCATTGTCTAACAAAGCTTTTAAAATCAGAAAAAAAATACTAAACCAGCAACTCCAGATGAAGTAGCAAATTTGGAAATGCAAAAACTGAATTTACACTGTAATGCTTCTAAAAAAAAAAAAAAAAAAAAATCAGATGGATGGGGAGTGGATGGGGGAGGGGAACCACAATCCATCCCACTGCTACCAGCTTGATGCCAGTGGCAACAATAGATGCCCGGAGAGGGGTCCCAGGACAGCAGGAGAGCACCTGAGGAGCAGCACAAAGGAATTCCAGCTAGAGAGTCAGCTCCATCACAGCCCAACTTCAATGCCTCCATGCACATGCACGTAGCACAGAGAATAAACATGAGGAGGTAGAGATGTGCACACACCCGCAGGGCTACGATCTTACTGGCATCAGGGAGATGTGGTGGGACAGCTCCTACGATTGGAGTGTTGGGGTGGAAGGACACAGGCTCTTTGGGAAGGACAGGCAGGGGAGACGAGGAGCAGGGGTCACCCTCTGTGTCAGTGACCAGCTGGAGTGCAGGGAGCTCTGCCTGGGGATGGGTGAGGAGCCGACCGAGGGCTCACGGGTCAGGATCAAAGGGAAGGACCTGATGAGATGTATCCACGGGTCCTGAGGGAACTGGCAGATGAAGTGGCTAAGCCACTATCCATCACATTTGAGAAGTCGGGGCTGTACAGTGAAATCCCCCCTGATTGGAAAAGGGGAATATAATCCCCATTTTTAGAAAAGGAAAAAAGGAAGACTTGGGGAACTACAGCCAGTCTCACCTCTGTGCCCAGCAAGATCATGGAGCGGATCCTCCTGGAAACTATGCTAAGGTACATGGAAAATAAGGAGGTGACTGGTGACAGCCAACATGGCTTCACTAAGGGTAAATCGTGCCTGACAAGTCCGGTGGCCTTCTACAACGGGGTTACAGTGTTGGTGGACAAGGGAAGAGCAACTGACATCATCCACCTGGACTTGTGCAAAGCTTCTGACACTGTCCCACATGACACCCTTGTCTCTAAATTGGAGAGACATGGATTTGATGGATGGGCCACTCGGTGGGTAAGGAATTGGCTGGATGGTCGCACTCAAAGAGTTGTGGTCAGTGGCTCCATGTCCAAGTGGAGAGCAGTGACAAGTAGCATCCTCAGGGGTTAGGACCGGCGCTGTTTAACATCTTTGTTGGCAACATGGACAGTGGGATTGAGTGCACCCTCAGCAAGTTCAACAACGACACCGAGCTGTGTGGTGCGGTCACACGCTGGAGGGAAGAGATCCATCCAGAGGGACCTGGAGAGGTGGGACGTGCAAACCTCATGGGGTTCAGCAAGGCCGAGTGCAAGGTCCTGCCTGTGGGTCGGGGCAATCCTAAGCACAAATACAGGCTGGGCGAGAAGTGGATTGAGAGCAGCCCCAAGGAGAAGGACTTGGGGGGATTAGTGGATGGAAAACTGACCATGAGCCAGCAACATGCGCTCACAGCCCAGAAAGCCAACGGTACCCTGGGCTGCATTCAGAGAAGTGTGGCCAGAAGGTACCGGGAGGGGATTCTCCCCCTCTACCCCGCTCTCATGAGATCCCCCCTGCAGTGCTGTGTCCAGCTCTGGGGCCCCTAGTGTAATAAAGACATGGACCTGCTTGAGCAGGTCCAGAGGAGGCCACAAGGATGCTTGGGGGGGGCGGGAGCACCTCCCTTATAAGGACAGGCTGAGAGAGTTGGGGGTGTTCAGCTGGAGAAGAAAAGGCTTCAGGGAGACCTTTTAGCGGCCTCCCAGGACTTAAAGGGGCTACAGGAAAGCTGGGGAGGGACTTTTTACAAGGGCATGTAGTGACAGAACAAGGGTTAATGGCTTTATACTGAAAGAGGGAAGATTTAGATTAAATATAAGAAAGAAATTCTTGACTGTGAGGGTGGTGAGACACTGGCACAGGTTGCCCAGAGAAGCTGTGGCTGCCCCCTCCCTGGAAGGGTTCAAGGCCAGATTGGACGGGGCTTTGGGCAACCTGGGCTAGTGGAAGGTGTCCCTGCCCATGGCAGGGGGGTTGGAACTGGATTATCTTTAAGGTCCCTTCCAACACAAACCATTCTGCGATATGATTCTATGATTTGTCATGCTGCTCAAGTGTGCTGGGCAGTGCTGGCTCTCAGATGACCGCAGAAACTCCACCACCAACTCAACACAAATTAAAAATTGCACAGGGGCAGGTATTTTCCAATCAGGGAAGGTATTTTCCAGCTACACTTGCTTCCATACCAGGAGATCTGTGGTTTGACGACAGGATACAGAGAGATGTTAACCCTTGGTTTATATTTTTAATTTGAAGAACATTTTGGCTTCTACTTCCTTCTGCTACAGTTCTGAAGTGTAAAACCAACCCTTTAAAGAGCAAAAAACTACAGGTACAAAGGCCCTGTGAATTTGAGCAAGTTATGTGACAGTACACTTGTTATGGACTATGGAACAAGAGGTCTCCAAACGTACATGCTTTCACAATGCATTTCTCACTTTTAATTCTTTTAGATTAAGGAGTACTGTTGTTTTACTGCTAACAAAGGCAGTACCATCCAAAGTATTTCTCTCTTCCTGGTGTCTCCCACCACAAGAAATCCCAACATATGAGCAAAAGCTCAGCAAATTTGTATAACCAACATGAGCTACAGCTATAGTTTCCAGAGTTGCTGCTGAGCGACTATAGCTGACGTACTGAGAGAGAACTGGAGTGGGAGCACATGGGTGCCAGAGTACGTTTCAGAATGGGTTTATTCAACCCATTGCCTCCCACTCATGAATTTGCAAAGACTTGCCTTAAAAGAGTAGGAGAAGGTGATGGCATCATTTCCATATAATTCTTCCAGTTTACTATTTCAGTAGCTCCTTAATATGTCCCATTGCGGAGGAAGAAGACAGCACACAGCACTGCAGCTAGGCTGTGGACAAGGTGATACCAAAAGCCCCCAAAAGAGTTTTGGCTACCCTGAATGTAAAGGACCTGCAGGTTCATTCAGGTAGAGTCCGGGTCCCAGGTAATCACCAATTTCCCCCTCATGCCAAACCTTCAGTCAACATCCAGTGCCTCACAATGCTTCCGGCAGGATGAGAAATCAATGAAACAGATGGTTCTTTAGAAAAAGCAGTAACAGACCTCTGTGTCCCAGTCACAAACAATATGTAGTCACCTTCCCTGCTCATCCATAGAATACTACTTACAGAAATGGTGTTGACAAAGCATATTTCAGCCCCCTTCCCTCTTGATGTCATACATCACTGCTCTTCCACACCCCCAGGCTCCATTTTTCCCCTTCTATTGTACATGACTCCAACCCTATAAAAGTTCTCACCCCACTACACTTCATTTTGACCTGCCAGTTACTGCACTGTTCCTATGCATGTACCACAAACAGACACAGCTCCATCAAACAGGAAAATGTTGGTTTTCTCCAGTTCACAAGCATCCTCAATGGCACAAGCGGTACTTTCAATCCTGCACGGTCTCTCAGACCAACAGTCTCTACAAGACTGGAAAAGACACATGGGTATGGTTTCAATTCTTGTCTGAAACCAATGTAACAACTCACTAATGCCAGGCTTGAGGAAAATACACTATGTTTGTTCAAGAGGAATGCAATGACACATTTCGCCACAGAAAGAAACAATGACACTGAATGAAGGAGGAGTTTAATGACTGGACAACATGTACCAAAATACCTCAGCTTAGCACAAGTTGGTCAGCACCAGGTATGACATCTCTTGCACAAGATTTTAGAAACACCAAGAAAGACTCCAGAAACCCAGAATGGCTTAGCCATGCACCAGCTCTATTCCTGTCCACAAGATAAAGTAACAGCTACTTGGATTATTATTTTAACTTTGAAATAGGGCAGTAACTTGGCAGGGCAGTAAAATGTGCTCTTCAGAGCCTACTCCAAAAAATCTGCATCCCATCATAACCAGACCAAGATGAAAGAGCTCAGAAAGTATTTATTTCAGCAGCAACAAAAGCTCGTGCAATCGCTGGCTACTGGGCCTGCCACTGACCACTCTGTGATGGGAGCCTGACTGCTTGCACAACTACAAGTGAACCAGACAGAGGAACTGACCCAGGTTTAGGGGGTCACTGGTTTATTTTAACCCAGAGCAGGATCACCGTGTGGCCAGACAACCGAGTTGGCACAACTCAGACAACAGGGACTTGCTTCCAAGAAATTTGTTTCTGAAATCAGTCTGCTGAGAGCCATGTGTTTGGCACAGCAAAGTTGAGTCTTTCCCATCTCAGACTCCCCAAATCTTCTTGCCCCAAGGACCTTAAAGCATATTGGGGTTTGATGCAAGTTACAGCCAGAAGTCCCACTTTTCTCCTCCATTATCCCACCCGCAACTTCAGTTTACATCTCAGATGCAGAAATAGTTTCTCATCTTGAAGAAAAATGCAACAGTTTGACATCTTTCTTCCAAAAGCTTTCTCCATTTGCAAGACAGATCTTGAGGAAAGTGGCTGCCCAGGAGTGCAGTCCAGCTACTAAGAGCAGGACCTAGCCCTGTCTGTGTCATCATTACAGTGTCTAGGGGCTACCAAACATAAGATTTTGGCAGTATTCCCACAGATACAAAGATGTGTCCTCAACATAACCACATCACGAGCCTGGCAAGACAGAAATACACTTTTTTTTTTTAAGGTTTTCTATTGGTCAGTGTTGGAAAGACTAGAAATGGCATACGTCAGGTCAGCTACCCATCACGCTGATAAAAGGAAAACAACCCAAAGCACCACATTTGGGTTTCAGGGGAATGCTGTCTTCAGTGACTCAACATCTGAATGAACTGTATATCTCTGGGCAAGTACAGGTCTGCCAATGTGAGCTACAGAAACTGTCCTGTTCGCAGGCAGAAACAGACAGTAAAGGAATAAAGCTGAAAGAGGAACTGTACCATTGCATTTTCCTTTAAATCATTTTGTAGAAATCTTAACGTGTCTCAAAAAAACAGTGTCCCCTGCTTCTTTTTCCTCACTCAAATACACATCAGTTAAATTAATTTCATTCTTTCACCATAGTCAGCGTTGTGCATTGCCAGATTCTGGTGCAGAGCCAGACTCACCCGTAGGGCTGTACCCATTTCACAGGTTCGGTGTGTCTGTTGAAAACTGCCACTGTTCCTCCCCATCAGGCAGCAGAACCGCTGTCTCTGCTAGCTCCTGTTTCTAGCAGTCACAGAACATCAAGAACAGGTCATTTCAACCCTGGCCAGTGAGCGGCTTACTGGTCAGCAGTACCTGGGATTTCATGGATTTTACATGCCCTTAAGATAACAGAACATCACTTTTGCTGCTTTAAGCATGTTCAAAGGCATCACCTGGTCTAAAGGCACTGGATGGGCAGTAAGTCTTAGGAGGATGCTATTAGAAGACCTGTGAAGGTCTCAGAAGTTGTACTTGACCTTAATAAGAAATCTATACTGCACAAGTCTTACAGCCACACAGAATGGTCTTGAGAATGTGCTTTTTTGCTGGTGCTTTTACAGAAAGTATCTTACAGAACAATATACAACAGCATACTGCATGTCCTCTGCAAAAAGGCCAAACCATCCCTTCATTCCTGAGGATCTGTTATCACGCTTCAAAGATCTGCTGTAACAGAACAGTACCTGACCGAAAAATGTCCATTTCACTTAAAAAACCACACCTGCAAAGTCCTTCCTAGAAGAGTATCCTGTAAGCATTTTGTGATGTCAAAAGACTATTTTTTCCTAGGGTAACATGAACAAATAATGAAACCATGACATACTTGAAGTGTGTAGAAGAAATGAGGCAAACTGAGAGGATAAGAATATTTTTCTGACACCCAACATCACAGCAATACTTGGGAAGGGTAAATTCCCAATAACGTGATCTTTTTCCATAGCAGGTCTGTCTGTAGGGTCAAGTGTGTGCCAAGAAAACAACTAACTGATTATTTGGATTAAATTTTATAAGTTCTCTGCAAAGGTCTCCCAAATTGCCTTTCTCCTGGTCTCAAAAGGTCCTTCCAGATATGACTAAAGAAAGGGTGCCCTCTCTTTAGAGAGTGCAACCAGAGGATGAGACCCCAAGGATGTTCAGCATAAACATGTTTCTCCAATGCTGGTTAAATCTCAAGTTGTTGGGTGACCTGTCTCCCACCTGCTTTTGTTCCTGGGCAGTAATGGAGAACACCTATTCTATCACAGTTTGCTTACGCACAGACAGATGAGTTGCTTATCACAGAAGAAAGATATAATCAAGCCAAACTGTACATCACCTCAAGACAACTGCCATTGAGTTGATTCCTCAAAATCAGTTGTTTCCAGGATAACCTCTGACTGAGAACAGCACTTTACCCCAAAGTGCACTGCCAGCACAAACACATGGTTCTTCTCACCCAGCAGTTATTGCAGTGCTTGATTACACAGCGTTCTCCTCTTCTGACAAGAACGAGAGCAAAAGGACAGGCTACCTCGTGCAGCAGAAGTCAGAGCTCTCAGACTCGCAGGTACTTGGGAGGAAATACTCACTATGCAAAAATCTTCATAACATGCCTGTGCAGCCTCTGTCCTGAATCCTTAATTCCACTTCAGAACATTATCATTAACATTTTCCAACAAATATACAGACAGGGAGAAGAAAATGGTAAGGCATGGTAACTCCTTCCATAAGCACAATTAAGTAGCACCCACAAAAATCAGTAAGTTAGAGATCTACCATGGCAACTAAACAAAAGCCATCTCACTTAAAGTTCTCTCGTGGCAATGGCCAGGTTAGCTCAAATATATTTTGATACACCATCACTGGTGGCCTGCAACTCTTAACCCCTTCAGAGACAATGGGACTGATGAGAAACACAGGCTTAGCTGAAGAATTTTTAGCCAGAGGCACTTTAGAGAATTTTTATGGAGAAAAAATCCTTAACATTCTTTCATCTTATCTTTCTCCTCCAAGCCTCAGGTAGGTGAGCATCCAAGCACTAGGTATTTCTCTTCACTTCTCTGTCCCTTATTGCTTCTGTTTCTGTCCCATCCTCAAAGCAGCACCCACTTTTACAAACTTTACAAGCTCTGACACGCTTCAGAGAGGAAGTTTTGGACCGAGAGGAAGTTTTACCCACTCATCAATGCAGCAACACACTCTATAGTACTTTAGGAGAGGAAAAAAACCACCTCCCTTAAGCTGACTTCATCTCCCCATCACTGCACAAAGGCCCTAGACTTGTTTACCATCGCACACACCTGGCTAAAGGAAGCGCTCGGGTGCACCACGCTGTACCACAGCAGTCAGTCACCCCTCAGTGTAGATTTAACACCCACTAAGCTATCCAGCTCCACACCGGGATCCCAGTTCTGACCGCCACCTTCTCATTTTCCGACAGCAGACCTTGCCCATGTATCACCTCTGCATCATTCAGCAGAAAGACAGATGTCTTGCCAAATTGCAATGCAATACAGAACAGGAAGAGCTTAACCCTTTGAAGTATTCACTGGCAAAATATGTTTTGTACGCACGATGTCACCTTGACAAATAGGCAGTAAATCTGGTGATGCCTATGACTTAGTCTACAACTCTCAATCAAGTTTAAAAAAAAAAATTTAGCCATCTTAACACTCAAACTATACAGGCCCAGGAAATCATTGCCAATGCAGCAGTGTCTTGGGGATGTAATCTTTGGCAACATCTTTACATTGGCAAAAGCCCCAGAGCAGATGTGGTTATAGCTTTTATCACTTCCCTGCACAAAAGCAGCTATACCTGCAAAAGCACTTTTTTCTGCTGGCAGAATCTCCATCTGCACTAGGAAAATCTGCCAGCATTCTTTTCCCAACAAGCCCCTTCTAGCTCAAACCATTTTTTAATGATGACTTTGCAGTTTATTTACCATACTCTGCTCATTTAGTCTTAGTTTTACAGCCAACAAAACAGAACCCTGGCAACATTCTATTTTTTGAGCTGGGATTTCCGCTACAAGAAATGATTTTGCCTGTTTACGCCCCAAAACCTTTTCTGCCAAGGGCTCTGCAGAAGCCACCTTTGAAGAAATATTCTGGAAACACGAAGAGTTTAGCAATTCTCTTGTTCATTCTCATTCCCATCCTTTAACAAGATACACCTAAAGTTGTAATGGCAGTCTCTAACTGCTGCAGGTATTTTTAACCAACTACCTGAGCTCTCTTGAGTTAAGAGGAAAAATACTCTGTTGGGATTCAATACAGAAATAACAAAACAAGTCATACAGCAGTGGGGGAGAACAGGAAACCTCCAACTTTTTCACCATTTTCTCTTTTCAGGGCTTTGAAGACTTACCTCTGCACAAACTGGCACTCATTTAATCAGAAGTGTTTCTAAAGCAGTTGATTTAAACCAGCAAGTATGTGCAGACCCTCCAAAGCACCTGGAGCACCTCCCTTTCGGTAGGGAAGAGGAAACTAACCTGGATGTGCAATTTCGTATTTGATGGACTGTGCACTATCTGACAAGGATATCCCTTGTTCCTTCTCTGTTAAAATATTATTATCTATCATCAGACCCTGGGCTTCTGCAAGAGAAAAATCCCACACAATCAGTCCTGCTTTATAACTGATGTGAAGGCTAGCAATATGAATAATTACACTAACGACTAGCAGATAATTAAGTGTACTGAAAAGGCTGGCACCCAGCCTCTTCCAAATCACAGCGCTGCCTGCCTGCAGATACCCTGGCAAGTGATAGCAGGACACCAGTCAGGGGAATTACACCGTGGTACATGAGAATGAGAGAGATCCCAAACATCTCCAAGCACCCTCCCTCCAGACAGTTTCAGTATCAGCCATCCCAGGCATCCCTACAGACAACTCCAAGTCTTTGCACTATGTTCCCCTCCTAGAAGCTATCACCCCAGCTAAAAAGCAAGCATCAGAGATGGGAAGGTAGCTCCCCAACAGTAACGGCACAAAGTAGATGACAGATCCTGAAATTACTAAAGCCAGCCAAGAAGCATTTTACCAGTTTCTCAAGCATCATACAATCTGCGAACCCATTGCCAGTACCTCAATAAAGAATTCCCAATTGAAGGCAAAGTATCTTACGTTTCTAACCCACAATAGTCCAAGACCTTTATCATGTTATACTTGATCTTTGCTGTCATACAGAACTACACTTGCATTTACTATCAACTGTCATCATCCAACATAAAAAATACAGCAGAGTACATTTTCAAGTATTAGTTTCAGCTCTCTTAATAATACAAATACGGAAGCTTCAAACTCATCATTTTACCAATTAAAATAAAGAGAATGGTTATTACAGAACACGCTAATGCATATATAAAATATGTATAAATCAAAGAATTATCACCTCAGTTTTCTCAGATAGCCTTCTGGTCATCACAGAAGTACTACTAACTACCAAAAGAAAGATGTTGGATACCTTTGTTCATCAGATCTTCTTAGTACTCAGAAATCGTTACTTTATTTTTGTGTATGCATACTAGGTGTGATTTTACCCCAAAGACCTTCCACTTCACACAAAACCAACCTTGACATTCACAGCACCTACTGGGATCACTTATTCAGGTGAAGAGGAAAGCAGAATGACAAGCCTCATTCTTCACTTACTCTCTTCACCGAGAGCTTGTCAGAGCTCCCAGAAGAGAAATGAAGCTGCTAACTAAGTGCTGGAAGTGTTCTTCTTCCTGTCTTTTTTTTATTAAAAAGTTGCTGTTCAGCCTAGTTTTAACATATGCTAATCAGCAAAGTTCTGTCACTTCTGAGCATCTCCTCTGCAGTAGGTGAGGCCTTGGGAGGTTCCTCCCTCGGTTACACACACACACACCCCCAAGATATGGCTCTCCCACACATTCTCCCTTCTTCCCAGAAAAGGTCCTTAACTACTCCTCTTTCCAAACCATTTCTTCCACCTCCCTATTTCTCAGATCCCTGAGCCTGACTGGGATGTCGATTATTTAAGAGTTAACTTATTCTTAAATTATTCTTCCCACACAGGAAAGCTCATTGCAAGGGACACTGTTTACTCATGTGAATTCTCCTGTTTTCCCCTAATCCCTCTCTGTATTTCTATCCGCCAGACAAAGGAATGCTGATTGTGTTTGTATTTTGTTACACAAGAACACACACAATCCAAACTTATCAGCTGCAGAGAGGATCAAAGTTTTGAAAAACTATCCGGAGCTCTTTCAAAAGTTAAATACGCACCACTAATTATATGTGCACCCAAAACAGGCCACAAAAATGTTGTTTTCAGGTGTAGATACACGTGCATTTCTTTTGCTGGCAGTAGAGTTCAGCAATTCAACCACCATCACTTCTGGCAAACGGAGCAAAGCAACTGCTCTCAGGGTCAAACAGTGGGCTGATTGATAAGAGTAGAGAGGAGGCACGTTTAATCAGAGAGTTCACTGATCCCATCCATTATCTAGCCCTGCAAAGAGCTGTACCCATGCAGAGAGGGAATGGGAACTGCCTAAGCCAAGAGCAACATACATGTAACCATGTCCCTATTTCAGGCTGCAGGTGCCACTCCATACACCCCTGCATCTCCAAAAGCACTGCTTGGGATGAGTATTGGATACTCAAAGAAACTCAAAGCACCAGAACAGCTTGAGTTTGTTGGTGTTTCAAGCCAAGCAGCAATGGGAGCCCTACCAACAACAGCCTATATTGCCTTAGCTCGGAAAACCAAAGAAAAACCTGAAAGGAAGTTACCCAGAGTGAAGTACTTCACTGTGCAGTAACTATTTCACCAGCTCACCAGCTTCCACACACACATCAAAGCAGCATAGGAATGGTAAAAATCAAGTACGTCCTGCTGTGATTTTTGTTTAATGGGGTTCTTCAAATACCAGCTACTTCCTCTGTGGCTCTGAAAAAGTTTTGCCAATGTAAACGGGTCAAACGCACTTTGCCAGGGTAGTACACTCACTCACATAGCTTACTCACACTCCTTCAGAGATTGACTTAGCTTACTAATACCAGACAGGAAGCAGAAGCCTTCAGAATCTCTTAAAATTTTCATTTATCTTGGAAAAAAGTCTCTTCATACTTTCTCCTTAATAGGAGTAGGCAGATATTAAATTTTTAAAAAATATATCTTTGAACTAACACCCCAAGAAGTCATGTTATTTTGCCAGTTGACTATTTTCAGGTGCAATTATACGTATTCTTCTGGTTCTATGATTTTAATGTGCGTTCTCCAAGAGGATTTTAACGGTGCCCAAGCAGAATCCTTCTGAGCATCCTATTCTATCCTGCTTATCCACTGGAAAACAGAGTTCAGAGTCTGCATCCCTCATCCGGTGAAATAACACACAAAGCTTTACTCCATCAAGCACAGACAATTTTTCTGAAGGGCTGTAAAGGCAATAAGCAAATATCCAAGCTTTTAATTTCCAACGTTGGGAATTATCTCCCTCCAGCTCCCAAATTCCTCAAATCACAAAGCAATCAAAGCTTGATCTTTTGTGAATTAAAATGCACCCTCCCCAGAGGAAAAGGCATGCTCATGGTGTCCCAGAACATGGAGGGTGCCTCAGACCAGGAAGTCAAGCACAAAATCGAGTAACTCATAAGAAAGGCCTTTTCTCTTTCACCGCTTTGCATTTCAGCCACAAGTGCTTTCCCATAAGACCTGATTTTGAAGCAGATGGCCAAGACAGGATCCTTGCACTGCTTGTCCCTGGAAATGAGAGGTGCCACATGGTGCTCTGGGATGTAAAAAGTTTTAACTGAAGAAGATACAAACCCAAGAATGCTTTAGAAAAGGTTGGGAGGAAGGAACTTAACGTGCCAGCATGAGTAAGTGAGCACCACCTAGAAACCATCAGTAGCTCAGGAGAAGGCCAAGAAGCTGAGTTTTAAGTAGGTGGCACACAGGTCCAGTTACTCTTAGATTATGGTCAAGAACCACCTGCTCACAGGGCTCCCAATTGCTCCCCTGTCCCCAGCAGCAGGAGGAGTTCCCCTCCCCAATATATCCGCAGAGGACTACAACCTTTTGCTGTCACACAGACATGCCAGAGCCTGGCAACAAGGAGAGGCATGCACCATAACACGGTCACAGAGAAGCAGTGCTTGCCCTCTTCAGCTGTCTGGGCTCCACGCTTCTCCAACACAAGGACACCAAAGGAGTTCACATGTCCCTCAGCCAGTTCTTTCTTTTTTTCTTCTTTACTAGGCAGTGGCAAGGCCTACCAGCTAGGTGCCCCACCAGCTCTAAAATGTTGCCCAAAAGAGCTGGCAAGACCACTGGCAATGCCAGATGCACCACAATTGCCAAGACACTTGCACAAGGCAAGCCAACACATCCAGAAGCAGGCAGCTAAACTACAACGGGAAGAAGCACGTTTTTTTGAAAAGTATTTAAATGGCTTATTAGCTTGTTCCGAGTGACTTAGATACTGTTGAAAGTTATCTACATAACACTTGGCATCTGAAATTATTCCTGACATTTGGCAAAAGTTCTCAGTCTCTAAAAACAGGCAAAAGACTTGATGCAGATAGTTGTATTTGAGCGTTACATACACACAGTGGTTCAAACACTCACCACAGTGAACTACTCTGAATACCAAAAATAATTACTCAGCATTGCTACGCCGTGTAAACAAGGGACCTCTTTTGGAAGAGTGTCTGTGGTTATACGGACATTTCAAATTCTAAAAAGGCACCAACTTGTGAAGTACAAACACTACCAAACTAAGTTACATGTGAAACTTAACTACTGAGGAAGCAGTTCTCAAAGCATTCATTTTAACAGTATTTCCATCACAGCTCAAGATCAAAAGCTAAAAGCAAGCTAAGAAATCAAATACAGGCCAAACTCAAGGTTTTCAACACTTCCAACAGCAAACACCTGGGATGGTGAAGATATTTAAATATTATCAGAATTTTCATTATCAAATTTAAAAGTCTTTTTTTTTTTCCTCCAGCTCACGCAGAGCCGGTCACCACTTCATCATGCTGGAGCCTCCTGCACTGATATCCTACATGGGCTCGGCAGTCTTCGCTCAAACACGCAGCATCTGTATTCTGGGCTGCACTCAAATGCACCATTTGGCATTACTGAGTAGCTCCGTGTGTGTTTTACACTAAACGAGGCTGCAATTTTCTTGCAATTGCTGAAGCTACTGAATGACTTTATGAAATTTAGCAGCATTATATGCTTGTATACACGTAAAAGCCTCCAAACACTCTTTACAGCTGCCAATAATACAGCATAGCCAGCCACAAACAAGAGAAAACATCCCTTGCAGTATTTTCAGATCCCTCTAACTTCAAAAGTAACAGAAGTCCAGAGGACTGGAAGCATGACCCTGAACAGGTAAGTTATGGACTGAACTACACAGAGAGGACTGTCAGCCTTCACAGTTACCTGCCGTGGAAAAAAAAAAAAAAAAAAAAAAAAAAAAAATCACAGCTCTCGTGATAAATTCTGGACTCTCTCCCCAGTTACCGACCATTCAAAAAGGACTTTCCTAAGCAGGGAAGAGATATTTTCAAAATAGGAAATTAAAAACAACTCAACAGGTGCCAAGGACACTTGGGGAGGTGCTGTACAGGGAGCTACTTTGAATTGATGAGTTAACTGCATCACTTCAAACAAATGTTGAAGTCTTCCGGTCTCAGTTTTAATCACAAGAAGCAGAGAGTGTTGAACTGAAATTCTGTGCACCAAGCTCCTAAATTTAATGTTGCTTGCCAAACAGCACTAAGCAAAAAAAGTGAAATATTTTTTAATAGACACATGACTGACCTACACTTCCATGTAACATCACAGGAACACAAAGAGCATCAGAGGTTTGGGGTTTATTTCCCATTATGAACTTAACTCATGCAAGGGTAAAACTAAGGAGTTTGAGCTTGGTGTAAGTATAAAAGTATAAGCTATAGTTTCATTTTTAATTATTCTTTAACACTCTGAAATACCTATTGTTTCACATCAAGGACCGGGAATGCTGCAGTCTCAATTATGACTTCTCCATGGCACACCAATTTATAGCAGAAATAACACTTCTAGTTTGCATGGCAAGTACAGTCCTGCTCACTAAAATTAAACCCACAGGGAATAGCAATAACTGTATTTACTATTTGTTTTTCGCTTTTAGAAACAAATGTTTAAAAGTAGCTAAAAACAAAGAGTGTTTTCGGTTTCACTTTGAAAACATCCCCAGTACAAGCTAGTCCCCATCTGCACCTACAAGGTCCCTGAGAGAAGGCTGCCTTGTTGTGATTTTTGCAAAATTACACTGAGACAAAAGAAACCAGCATCTAATTTTTTACTCATGGCCAGCCATGAGATTTACATCTGGCCTAACAGAAACGGAAATCTAAAGCACTAAGCAAATGGGTCATTTAAGTACAAAGTTTAAATTACTCTGGAGACTTAACAGATAAAACAAGACTTTTCTACCTGGTAATGCTGAAATGTAAAGTAATTCTAAAAAAAAAAAAATAATTCTATTCAGAATTACATGTCTTGGCAGTCAGGAAACAGATACCATGTCATTTCCAAAACCTTTGCAGCCAGATCTCCGGAATTCTTTGTCACAATGAAGTTTACTCCATTCCTTGGAAATATTAAATGCATTCCTACTATAATGAAACACCTTATAAATGCCACATGACAGAAACATGGAGTTTAACAAAGTATTTCCTTCCAGCATCATAACATTTAGGGCCCCCAAAAGAATTTTATTATCAAAGAACTAACCACACAATAAGAGAAGTTAGAGGCTTGCAAATTCACCTTGTGCAAGCGGACCCAAACGCAAGCAGCATCAGCCTGAAGTGCTTCCACCCACAGACTCCTACCTAATGCTTGTCAAGCAGCTTCAAGTGCTCCCTAGTTTTCAAGATGTCATCTCTAACATTAAATACAGTTTTAAGCACGACCCTGTACAACAGCAGCGACTCCTGTTGCTCACTGGCAAGTCATGCCTATTTTGGACAACCTATTTGGAATGTACTGCCCACAGCACTGAATTACACCGGCATCGGGGAAATTTCCTAAGTTACAACTGCAAATCAGCACGGTTTGTCCAAGCAAGTAAAGCCACTGTTTAACAAGACCCCTTTTGCCAAGCAACAATGGGTTCGCACTTGCCGTAACAGAGCTCTATTTAACCACAGGGCTGCAGCATTCTGGGGGATATCTGCACCGCCTCAACTCTGCTGGCCTCTTGAAAAAGCCCTTCTGGAATAAATTTAACAAACATGGCTTTGTAACTTAGGAGTGCCCTGAGGTTTTGGCTTCTTTTAATGGCAAAGCTTTTATCCAGTAGGGACCTGACCTTACTTCCAAAGAACTCATCCAGCTTCATCGTAAATGAGAAACCAGCATTTGTTACAAATGCTCTGATGTTACACGTTACCTGTTCTGAAGAACCTTATTTTAAAGCCTATAGTAAAAAGAAAAGGTATTTTTCAGCTAGGCTAACTTCTGTTGGATCCAGTGATGCCATCTCCTCCCAGACAAAGCCCAGGTTTGAAGCTCGACATGCTCACAACCATGCGGCGGGTCAGGCACAACAACTGGCCACATCCAGGATCCTGCTCCCTGCTGTGGAGTGAGGGAGGGGGAAGAAAAAAAAAAAAAAAAAAAAAAGAGGCTCAACTCCCTTTTCTGCCCTTTGTTTTAAATATCAGCCACCTCGGAGCTTCATCACAGTATTTTCAACACCTCACCATTACCAAGTCCAGCAAGAATGAATATGGTCAGTGACATCACTTGGAATGCTCCAGAAAAAAGGGGACCAAAATGGGGAAACAAACCCACCTCAGAAATACTGAAATTGCACAAGCTTGCAACGAGGCAAGGAGAACACTGGGCCGAGGAAGACTACAGAGACACAGATCATCACGTGCTCTATTCAGAGTAGAAATAAACATGCTATTCTAAACATTTTTCAAGTTTATTTTCAGAAAATCTAGAGCAAAGATGGAAATAGCAGTCTGATATATAAAAAGACATTAACAGTGGCAGCAAATTATTTGGACAAAAGTTCAGAGAGTAAGAATACGAGGAAGACGTTCAACTGTGGGAAAACGCCTTTGAGAGGAGAAAGCCTTTTTGTTCAACACCACCTCTATGTCTGGGTTTTTGCAGTTGTTAGGTAAGCTGTTCTGCCAGCGGCTGGAAAACCACCAGGAATCCGCCTGTTTACTTTGACAACTAAAATTCAAAATAACACGTCAAATGACTCTCTGCTCCATGTAATCATAGTGGTATAATGAAAGTGATACTCTGATCTGAGGTGGGGTTTAAAAGTCTCAGCCAATAGACAGCACAAGGTTAAGGGGCTTATTCATACCCCCATTTTTGCACTTGGAGTGGAAGGGGAATTCCTGTTGTGCGACACATGGAGTCAAATCAGATCATAAGCATAACTGCCAAATACTGTGCAAAAATCATCATTCAACACCTGAAATCCCACTTATGCTCAGACAAGAAAGAGCAAATGCAAAGTATTCTGAATATTTGAGTCATTCTGAAACCTCCCTAGTTCACTGCAATTTCAGTGGTCTTAGAAGGCCAACAGCTCGGCACCAGCAGTTGTCTTCAAGAGCCCATTACACACTATGGTGTGAATTACAGCCTCTGTAATCAGGAATTTTACCAAAAATTAGCTTTTACTTCTGCAAAGTCTTCATCAGATCAAATCCTTGTCCCGAGAAGTTCATGTTTTTCTTATACAGCTTGTATTTGGAAGTTACTAAACGGATGAGAGAATATATTTAATTCAGTCCCTCCAACTATTAGTACTATCAGCTAATAAAGGCTGTTAAATACAGACAGTTATACCTACCATGGCTCAGATACCCCCTTGCAGATACTTCATGGCTCACTGATACCTTTTCCTTCCACTGCAGCTGCAAAGATGATCAACTGAAAAACAAAATCCTATTTATACCTTACTCCTGATCAGAAGAAACCAGTACCTTCACTGATTAGAGGGCACAAGACCTGCAGCTGAAGTTTCCAGCTATGGGACACCTCTGCATTACATCCCCACCTGAATCAGTAAGTTCCCAAGCTCTACAAAACATAACTGCAACCGTGATCACTTGATATCAAGAACCCAATGTAGATGCAGAGACCACAGCCATCCAGTACTTGACTGGAACAAGTGAATCACAGCACTGCAACCGAGGATCCGCAGCAGGATCCTGAGCCAATGTGACTCCAGAAAAGGTTTACTGAACCAGAAAAGCAGCAGCAGCAATCCTGGTTGGGCGCCAAAAGCAAGGAAATAAACAGAACAGAGCCCTGGAAGATTTCACCACCACCACCAGCAACAGAAGAGAGGATGAGCAAATACTGAAGCATCAACTGAATTTGGTTCACTTACCTCTGAACAGACTAGAAATCTAAGGGCACTAAGCTGGCATTTAAAAGTCATTCAGAGCAACTGAACGTTTTTCTACCCTCTTCTGATACATTCCAGGGCTTAAAAGTTTACCCATGACATTCTAAACAAACTGGCTTTCTGCACTCTGCTCTGTTACACCGAGAATAACTACTGCAAACCTAACACAAATAACTGAAGCATAAGCAGCCGTCACTGTGGTTCTGTGTAGGCAGTTTGCAAGGCTTCTGCAGAGCCCAAGGCAGCCAAGTCCATCGCAGGGTCAGGCCTCCCACCGCCACCCCGGGTACTGGAGCAGGAGAAGGGCGTCTCTGCCTATACTGACTTCTCTCCACTAGTTCTGCAACTCTGAGGTGAAGCACACAAGTCACACAGCTCAAAAGCAGTATAAGGGGGAAAAAAACCCCACAGACCAGAAATCAGGACCTTCTCTAAGAAATCAGTTCATGAAGAACATGTACGTGAGTCCACCACGCTGGCCGGGTCTGGAAAAGGCACAAGCAGGCATACTCACTACTCACTGGCAGGAACTTTTCCACCACTTTGCTTATGCAAAGATAATACAAATGATAGGATATGTTCAATACAATCAGTATGGGTCATGATTTTCATAGTCTTGGTCATTAAATACACTCGCCATTTTAATTGCTATTTCAAAGAGTAAAAACTTTAAGTTGTTTGCATGTCTACTTGCCATTTGTTTCCCTCCCTATATTAGGATCGATAACTGGTAGCAAAGAAACACCCATACCTAACCATGAGATCTTCCTTAACTGCAGGCTAATCAGCTAATCTAGACAGACTCCTTTATTCAGCTTCACATGCACAGTACTATTATTAAAGTTATAAACTTTAATTTGACTTAAGAAATGTCATTTACTAATTTAGTACGCAAATACTTTTACAGTTGTTTGCATCAAGCTACATGTAAACTACAGTGAATTTATAGCACATAAAGCAACATTTTAAAGCTGCTATTAGAGCCATTGTAGAGCACAGAATAGTTGGGCAAAAGCATTCACTGAAGCATCTCATATTTAAACGGATTTACCAACACTGGAAGCATATACAACTAGCAAAACAACTGCTTTCTGGGCACTGTATCTTTGAATATTAAATATCCAGAAATTTCACTTTCTCACACTGTTCCTGCTTGCATATTGGAAAAGGAGAAGCATTTTCTATTTACTCGCTCTAACTCTGAATATCGAATAAACGGGAACAAAAGAAAACCCACGCACTCTGGTCACCTGCAGAAAAAGTGAACAGCATCAGAAACTTTATGGTGAGCTGGAGCAAAACCTTGCCATAAGCATTTAGAAAGGGATACCAGACAGCTTCAGTGGCTTGAATTTTTCTTCCAAAACCTCAAGAGCCAACAGATATGACTTAGGTATTTCACCTGAAGACAGTATATGTTATTTTGAACTCGATTTTAATTTTAAAGCAGCGTGCTTAAAAACGGGGTGAAAAAGTTGACGTTTGGAAGCGATTGCTCACATCTCTCCTAGTTTATGCTGGAAATAAACACGACACGGTTCAACCCCATGAGCAGGAGTGTGTTTGAATGTGGCAGGGGGGAAGGGAGAAGGCAACAAAACCAGAGCGGTTCCTGGCTGCCTGTCCTCAAATTCCAGAGCTTGCCATCGACTCACCGGCTTACTGAAGGGACTGTAGGGGCTAAAAGCCCCCAAGCCAGCGTGAAGGCGGAGGGGGGTGGGGAAAGCAAAATATACATTACAGCCCACCGGCTGGAAACCACACAAAGAAAGAGGAGCCTTTTTAAAGCCAAGGGCCTCGTTCCCGACGCCTCCACGGCAGAAAGCGAGCTCCTGGCCTGCCCCGAGCGGCCTGCCCAGAGGAAGGGGGTGCCGAGGAGCCCCCTTCTCCCCCCGGGGGGTGGGGTAGGGACTCCCCCGGCGCGTGTGAGGGGGATCTGGGACGCGGGAGGGCCGGGCCCGGCGCCTCTCAGGCGAGGGCCGTTGGCGGCGCGGCCCGCCCCGCCTCCCCCTCCTGGTCGTTTCCCCCCCCCCACCCCGGTCCCGCTCGCGGGGGGTCGCACCTGAATAACCTCGTTGACCTCGCGGATGCACTCCACCATGTGCTGCAGGATCTGCTCGGCCGTCAGCACCTCGTAGCGATAATCCTCCTCCTGCTCGGGCCCACCGCCGCCTCCGGGGCCCGGCCCGCCGCCCAGGCCGCCTCCACCACCGCCGCCGCCGGGGCCCAGCCCTCCCGTTTCACTGCCTAACAGCCCGTCGCGCTCTCCGCCGACGCGCAGCCCGGGCTCCACCAGCTCCACCTCGCCCAGGTCCAGGTTATCGTCGGGCTCGTCCTCCTCCTCGTCCTCCTCGTCCTCCTCCGCGCCGCTGTCCTCGCTGCACTCCTCGTCCTCGTCGAACTCGTAGTTGTAACCCTCGTCCGAGTCCATGGCGAGGCGGTGAAGAAACGGCGGCGGCTCCCGCAGCCCCCCCCCACCCCGCCGGCCTGCCTGGCGCCCGCCGCCGCCCCCCCACCTCCGGCGTTGGCCCCGGCCCCGCCGCGCCTCAACCGCCGCCAACAAAGGGACGCGGCCGACCCGCTCCGTCACCGCGCGCCGCGCACGCACGGCACGTCACGCCGCGCCGCGTGACGCACCGCGCCGCGCCTGCGCGGCGGCCGCCATCTCCCCTTCGCCGCGCCGGGAGCCATCTTGAGTGCGTGCCACACCCCCCTACACACCCCCCCTCAGCCCGCCCTCCGCCGGCGCCATCTTGAGTGTGGCGCGGCGCCATGCTGAGCGCGGCGGGCGGAGCGGGGAGGCGGGGTGGCGGTTACCGGCTTCCCTCGCTCCCGGCCCGGGTCTGGGAGCCGCGGGGTGGCGAGCACGTGTGGTGGAGGTGGGGGCGCGGGGCCTTCCTGAGGTGTTCTGTCAGCCGAGCGCAATAGGAAGGCCCTCAGCGCTGCCATTGCGTAAAGAGAGGTGCAGCGCCTGCGGGGAGCAACTTGTGAGGGAAATGTGAGGGAAAATAGGTTGTTCTGTTTCAAAAATCAGAATAAAATTGCACTGAGACCAGGCAGAAGGTCATGTGAAACCATGGGATAAACGTATGCCTGCCACCCCTGGGTGGGACCCCAGCTGTGCCGGGTGGCATCTCCATACACCAGCTCAGCCTTCTGGTCAGCGGAGATAATAATAATACCCTTTTTCACACTGGTGCCAGGCTTGATTCCCTCTGTTCTCTGTTAATTTGGCATTTTGCAGGGGGGAAGAATACACGAGTGTCTTTATTGCTGGACCACGGACAGATCTTTTTCCCTCCTGCAGGCGGCTGGGGCCAAGCCGGCGTTGGCAAGCACTCCGGGCAGATGAGGAATGCGGGGCCAGCGCCATTCCCAGGCGGCCTCATCCCTGCCGGGGCCTGTCGCTTGGACGCTGAGCTGCCGGCGAAGGGCAGGGTGGATGTCAGAGTGCTGCAGCGGTTGAGCACCCTTTGCCTCAGCTTTCCCTGCCATCTTTGCAGCATGGCCAGGGCAGATCTGCTTCCAGTATCAGCCATGCTCGGCCTGGTACGGGGAAGGCGAGCCAGGCTTATTGTTTGCAGCCGTTTGGGGAGTGCAAGGGACTCTGGTTGGCTTGGAAACAAGGCAGCAGCCTGGCCCAGAGGAGAGCCAGCTGCTACCAAACCCTCTGCTGCTGTTCATGGCAGATGCAAGAAGCCGGCATAGCCCCCAGAGGCTCCAGGGCAACTTCCTCTACACCAGGGCACTAATCTTCCACTTCCTTGCGCCCCGGGGAATCATTTCTTCCCTGGGTGAAGTGGGGCCGTTCTGATGTGGTGACATTATTCACCCACTCCGCCCGGATGAAGGTTCCCCCGCGTCCGGAAGGTGCGGGAGACTCAGCCCGGTGGTATGTGGTGTAGGTGTGACGAGTTTCATCAGCTCTTTGGGGCAGGAGTCACCATGGCACTTTGTGTTTGTGCAGCACCCAGGGTCCTGCTTCCTGCTCCTGTTTCAATACAAATACCTCGTGAAAGAAAATTAGAAGCCACCTCCAAAAGGGTGTTTATTTTCTGCTGGAGCACAGAAAGCGTAATGATGGCCGCAGTGACAGGGGTTTAAGCTCAGGGTGACGCTTGCAGGTGCCCTTGGGGATCCAAGCAGATTAAGTGTCCCATGTCCTGGGTAGATGTCTCTAGAAACCTCGCTGGGTGCCAGTCTGCATCTTCAGACACACAAGCAGATCTGAAAATCAGCTCTGGGTGTTTCAGAGCATTACAGCTGCTTCCATCAAGCTCACTACAGTCGTGACTTCCCACTGTCCTCCCCAAACTGTTGTCATGCAAAGCCATCCCCATCGTGCAGGTGGGGACAGCCTGTGGCCCCCGAGCTCTGCTCTGCCCGGGTCAGGAGCAGCACAGGGGGGTGTAGACTGGGCACGCACGTTGCCTCATGCCAAGCTACCTAGTAAATAAAACCAGTCCCCTAATTACCCTACTTATTTGGAATGGCAAAGGCCCGGGCATTAATCATCCTGCCCTACATAAATATAAATAGCCCCGGCTTTGTTCAGCTCTGGACTTACCAGCTGGACACTTGCCAGGCTGGTCCCACCTCACACGTCAAGCCTCGGGGGCTCAGCTGGTCACCCCAGGCCCTCACCCTATGCTTTGTCCCGGAGGGGGACGGTGTGTCACCCGCTGGGGCTCTGTGCTCGCAGCCCTGCCCAGCTCCTGCGCAGCTCCTCGCCAGGAGCCGGCGTGGGGCAGCACATCTGCCCACCGGACCCCACAGAGCCGAGAAAGGCGTTGACCGGCCAGCGGGGTTTTGCTTTATCGGAGCTTTGCAGCTTCCCAGAGCCTGCGCTTGGCCGCAAAACCGGGTCCAGCCCTTCGCCGAGCTGACCTTCCCCTGCGGGACGGGCTTATCACTGTGTTTGGTAACGAGTTTTTCGCCTCGGGCTGCCCGGGAACCCCCCGCCGGCCCCGGGCTGGCTGTGGCGGTGCCGGGGTACGGGCAGGGACCGGCCATTCCCCGGGTACCCCCCAGCATCCCCGCCGCGGGTATCCGAGCGCCTCCCCGCTGCCCTCTCCTGGCCCCTGCCGAGGCTGCAGAGCTCCCGGAGCCTCGGCGCGAAGCCGGGCGAGATGAGCCGTTACACACCGAGCTAAAGCCATCGCCTCGCACAGCCCTCCAACACCCAGGGGGAAGAGCCATCCTTCAGCAGCACGGAGCACAGCCATTTAGAAACACATTTAAAGCTCCTTGGGCACCCGACCGTTTCTCTTTCTTGTATAACCCCAGTCATAAGCACACATAAATAGCGATGGGATCGTGCCGTCCGCAGACATGGGAAAGCAGTTCTCCTACGCTCCCAGCCTTCTCTTTTCCCATAGTAAGACAGGGATCAGCACTTCTCTGCTGATTAAAACACAAATACTTCTCAAAAATACTCTTTCGTATGAAATTTTAGCCATGCCTTTTGCAAAAGGTCTTCCTTTCATTACAAAGTTTCTGACCCAACCGTGTAGGCACGCACCAGCTCCTTGTAGATGATGGTTGGCAAAAGGTACCTGATAACAGCAGGGCTGCTGCTTTCAGCTCTTCCTGAGGGGATCTGCGCTGCCTCTGGGGATTTTCGGACCAGCTACCGCGGAAAGCTGAGAACCGCTCCTCTACCCACTTTGAAAAATGATTTAGTTCTCCATAGGCACCTGGCGCTTTTTCATTTTATTCTTGCAAGAGCTTAATTACCCAAGTGATTCTAGTGACTGTTAATGCTGAAGCTGACAAGAATAAAATATTGCATTGCAATCACCTTGCTCCATGAAGTTAAGCACATGCTTATGGGATTTACAGAGCAGGGCCTCTGTGCACGAGGAGTTTGTCACTGCACATCCACGGGCTCTGATTGATTCCAGCTCAGCCACACGGCCATGACTGAGAGCAGCCAGGGACGGCAGCCACAAATACTCAGCCTCCGCAATAACTCGCAGCATCTCCCCGTGACAAGCCCCGTTTCACGATACCAAAATGCTGTGAAAGTGCTGGTGCCCCACGCCACAACCACCCCCAGGCTCCTGCCCTGGGAGGCTCACTTGCGGATTCGGGGTAAACCTCTCATCTCACCCAGCCTCCCTCCTGCTCCACTGCTCCTTGAGCCAGGAAGGATCTCTGGAAAAAGCCCTTCTTCTCCATCACCAGAGACACATGGAGCTCCTGCACTGGGTAAAGGGAAATCCAGGAGGTTTCTCCATGCCTTGGGTCTGATTCTGGCTGCCTGCACGCCCATTAACAACCTTGACCGTGAGCATGGGCTGAGATGCCCCTCGGATCACTGCTGATTGTTCAGCCACCCCAAAGCTGTGCGAGCTGGAGATAATCCAGAGGAAAAAGGGCTTTGCAAATAATATCAATAGCGCAAATACCACCAGGCTGAGCTTGAGTCAGGAATCCAAATCCTCCAGACTGATTAACACATCTCACCTCAAGCTTTTTGACTAAAACTCTTCTTTTAACTTCAGAATTGTTGAAATATTCCTCTTCACTAGGACCCACTCCTGCCTGCTCGCTCTGAATCTCCCAGGCCTCGCTCCCCTTACATGTGCTCTCCCATCTGAAGAGGTCCCTTCTGCTCAACTCCATCTGTGCTGAGAAATTCATTTACCACATGCATCTGCTAAACTGTTCGATGGCAGCATCTAGTGTGACACGCGGTGGTCAAGGTGGAAATGTAGAGATATGAAAATGAGTCATCTTGTGCTTTGAAAAGCACTGGGATACGTGCTTGTGGCTCTGAAAGCAGCCTGCCATACACCAGCCTGCTTCAGCCCCCAAAAGCACGGATGTTCCTCATGGGCTGAGCTGTAAGTGAAGGATTTGGCTGGTGAAAATACCCTGGATGTGGATTTAGGGTCACCTCTTGTTTAGGATCTTCTTTGTGCATGTGACAAAGCTCCAACAATCGTCTCTCCTGGCTTCTGCTGGGTGTTTAGATGTGAGAACCCCTCTGCTTGACAAAACGGGTGCTGGTACCTCGTCCTCTCCAGCACACAGTCCGCAGCGTAGGGGCTCAGAGGGACACTGCTTGCCCCCCATCACTCCCTGGGAGAAAGGTATCTCTGGCAGAGGGGGGAGAGAGGCTGGGAGACTCACCTGTTCTCACTCTGTTTGGTATTGGTAGAAAGCCCCAGCTCAGGTCACAGCACAGCAAGGCTGGTGGCCTGCCATTGCTGCTTGGTGTGCCCATGCCCACAGCAAACTTCAGGGGAGTCACTCTGAGAAGAGCCATGTCACCCCGAAGGAGGAAACATGTCCTTATCATCCCACCTCAGTGGAGCGTACGCTCCATCTGCAGAGCAGCTACGAGCTGGAACAGCAGATAGATCAGCATCAACTTGTGGAGATAGCTTTGCTCCCTGCCAGTGCCTGCGTGACACCGTGCTAAGCACTATCATCCCTGAGATATGAAGATGTGCAACAGGAGGGTCCACATCTGCAAAGACCCGGCACATGCTGACTTATTCCCCCTGGACCACCACCACAAATAAGGTCACTTCAACAAACGCATGGCTGCAACCCTCGTGATTGCAATCCAAATACCATAATTATTTTACCAAGGATGAAGGGGGGTGGTAAACAAGCCAATGGAGAGAGTAAGTTTGCCCAGAAAGCCTCTGAGATGTCAAAATTCAAGTCAGAGGTCTAGAGGCAGTTGCAGGTGTTTCCAGAAGATGATCTGCGTTTTCCAAAGCCTTCTTCCAGCCATACCTCTAGCAGGTCCATTGACCTGGAAGCTGGGTTCATTCAGGAGTGAGTGTGCTTAGACAGTGTTTGGCTCGAAGAGCAAAGCAAACAGAAAACTCACACTCTGTGAAGGTTTTCATGAATGGCTTCCTCCGTCCACCTTTCATCGGCTCATATGCTTCTCACCAGCGGAGGAATCTGTATGCAAAACACCCTCCTAATTAAATGCAGAAGCAGCCAACGTTACAGGGAATTAGGCAGCATAATAAATAGGTTTATACCTTAAAAAAATGCTGTGGAACAAGGAACTGCACTGACAGACCAAAGGCCACCTTCATGCCCCAAAGGCGAACAAACCAGAAAAACCCAAGTGTGACACCAGCCAGATTTTATAACAATTTATGTCAGAACAATGAATTTGGATTTCTACCAAATTCATTATTGGTTGTAAGCAGGTAATCCAGCAGAGTCCTGGTGCAGCAGAGTTTTCTGCAGAGTCCCCCAGCAACTCGGCTTCCAGCTCTTGCAGTGAAAGAGGTGATGAGGGGTTTGCAGGTACCTCCACAATGGGTCTCACCTGGCTGGGGCAGTGCGATGTTCTCAGCCCCCAGCTTAGCCCCATGCACTGACATTAAAGTGCCTTTGAGCCGGTACATCCCTGCTGTGGCGCTGGTAGCCTGGGTTAGGGCAAGCGGAGGTGCGGAGCAGGAGGACAGGTAAGCTCTGAACCTTGTGTCTCCGTGTTTGTTCTTTGCTGAACTAGCCTGGAGAGACCAACCTTCCCAGATGAACGTATCGCCCTGGAGATATGCTCTGAGACCACGAGCTGGTCTATTGAAGAGCTACTGAAGAGCATCAGCAACTTCTGGCTACTGCTGCTCCACACCCGATGCAGGGCAGCATGTAAACCAGTCTCTTTTAGCCAAGTTGCAAAGTTAAACACGTGCTTAAGCAGTTTTCTTACGTAAAGATGCATTCCCGAATCAGACTGTTAGTCTAGATTAATGCTGGCCAGCTACAGATGAACTTCTCTGAGTCATCCCCCAGAGACATCAGGTCCCTTAAAATAGTAACAACAACAGAATCTATAGAAAGGCTTGAATATTTTAACTGAAAGCTATGATCACAATGCTTTACATAAGTGTGGCGAACAGGCCACCCTCCCCAGACTGAAATAAGGATTCACTTCAGGCCAGGGCACCTTTGCATTTCAGTCTCACACGCTGGGAAGCACAGCCCTGCCGATGCTGCTGACATTGCCTGATGCAAAACAGCAACAAACTGCCTTGGTTGTTTTATTTCTTCCCCTGCAATTTTAATAGAGTGAAACTACTTGAGGAAAAGACCAGAGATAGTGGAATCATCAGTGTTGTCAGAAGAGTGGTGGCAACAGCTGATGTTTTGGAGGTTTGCACTGAGAAAGCAACAAACCCCGCTCAAGACTGCGGAGACTTCACGTAGACCAGCAACAGCCTTGAGACCAGTGGAGGGAAACCTGATCATAAAGAATGGCAGGGGCCATTTTCCCGGATGTCCAACAAAGGTTGGAATATAGGTGTTCTTTTCCACGTCCCTTCTTGCCCTGTGATGTGGACGGAGCCAGAGAAGGGCCAACATCCTGGAGTAATGGCGCTGGAGCTGGAAGAATCATGAGGAAGCAGCCTGGCACATGCCATCGTGCTGAACTGGGGTCCCGCCACCTCTCCGTAGCAAAAACAAGGGACAGGTGAGGATTGTCAGGAACCTGAAGTCATCAACGGTCTTTAATTGCCCCAGTCAGCCTTGTCTGGGACCTCTACCTGTGACCCATTGCTCCAGGAGCTCCATTTAAGCTGAGTTCTGGGCAATCACTGTTTTTCTGAGCTCTCCTGTAGGTGCATCTGCTCCTAGGCTTTCCCAGATTGATCTTGGACTTACCTTGGTGCTGTGCTTTTGCCAGGTCACACCTAGACTATTGATGGGCCCCACTGCTGCCACTCCATGCTCTGCTCGCCTGGCTGTGGGGCTGCACCCAGCTGGGAAGGTTGTTGCCTAGCCCATGTTGTGCCTGTCCTTGGTTCCTGGCTCACCTTCCCTTAGGCCAATGGGTGGCCTTCGCTGTTCTACAGGGTTGTAGAAGAAGGATGCAGTGCTGTGTAGGTGTTAAGCTCATGGCAACACCATCTGGCTCTCTTTGGCTCCATTCCTGATGGAGCCCAGCTCTCTTATCCACAGGTGACCCTTAGCCCCCTCCCTGCCTTCCCCCACTTGAGATCCCCTATCATTTTCACCAATCTCACAAAATTCCCACAATCCCATTTAGACCCAAACGTAACTGTGATCCCTTCCTGCTGCCTGGCATCCCCACAACTTCTCCACCTCCACGATATACCCAAAACCTTCACTGGTACCTCACAGGCTCCCTCAATCCTGGTGAGCACCTCGCTCCAACCCTCCTCTCCAGCCCCGCTGAAACTCCCCCACGTCCTCCCAGCTCTTCTCCTTTCACCATCAGTCCCCAACTTTGTGCTGGTGCTTTTGTAACCTTGGACAGCAAGTTCCTTGAGGGTTTTTCTGCCAAAAGCTTTTTTTCTGTTGACCGTGGTTCTCTCTATGCTGCTCACGTGAAGGACAATCCGTTAAATTCCCCACCAGACCTTTCCATGGTTGTGTCCTGCTCATGCAAAGTAGTTTTTCATCTTGTGCTAGCGGGATGGGGCCATCTCCCTTGTCATGCTTTTTCCCATGGCATTTATTTAATTTCCTGCTTGCTCCCCACACCTGTGGCCTGTCTCCCAGCACTCCTGATAGCCTGGAGTTTTCCGGTGGCTTCACTGCTTGCTCAGGAGGGCTGGGACAGCTGTTTTTTAATAATTTGGAGTTGGTTCCTGTATAGAAGCTGGTAGGGTTGTGCTGGCAATGAGATGGGTAAAACCTGGGCTTAAGGATCTTTATTTGCCTTGGGGATTGCAGAGGAATGCAGAGCTGGGAGGGAGGAGGCAAAATAAAGGGTTCATCTGAGGTTGAGGATTTCCTTGCAAAAGCCAAACCCTGCGTGAAAAGCATCTCTGCAACACTTCACTGTTAGCCTCCTCCGTGGGTTAAAGCCCCTTTTTTGTACAATTCAACCAGTATTTCACCCACCACCGATATAATACCCCTGGAAACCTGTGCAAAGGGCTGATTTACATCCAGCATTATTCATAAAAATGCACGGCACCAACGTAAGATGTCAAAACCCAAGGTGTTTCCAAAGCATGTGCACGTTCAGTCGCACAGCTGGAAAGCGGTGCAGGTGAAATACGTGTTTTGAATCATTGATCTTCTCCTCAAACCCCAAATCAGGCTGCTGGGAGTCCCCAAGGGCATCCTCTGGGGTCAGGGAGCATGGCGGAGAGGCTCTAAGTTTTGAGTGCTGGGGAAGAAATGACCCTCGACGGGAAGCTTGAGGGTTTTGTGGATTTCTTTAAAAGTAAAGAAGCGCCTGCTGGGGCAAAGGCCTTGCGGTGAGGGCGGGAGGGCGCCGCCGCCGCCTGAGGGGGCTGTGAGGGCGCCTGCGGCCCGATGGCGGGAGGCGGGTCCGGCGGCCCGGGCCGGCCCGGCCCCGCGGGGCCGAGCTGCCATTTCGCGGGCGTCCCTCCCGCGGCGGGCGGCGCCGCCCCCTCCCTCAGGCTGCGGGGCGCGACATGGCGGCGGGGCGGGCGCTGCTGCGGCTGCTGTCGCTGCTGGTGGCGGCGGCGGGGCCGGTGGTCGCCGTGTGGCCGCAGCCCCAGGCCGAGCGCTCCCCGCCGGGCGGCGGCCGCTGCCCGCTGCCTCCCCGCCGTTTCCGCTTCACCTACGCCGCCGGCTCCGCCGTGGGGCCGGGCTGCGCCGTGCTGGAGGCGGCCTTCCAGCGGTACTGGGCGCTGCTCTTCGCCGCCGCCCGCCCGACCGGTGAGGCGGGGCGGGGGCTGCCGGCGGGGCGGGGGGGCTCGGCGGCCTCCCCACGCGGGGACGAGGGGCTGCTGGAAGGGCGGTTGACCCTTTCATGTGAGGCTTTATTCTTTAAAACAAAACCCCCAAACCAAACCCTCGTGTATTTGGGCGCTCAAACCACGGGTTTTGTGTGGCGATCTGTTTTTTAACCCCCTTATTTCCTCAGTTCAGCAGGGGCTGGTGGCGAGGGGAGTCGGTGGCTGTGGCCTGATGGTGCAGTGGCTTGAATCGAGGCTGGTAGCCAAGGGCAGCGTTGCGTTTGTCTGTGGAGGGCAATGCCTGCGGCACGCACGTTTTAAAATAAAATCTAATCCTGTTTGGCACGGTCTTGCGTTTCCTTCAAGGAGTTAGGCTCTTGCTATCAAGAGTTTGCTCTTTCCATCTCATTTTTTATCTTCAGATCGTGTTTCAGCTCACCAGCACTTTGGTTTGCTTCCTTGTGACTGCAGGGAGAGCTGTTGCTGGTGTTGCAATTGCTCCAGTTTCGGCGCTTTTTACAAGTCTTGGCTTTTCCTGTTTCTAGCGGTTCTTAGTGTCCAGTGTGAAGCTTTACCTTGAAGAGACTCTTGTTGCTTCATGTGTGTTTCTTTCCGTGCCATGGGACACTCGCTGCCAAAGTTGAGCTGCTCAGTGTCCTGAGGCAGCATGGCTTCTCTGGCAGAGAGGTAGTAGCTCTTGGATTCATCCTGAAATTCTAGGGTAAGATGAGGAAAGGCAAAAGCTTTGAGAGCCTAGGCTTGACTTGGGACAGGTTATAAAAGTTTCTTGCCCCCGGACTTCTTCGTGATAGCACCCGTTGTATGTCTGGGATAAAATGCAGGAAATTCCCTGGCTGTGTTCGCAGGCTGGGGAGCCAGTGTGCACGGATGCTCAGTGCCTGCGTGGGTCTGCAGCAGCCTGAAGCGCTATATCTGGGGAATATGAAATGCTTCATTCATCAAAAAGAGCTAGTAACTCTGCCTCCGAGTGTTTTAAATGTCAGCGTGAACTCTGTCGCTGCTGATCAAAGCAGAAGCCGCCCTGCTTCATCTCGGGCGCATCGTGCTTTGACAAAGGCAAGTTTGAAACGCTGAGAAGAACCGTTTGGCTTACTTTATTTCTTCAACTCTTGTAAGTAGCAGTAGAAATAAATCTTGATACGGGAGCTGAAGAAGACTCCTCTTGTTTCATTTTTTACTGCTAGGAACTAAAACCAGCTGATGTAATTATTCACATTTTCCCGTTCCTCTCAGAGGGGAAGTATGACCATTGCATCACTCGGAGCAACTTCATGTGATCATGAGATCGAGCTCATACTCGCTGCGTTCCGTATGCCCTGCTTTATGACACTCAAACTACACAATTAATTTTAAGGCTTTAGGCTCTTTCCCCTTTTTGTCTTCCTTTTTTTTTTTTTTTTATTACATGGGTTGTTAGGAAGAACAGGCAATGGAAACCCTGAATGGAAGGACATAGTTTCTCTTAATAGAGAAAATAAACAGCAGAAACCATTTTCTGCCTGTTTCAGAAAGCTACTCTGTCAGTTTAATAAGCAAGCAAGATTATGTCCAAACTCTGCATTCATCCTGGACTTCAAGCGTGAAAACAGGCTGATTTAAGTTAGGAGGGACTTATGGGGGTCTTTGGTCAAGCTCCTGCTCAAAATAGGGCCAAACCTGCAGTTGGAGCCAACTTTGCGGTTGGGTCAAGTTTCTCAGAGCTGTGTCCAGCTGAAATTGTGGTATTTCTGAGGATGGAGAATAGTCCTTGCTGAAGTGTTTGACCACCCTCAAGGTGAAGAATTTTTTTTTTTCCTTCTCTCTAATTGGGATTTCCCTTGCTGCTTGTCCCTTGTCTGTTGTCCTTAAGCTGAGCCTCTCCGAAACCAGTCTGAGACCCAGGACCCTGCGTGGAACTCAAGCCAGGACTCTCCATCCCTGGTGTCTCACTGGTGCTAACCTGCCGCAGTCATTGCGTTAGTGTCCTTGTCTTCCAGTCCATGACTGTAATTAACCTGACTTGTGCCTTCAGAGTGCTCCTTTGAACCGTGAACTTCAGCCTTTGTGGTTGATGGGTCACTGATCCCTGCTGCGCCCATCTGCAGTGCCTTCTAGGTGTGGTAGTGGTGGTGCTTGCCTGCTCCTTGGCCCAAGAGACTGGGTTTGGGTTTGACAGTGTCTCCCTGGGTGGGTTTAAACGTGGTGTGTGGTGGTGGGACCAATTCTGTCGAGGCTTCTCAACAGAATGAGTATTTCCCGTGTCCCCAGGCTTGCGAGTGGCTGTCCCTGGTGAGCTGCCGTCTCGCTGAGCAGAGGGAGCAGGTCTTGCTGTGCTGCCGTGCCAGCTTGCACATCTGCGAGGTTGCCTTGGCTACCGGCTCGTCTGTAACAGAGAGGAAAGCTCAAACCAGAGGGCTATCTTCAAGCCGTTTCTCTTCTTTCTGTGGAGGTTTCACCATTCCGTCATGGAGAAAATTTGGGGGTTCTGACTCCTGCAAGCTTTGGAGCATGGGCTCTCTACGTTTCCCCCAAACGCCGGTGGTGCCACGGTCTCTCTGAAGTCTGCTTGGTGCCTGGCTTCTGGCCAGCTTCACTCAAAGCCAAGCTTTTTATTTTTTAGTGACTATACTGAGCATGGGCTGTTCCTGGGAATGCTGGAGGGGTGCAAGCATGGACCCTGGCTGTGATTAGCAGGGTCCCACCCCACTAACCCTCGTTCCTCTTGGCCAGAGACTGCTGTGAGTAGACCCGTGCATCTCAGCAAAGGCTGAACACCTCCCTTTGGAGTTGGAGGAGCGATTCCAGTGAGAACTCGGGCCTGTGCATCCCAGGAAGTGCTCCTTCAGATAGAGAAGCGTGGCCAGAGCTCCTGCTTGGGGTCTGAACGTGACTGGGTCTATTTTTCCAGCCGCTGTGTCTGGGACCTGCTCTGCAGAAAGTGAGGTCGGTCGGGAGCCTTTCTGTGTGGGCGAGGCCTTCTGGTGGCCTCTAACTCAGCCTGACTCTTCAGTATGTTTGGATTCATTCTTCACCCTTTTTTACCAGGTTTCTTTGCCCTTTCTAAGAAGTGCAGGTAGGGTGGCAGAGCTCCTGGGTTTGTGCTTTTTTCCCTAGTGCTGGAAGAGTTTGGAAACATGAAGCTTTTCACCCCTTTGGAACAGATTTGAGTAGTCACGGCTGTTGTTTAGAGCAGGGGCCAGCATGCAGGAAGCCTTGGGGGCTGCTGCTAGACCATGCTCTGATGTCTCTCTTCTGTGGTGTGCTCCTTTAAGCTTCCACTGCGAAGCCTTCCCTGGGGGCTGCCTCACCATCAGACCTTCTCCACACTGAAAGTTGGGGTCAGCTCATGTGCTTCTGGTTGCCTGAGTTGAAAAAAGTCCCTGCTCTGGGGTGAAGGAGGGGATGCCCCTTTCTGCCCGTGTACTCCTGCGCCTCCACTGTTAGCTGGTCTGGGAGGACGGCAGCGGCCTGGAAGCAGGAAAAAGAGCCAGGATGGGGTTGATGTCTGTGGTCTGTGTCCCTTGCAGAGAACGAGCAACCCTGGGGCACGCCCTGCACTCAGCTCCTTGTCTTCGTTGCCACACCGGGCTGTGATGGGTTTCCCAGCCTGGACTCCAAGGAGAGCTGTGAGTATCGGGGTTGGGAGTAGGAGGGAGTGACGGGAGCAGGAGTACAGCTGTTTCTGTGCCCGTCAGTTGGAAATAGCACTGTGCAGCACTTACCCCCGATTCCAGGGAGGCAGCAGTCCTCATGGTATTATTGAGAAATGGGCAGGGAGGGAGCGACTTACCTGAGGGTGCTGATGAAGCAGTGGGAGAGGTTTAAAAGAAAAAAAGAAACCCCAAAATCAGTTTTTTGGGATCCCAGGGTGCAGTCCTGTATCAAAACTTCTGCCTGGTGCTGCTGCAGCCCTGCAGCAGTGTGTGATGGAGCGTGGGACCTAATGCCAGCGCCGGCCCCTCTGATGCTGTGTTTCAGATAAGCTGTCTGTTTCGGAAGGCTCCCTGCTGCTCTCCGCCGATGCTGTCTGGGGAGCTCTCAGAGGTGAGGTGTGCTTTCTGTGGGGCATTCCCGCTCTCCCTGCCTCAGGCCTATGGGAATGTCTCTCTGTGCCTCTCTCTTTTCATAGACTTATTTGTTAATTGAGCTCTGTTCCTTTGGGGGAATCTGTGCTGAGAAAGGAACTGTGTGTGGTTTTCTTGCAGGCCTGGAAACTTTCAGCCAGCTTGTAGGGAGAGACGAGAACGGCATGGTGAGTCCTGGCCTCATCTCCTGGGGTCAGTCAGCTCTCTGTAATGCTCCTGCCTCCATGGGGACAGGCTGAGGATTGCTGGGATGCTCGGGATGAGGAGGGTACCAGCGGCGCAGCACAGCCTTGCCAAAGGCCAAGTAGGGATTCATGAATCCAGCCTTCTGAGTGGGTAAAGCTTTGCAGCTCTTTCTGGCTAGCTTGCACTCTGGGCAGTGAGGGTACCCCTCCTCATCCCGCCAGTCCTGGGGACAAAGGTGACCCTGATTGTCTCCTGCTCATGGCTGTGTTGCCTGAAGCCCTGCTCACTTCTTCCTCATGTTCTCTGTGTGCAGTACTACATCAACAAGACAGAAATCGTGGACTTCCCCCGCTTCCCTCATCGGGGACTGTTGCTGGACACCTCTCGTCACTACCTGCCTCTGAAAGCCATCCTGGAAACTCTGGTAGGATGCCTGTGCTGGGAGACAAAGTGTCCCTTCCTCTGTGACAGCTGAGGGCTCCCTGAGTAGCCTGGAGGGCTCTCTGGGGTTTTGCTCCTTTCCAAATATCCTGGGAGCTGTCTAATGCCTAGGCCACTGCATCTACGTCTCAAGGAAGAGCTTGTCAAACCCAGGCTTTTTGAACAAAACCAGCTTGCTTGTCCCTAGATGTGGCAGGCTGGGGTGGGATGACAGCATGACCTCAATTCTTAATATACAGACATGCATCATGGGAAAATGCTTCTGTGCTGTAGGTCCTTCCCAGTGCCCATGGCTGTGTTTGTTCCTAGTGTAACTCACAGCTCCCTCGTTTGGGTGATTTTTCAGCTTCCCGAGGTATCTTGGATTCCTGCAATCCAGATTACTTCCCGAGGCCGGATTTTTTCTGAGGCAAGGGGAAACACTGACTTCTTCCCAGCCACATTAGACAAAAGGGGGTGGTGGTTCTGTGTTCATCCCAAGCAGAATTAAACTTCCAGGTCCCCACCATCGGCTCAGTTATAGGGAGAACAGAGATTTTATTGTGAGCAGAAGTACTGCTGGCCCTCTGCAGCTCTTTGTGGTGCTGGTGTGTTTGAAGAGAGGTGTCTGAATCCCTCCTGGATACTGAGGAGCATTTAGGGACTCTGCCTTGTCCTTGTGGAGCACAGGGACTTTGTCCCCTTTCTGTGGCAAGCTGGGTGACCTTTCAGAAGGGACAGGGCATGTTCATCTTTGTTCCTGTTCCTTCACAGGATGTTATGGCCTACAACAAGTTCAATGTGTTTCACTGGCACATTGTGGACGACCCATCTTTCCCCTATGAGAGCTTGACCTTCCCAGAGCTCAGCAAGCAGGTAACCCACCCCCATCACCGTGCAGTGCCCAGCCCAGGGCGAGCAGATCCTGAGCAAGGCGCTGAGATTTCCCGTGTCCCCCCAGGGAGCCTTCCATGCCATGACCCACGTCTACACAGCCAGTGATGTGCAGACGGTGATCGAGTACGCCCGGCTGCGTGGCATCAGAGTGGTCGCAGAGTTCGACACTCCCGGGCACACCCTTTCTTGGGGTCCAGGTGGGGAGCAGACCCTGCCTGCTGCTGCTGTGAGGAGAGTTGTAGTTGCACCAAGGAGGGGGAAGAAGGGAATGTGCAACCTGGATCCCGAAAGCCGGGCCCCGCAGGCTGGCTTTGAGAAGGAGCAAACCATTGTCTGAGGGAAGTAGGACCCAGTGGTCCAACTTCTGGAACAAAATCCGAAGGGAAGACATTTCCATCTCTTCTTGGGTCCAAGCTGGGTGATTTTTTGATGGGAACATCTGCTCTGCCAAAACTAACATCATGGATATGCAAGGATCTTGGGTTTAACTGGGGGTACAGCTGCCCAAGCTTCCTCGCTCTGCTCAGCTATGCCCCAGTCCTGACATGCTCTAAGGACTGCAAGTGTCTCCTTTTCCATGTCTGGAAGCATGAGAAGCTCCAGGAAAACGTTACTTTGTCTTGCTCTCTCCTTCCCCTGCCTCCAAATGCCGTGGCCCACACTGGGGTACACCCTGTGCATGTAGTTGCAGCCAAAACTAGGGCTGCCCCTCCTTCCGTGTCTGCGGCGGGTGCATGGAGCTGGGAGGGGGTGCTGGGGTCTGCATCGGCATTACCTTTCCCTAACAGCTCTCTGCGTGGTTTCCCTTAGGAATGTTCCCAAAAAGGCAGTGGGGAGAAATACCAAGGGGAAACCTGGGAAGGGTAGAAACTGTAGCATCCTGCAAGGACTTGGTGTGTTTGTATTCCATCCTCAGAGTAGTTGTTGCAGGGGGGCGAAAAAGGTGTCCAGCCTAAAAGGCTCGAGCTCTGATCTCACCCTGGGGGTGCATGTTTGGGGTGGCAGTGGATGTGCATGGGGGAGCACAAGATGAGCGCAGAACACAGATCCTTCCCTGTCAGATCAGGCTTCCTGAGCCAGAGATCATGTTTCTGCTGCTGTGATTGTTCTTCGGGCACAGTGCCTGCGTTTTCCGCTTCCATGGCAGGCACTGAGCCGTACTGAAGGGGCTCTGGGGGGTTGTATGGGGCCATACGGCCATGTTTAGCCCCTTCCTCACTGCTCTGTGTTATGACCCAGGTGCTCCAGGCCTCCTGACCCCCTGCTATTTGGGCAAGGATCCTTCTGGGACCTATGGGCCCATCAACCCCATCCTTAACAGCACCTACCAGTTTGTGACCAGTTTGTTTCAAGAGGTCAGCGCTGTGTTCCCAGACTTCTTTCTTCACCTTGGTGGTGATGAGGTGGACTTCACGTGCTGGTGAGTCTGGGATCGGTCTGGATGGGGGCTGGGGAGAAGTGTCTGGGACTGGAGTCCCAGCCCATTGCTTTTTGGTCACGATCATCTGCAGATCTTTGGTGTCCTGCTCCCCCAAGCTCTGTGTGTTGGTGTTTCTGTGCTCATGGTGACGCTGGTTGTGGGAAGCCACTGGTGCCGGTGCACCCACAGCTCTTGGAATGGCTGGGTCAGCCTGGGATGGACTTGGCCATGTCTTGGCCTTAGTCCAGAGCTCGGGTTGCAGTGCTTTTATTCTTTTCTCTTTGGTACACAGGAAATCCAATCCAAACATTCGTGCTTTCATGAAGGAGATGGGCTTTGGTGAAGATTACAAAAAATTAGAGTCATTCTACATCCAGAGGTAAGGACAGTTACATCGTGGGCCTGCAGCTGCAGTATGTGACCAGCACAAATGTCTTCTGCTGCTTCGGGGTCACCAGATGTCGTTTTCAGGAGCCTGCCCATTCGGGCATGTCTCCCTGACCCCAAAGGGAGTAGCTTAGCCATGTTTTATTGGGGTTGACCACAAAAAAGCCTGAGGCTGAGGAGAAAGAAGCCCTGTAAGGGACTGTGCTTTCTCCCTTCTCCTTCAGAAGCAGCTTTACGTCCTGCTGCGCCTGTTGGGAATATCGGTGTGGCTGCTTTGGCTGTATGCAGCCAGCAAAGAGAGGGGAGTGTAGCTAGGATGACCCAAAACTCAGTCTTCTTTCCACTCCAGGCTTCTGGACATCATCTCTTCCCTCGGCAAAGGTTATATCGTGTGGCAGGAGGTGTTTGACAACGCAGTGAAGGTGAGAGCTTCCTGCTTTCCCTAACGCCGTTGCCTGTGCTGGGGTGAACAGTTCCTGTGCTGGAACTCTGTCCTGGGACGGGGGTTGATCCTGAGATGGTGCTGCCAGTGAGCTGCCCTCCTGGTGGCTTTGTCACACTGCTGTCAACGGTCTCTTCTCTGCAGGTTCTTGTATAAACACCTGCAAGAGGCAGGTTTTAATTCTGCCCAGGACACTCTGCAAATGGCCTTATCCCTCCCTCTGTTGCTTCTGCAAACCAGATGGGAAGTGGCTCAAAAGCCAAGCCAAAGTCTGCCTCAGTTTCCCTTTGGGGGCGTTCAAAGCTGCGGATGGGTCAGGGCACTCTGCTTGTGGGGGCAATATAGTGCTCTTGTTGCCACATTGATCCCACACATGGGGTTCATGTGTGCTCCTCAGGTGAGGCCAGACACCATCATCCATGTGTGGAAGGAGAACCCCACGCCATACACGGAGGAGATGGCCAATGTCACCAAGGCTGGCTACCGGGCTCTGCTCTCAGCCCCCTGGTACCTCAACCGCATCTCTTACGGGCAGGACTGGATGGCAGCCTACCAGGTGGAGCCCTTGAAGTTTGAAGGTGTGTTACTTGTGTCCCCTTCCCGTATGGCAGCTGACTTGTCCCTCAGAGGTAGCACCAGGGCTGGCTGTCTTACTAATAACATTCTCACAGCCGGTGTGAGGGTGCTTTAGTGACCGTGTCCTTGGTTCCTGTGCTACATCCCATTCCCTTGCTGCTGGCAGAAAACAACTCTGCTCTCCCCCAGCCTGGGGTTTGAAGCGGGGGCTTCCAGAAGGGCAAGTTATTGCCTCCGTAGCTGAGCCACTCACTGCTGTTACAGGCGCCTCTGTGGGCAGGGCAATAAGTCACCCCGTTATCTTACAACACCCCTTCAGCTGAGCGCTGTGTCCTCTGGCAGGCAGCTCCGAGCAGAAGGATCGGGTGATCGGCGGAGAGGCGTGCATGTGGGGTGAATACGTGGACGTCACTAACCTGGCCCCCAGGCTCTGGTAAGCGAGATGGTGGGGAGGTGAGCTCGAGGCGTGCGGGGCAGGGCTCGGGCCCGTCCTTCGCCACTGAGTGGCGGGTGCCAAACGCTGTGGGCTTGGGCTGCGCGTGGTGCTTTGTCCCTGTGCCCTGGCAGCGCCTCTCTGCTAGTAACGGCTTCACTGAAGCTTAAATGAGGGTTTTTAAGACTGTAACGTGCTCTGTACAACCTGCTGCTGCAACTGGTACGTGTCTAATGCCAGTCTCTGTCCTGTCACCCCGGTCTGCTCCCAATCCACACGTGTCCAGGAGTGGATCTGTTGATGTACAGAAGCCGTGTGCCTTTGTGTGCTTGGTCAGGAAAGCGTTTGGGAGCTCAGGGCTTTGTGGGAGAAGCCTTCGAACTGTCCCCCGTCCTGACTACCTGTGTCCCTCGTTCCTCAAGGCCGAGAGCTGGGGCCGTAGCTGAGAGACTCTGGAGTAACGCGACCGTCCGGGACCTGCAGGATGCCTACGTGCGGCTGGCCGACTTCCGCTGCAAGCTTCTCGGGTAACGTCCCTCCTCGCAGCCGGATGCCGGCTCATGGGGACAGCCCAAAGGCCACCGTCTCCGGGGTTCAACCCAGGGGAGGGCAGCGAGGGTGAAGTGGGCTTTCCCTGGTGCAGAATGACCCTTGTTCCTGTTGAAAATCCCCAGCCTTTCTGCTGCCTGCGCGTGGGCAGAGCTTGCTTTGTGCAGTGCTGGAAGAGAGCCCCTGCTGCCGGCGTGGGCTGGTGGCTCTGTCGAGGAGAGGGCTTTGTGCTGAGGAAGGGAGACCCGTCAGCTCTTGCCACCCCTCCTGCAGCACCAGCTTCCCCAGGAAACCTGCCCTTGCCGCGTGCTCCCACGTGGGAGCAAAAAACTGAGTCTATAAGTGCAGAATAAAAAATGCTCCCTCCTTGTCACGCCTGAGACAGGACGCTGATGCTGCTCGCACCGCTCAGCCCTGCCTGTGCCCTCTGTGTAATGCCATCTCTCTGCTCTCTTCCCAGGCGTGGTGTCCAGGCGCAGCCTCTCTTCGTAGGATACTGTGAAAATGAATTTGGCGGGTTTTGAAGGGAGAGTCCCGCAGCCCTCGGTCGCTGTGCACGCAGGAGGAACGATCCCTCTCTCCCTCAAAAGCTGCTGGCTTGGCAGAGGGACCCTTCCCACCCCCAGCTTCTGCTCTTGCTTTGTTGCAATGAACTTTTTTTTTTTTTTCCTTAGTGTGCACTCTTCGTCTCTTTTTCTATTTTGATTTCTTTAAATCTATAAATAAATGACCCCAAAGAGGAAAAAGGTGCCTTTTCATGCTCAGCTGGGTCTTGGGAGACCGTGTGAGGGTTATTGTTGGCAGGAGCTGGGTAGGGTTTGCTCCAGCGATGCCGGTGGAGGAGCATCATCCCGGTGGCTCTGGCGCTTGCAGGGTACCCCTCAGCTGGATAAACTGTGTTTAGCCTCTGCTGCTGTCACAGACTCCGTCCCTGCAGAGAGAAGGTGTGGGCTACCCCCGTTTTTTCACCTTGACCTTCTACCATCTGCACGCACACAGGGGACTGTCTGTGCCAGGACACCGTGGCCTTCCACGCCCCAGTGGCCAATGTTGTGGCGTTGGCTCCTGTTCTTGTCTCTGTCTCCTCTCTCTGCCTAGGGCCCAGCAGGAGCCTTGCCTGTGAGCCACCGCCGCTGCTGCCCCAAACCTGTCTGCTGCCAGCTCCTCCTGAGACGGAAGACACGCCAAAGCCTCTCCGAGGAGACCCTGCAAACCTGCCGAGCGGTGTGCGGATACTACAGTGTCGCTGCTCAGCGCTTCAGTGAGCTGTCACCTCTGCTCAGGGTTTGGCCAACTCACCCGTCCCCCTCCTGCTCGGTTGTCCTCAGGCTGGGGAGCTCAGCTCCCACCCTCCCATGGCCAGAGGGATTGGGTTTGGATAGTGTTTCTCTCGGAGAAGAGACTGGTGGTGCTGCTGTCCCACGGAGCCGGGACAGTCGTGGGTCTTGTCCTTTGAGGACTGGGGTAGCTGTGTGGGAAACCGCGGTCAGCTCAAGGCAGGGAATCTCTTGAGGAGAAATCCTGGCTGCTGGGACTGTTGGACCTGTGACTTGATCTTAAATGAGCGAGATCTGTTATGGCTGGAAACCTTTTACTATTGAACTTTAAATTAAAAATTTAAAATTAAAATGGATTAAAAATATTCGAAAATGGTCAGGTCTTGCATGTCTTTACCCTCTTGTGAAAGAGGAGCAGCGCTCCCCTGAAGTGATACATCTTAAAGGAGAGGGGAAAAAGACTGTGAAGCCCAACCACCCTAGAGCAAGGAAATTCAGCCAGATTTGGGGAAAGATGGATATTTTTTTCCCCCTACAGAGGGTGGGACGGGAAGGGCCCTGTGTCATGGAGGAAGATGCTCCTCTGTTTCCTCCAAGCCTCCACGGGAAACTTGTGCCCCTTTTCTCTGTTGGTTTGGTCGCGAATGCTGTCCTGGTCTCGTGCTCAAGGCGTCCTTTCGCTGGGCTTTGGTGTGCTGTGAGGTCCAGCAGCGCCCCGTCCTCCCCGCCCCACCTGGCACCACCAACCGCTGACCGAGGCTTCTCCTCCCTGTGGGGACATGCTGCGCTCTGCCCCCAGGCCCCGCTGCTGCCACCCAGTGTCCCCACGGCAGCTCTTAGGCCTGGCTTTGGGAAGCGTTGCTCTACAGCACCAAGACGGTGGCCAGCTTCTGGCCTGTGCCGGTGGCCTCCAGCGCCTTAGGCCTGGGCGTCTGCTCCGTCTCTGCGTGGCCGCTTCTGCCTGGCTCTTCCCGCAGCCGCGCTGGGGCAAGGACAGCCCAGAAGCCATAGTTTGCCGCTTGGCTGCAGTGCTTCGGGCCCTGAGCAGGTGGCAGGCACAGAGGAAAGGGGTTATTATCTCCTCTAATTTTTAAAAGCTGCTTTTTTCCCTTTTTTTTTTCCCCCAAGGTGGTGTAAACTGGTGTCTTTTGTCACCTGGCAGGGCTGGGGCCAAGGGGAGCCTGGCCCTGGGGAGGATTTTCTGCTCCCTGGGTGCTGCTCGGTGTGTGCTGCGGGTTCTTCCCCACCCCACCCCATCCCATGGCCCTGCCCTCACCCTGCCTGACTCCCTCCTTGCCTGGTGCAGGGCCTGGGGGGCTCCAGCGCCGGCGGGACTGGCATGGGGGAACCCCCCAACCCTGCGCCTTCCGCTAAAGCCTGGTATTTATGATCCTGGTTAAATTACCACCCCATGGTCTCGCTTCCTGGGGGATCCTGCGCCAGCATCTCCCCAAAACCACCATCTTGGGGGGCAGCTTGGCAACGTTTTCACCCTTGCAAAGGCCAGGCTCCCCGTCAGCGGGGAGGGAGCACCTCGCTTTCCCCCGCCGCGGCCTCGCCGCGCGGCCCGTTCCTTCCAGAACATCTATTTTGGTCGCGTAAAACTTGCCGGGGAGCAGCGGAGAACAGGCAGCGTGTGAATCACTCGGGGCCAACGGGTTTAAAAATAAACCCAGGCGGCGGCGAAGAACAGCCGCCGAGCTGCCAGATTTCGGCAGGATTACGCTCCGCGCCTCCGAAACCCACCCATGGGTGCCCACCCGGGGCGCCGTCCCCAGCCGGAGGGTTTTATTGGGACACGCTCGCGTGTGTTTGCACGCGCTTGCACACGCGTACTCGCGGCTGCGTGTGCGCCCAGGCGCGCTCACGAACACACGTGCCCGTGCACACGCATGCACATGTGTGCGCTCCGGCGGACACCTGCTCGCTTGCACGCGCGTGCAAAGGCTCGCACATGCTCACGCGCCGTCGCACAGGGCTCGCAACGTGGCCGGGAAGCTGCCTGAGCACGCTCTCGCGTGTACTTGCACGCGCGTGCGCGCCCTTGCAGCACACGCGCTTGCACGCGTGCTTGCCCGCACTTGAACACGTGCGCACACTTGCACACGCACAAACGTGCACGTGCTTGCGTAGACTTGCACAGGCGCGCACGCGCACAGGCGTGTGCTTGCAACACACGTGCACACGCTTGCACACGCACCCCCGTGCTCACACACGCTTGCACGCACCTGCGCACGCCTGGCAGCGTGGTGGGGAAGCCGGGCACCCCTGGCCCAGCTGCTGCTCTGGGAGTAATTAATTAACGACCACGCCAAACGGTGTAATTACAGATTTTTCGGGGTGGTGCGGGGTGCAGGAAGGGGGTGCTCCCCTCCCCCCATCCGGGGCAGCCCCAAGGGGGTCTGTCGAGGTGAAAAATGCAGCCAAGTGGCAAAATTGTCCCTTTGGAGCCTTTTCTGTGTATTTAAATGCCACTCTAAGGTGGTGGCTGGTGGGGAAGAGCGGGGCGTTAACTCTGGAACCTACTGAGGGTCGCAGGGGTGAAGGCAGGAGGCTGCTCAGCCCTGTGATGGAGGGTGGGTGAGGGGGGGTGCCGGGGGGGTGCCGGAGGGGGTGAGGGAGGCGGAGGGTGCTGGGGCTGAAGGGGCTGGGGGTCAGGCCGGCAGGGGGCAGCAGTGGGCGGAGCCGGGGCCCCCCGCGCCGCTGGCAGCCTCCGCTCCTGATTGGCCGCCGCTCCCTCATTATGCTAATGCCGTGCGTCTCGCCGGGGCCGGCAGGTGACGTCACCAGCCCGCTGGCGGCCGCGCGCGCGGGCGGGGAGGAGGAGGAGGAGGAGGAGGAGGAGGAGGAGGAGAAGGAGGAGGAGGAGGAGGAGGAGGAGGAAGGGGGGGGGGCGGCCGGCAGCGGGGAGGCCCGGGCCGAGCCGAGCGGTGCCGAGCGGTGCCGAGCGGTGCCGGAGCGGGGCGGGGCGGGGCGGGGCGGGGCGGCGGGCGCCTCCCGCAGCGGCGGCGGCGGCGGCGGCGGCGGAGCGGGCCATGGCCGCGGCGGGCAGCGGCGTGGCGGCGGCGGCGGAGGCGGGGGCGGCGTTCAGCACCGCGAACAGCGGCCGGGTGAACGGGCTGAGCCGCCCGCCCGGCGCCATCGCCATGAAGGATCACGACGCCATCAAGCTCTTCGTGGGGCAGATCCCGCGGAACCTGGAGGAGAGCGACCTCAAGCCTCTCTTCGAGGAGTTCGGCCGCATCTACGAGCTCACCGTGCTCAAGGATCGCTTCACCGGCATGCACAAAGGTACGGGGGGCCCGAGCAGGCGCGGCGGCCCGGGGGGGGACACCCCGGAGCGGGGGGGGGGGGGGACTCCTCAGGTGGGACGCCCTGAGGTGGGGCACCCGGGTGTGGGGCACCCCTGAGGTGGGGAACCCCTGAGGTGGGACACCCTGGGGTAGGGGTACCCCTGAGGTGGGACTCCCTGAGATGGGGCACCCGTGATCTGGAAGTACCCCTGAGCTGGGGCACCCTGGTATGGGGCACCTCTGAGGTGGGGGTACCCCTGAGGTGGGACTCCCTGAGATGGGGCACCCGTGATCTGGAAGTACCCCTGAGCTGGGGCACCCTGGTATGGGGCACCTCTGAGGTGGGGGTACCCCTGAGGTGGCACTCCCTGAGATGGGGCACCCATGATCTGGAAGTACCCCTGAGGTGGGGCACCCTGGTATGGGGCACCTCTGAGGTGGGGGCACCCCTGAGGTGGAGGTAGCCCTGAGTTAGGGACACCCTTGAGGTGGAGCACCCTGAGGTGGGGCACCCCTGAGGTGGAGGTAGCCCTGAGTTGGGGGCACCCTTGAGGTGGAGCACCCTGAGGTAGGGCACCCCTGAGGTGGGGCACCCTGGTATGGGGCACCTCTGAGGTGGGGGCACCCCTGAGGTGGAGGTAGCCCTGAGTTGGGGGCACCCTTGAGGTGGAGCACCCTGAGGTAGGGCACCCCTGAGGTGGGGCACCCTGGTATGGGGCACCGTGGTACGGTCACTCTGGTATGGGGCACCCCTCAGCTGGGGGCACCCCTGAGGTAAAGGTACCCCTGAGGTGGGGGAACCCTGGTATGTGACCCCCCTAAGATTGGGGTACGCCTGAAGGAGAGGCACCCATCTAAGGTGGAGTTACCTCTGCGATGGGGTCACCTGCTTGAGATGGGGGCACCCATCTGGGGTTAGGGTGCCGACCAGGGGCTGGGAGCTGCTGTCTGGCTTGGGGGCACCCCTGGGGTCAGAGCACCCCATGGCTGGGAGCACCCCAATGGTGTTTAGGGCACCCCTTAGGGGCACCTGTCTGGCATTGGAGCACCCACGTGTGAGTTTTGGGCACCCCTGGGATGGGGGCACCCACCTGGGATACAGGCACCCACCATGGATGGGAGCACCCACCTGGGATACAGGCACCCACCGCGGATGGGGGCACCCACCTGGGATACAGGCACCCACTGCGGATGGGGGCACCCACCTGGGATACGGGCACCCACCTGGGATACAGGCACCCACCGCGGATGGGGGCACCCACCTGAGATACAGGCACCCACCGCGGATGGGGGCACCCACCTGCCTGCTCCCTGCCTGCGCCATGCCTGGCCGGCATCCCGGCACAGGGTGCAGAGCACCCAGCACCCCGAGCAGTGACGCGCCGAGGGGCTCACGCGTGCAGCGCCAGCGTCTTCACGGAACCCCCCACCCCTGAGCCGGGGCTCTGTGGCGCCGGAGCAGGCTCAGGGCAGCCCGGGTGTCACCCGGACGGGATCTCACGTTCCCCCGCACGCCGCCGTCGAGCCCCCGTGCCACGGGCAGCTCCCGCTTCGCCGCGACTTTCTGGGAAGCCAAAACTTGGCGCTTGCGGATGCCGCCGTGGGGCAGCCACCAAGACTCCATCGATCTCGGCACCGCGGCCACCAAAATGTCTCCAGGCACCTCCAAAGCTGCTTGTGTGCCCCCAACAATGGGATTTGCACCTTACCGGGCCCCCTCGGCTCTTCCTCCAGCGCGAGCTTCAACTGCTGCGGCCCAGACGTGTGATTTAATTGCGGACGCTCCTCTAATTTGAATGGCATCCTTCCCCCCGGCCAGCCTCCGGAGCGGGATCGCTCCCGCTCCAGCCCTCCGAACTTCTCCAGAACGCCTGGGCACTGTCGACGTTGTTGCCTGCAGGGGAAAAGGGTAAAAAAAAAAAAAAAAAAACAACAGGGGAAAAAAGAGCGAAGAGGAGGAAGCCAACATGATTACGGATGGTAAACACTGGAAATGGCACCGGGACTGACGTGAGCCGCTGCGCTGACCTCCCCTTTCCACCCGCAGTGGGATAATATTTAACTGGGGGGGATCTCTCCTTGCTCCCCGCGAGGGCAGATGTCCCCAGCACCCTGAGGTGGGTGAAGGACCCCAGCCCTCGGTGTCCCCCTGCCCCGCTGCCACGCTCCCTCTCCTCCCAGGCACGCTGATTGTACTTATTAAGAGTTATTAATACTTAATCAGCTGGCGGATTTAATTGTGCCAATATTAAAAATGCATCAATGTCAATTTTATTCATTAAATATTTACTTTGTTGAAGGGAAACTGTTTTGCTGCTGTTTTAATATCACTTTCAGACGCTTTTGGATGTGACCCCAGCAAACTGGGGGGGAGCCCTCAGGGAGGGAGTGGCGTGGCGGCGGCACGGGGACCTGGGATGCTCCCTCGGGAACGGGAGAGATGGAGGGGAGAGGACCAGACCCCGTCCCCAGGGCTCGCTCCTTGCCGCCAGCCCCGGGCGAGCGAGCGGCTTGGCAGCGTGAGTCAGCGTGGGAAAACCTCACCCCAGGCGGATTCCCGATTCCCGAAGCGCCGCGATGTCGGAGGAGCCGGAGCGCCTTGGCCACGCGAGTCTCATCCCGAGGAGGATGCTCGGGGCCGGGAGAAGCGTGGCAACAAGCCGGGATGCTTGGCCTCGACGCCTGGAGATTTGCTTCCCAGAGGGCTTCGGCGGTGGCTTTCCCTGGAGCCGGGCGCTGCTGCCCGCGCGCTGCCAGACTCGCTGCCTGCTCTTGCCTTGCTCCTTCATCCCGCTGCTCTTTTGTACCGAGATCTCCCACCCTGTTTTGGGGCTGAACTCTGGCCCCGCTGGCGGCGGTGCCCACCTGGGTGCCAGGGTGCTGGATGCCGGGGTGCTGGGTGCCAGGGTGCTGAGACACCCAGCGCTGCCAGCTCTCCGGGTGCCCAGGGCTTTGCGGCGGTGCCGGGCCGGACACTGACCCCGTCTCCCCGTCTCCGCAGGCTGTGCCTTCCTCACCTACTGCGCCCGCGACTCGGCCCTGAAGGCGCAGAGCGCCCTGCACGAGCAGAAGACGCTGCCGGGGGTAAGTGACCCTGGGGGGGGTCGGGGCGAGCTGGGGTGGGGGACACTGACACCTACTCAGGGTGCGGGAGCCGCTTCCAGCGGCCGCAAACCGAGGCATCGATTTTCCTGCTGCCCGCGTGCTGTTGCGCTTTCTGTGGGCTCCGACCTCCCGAGCTTAACAAAGTGAAAATAAATATTTAATTATTCGCCTAAATAAAAATCAATAGGGCCGCTGGTTGGCTGGGGAAAGTGCCGGGGCCCGTAAATATCAATCCCTGCCTCGGGTGCGCGGAGCTGATGGAGGGGGACGAGGTTCACGGGGACGTGGCTTCCTGAGCCGCTGCGGTGCTGTGCATCAGTAGGTTTAAGAGTGAACAGCCCACTTTGGCAGCCTAAAGGAGGTGCGGGGTCAGGCCGCACACCCCGGTGTGTACACACGCGTGTGCGAGGTGTATGGCTGCTGTAGCTGCTCACTTCTCAGCCTGCACCCTGGCACGGGGCGAGCACAGGGGTGCACGTGTGAGCACATGTTTGCACGTGGGCCTGCGGGCACGCGCCCCTCCTTGTGCACACGTCTGTGCACACCCCTCTGTGCGCGTGTGCACGCAGCGGGGCGTGGGTGTGCGTCTGCCAGGGCGTTTGGCTGGGTGTGCACCCCCCTGTGCTTGTGCTCACGCCGCCGTGTGCTCACACCACCGTGTGCTCACCCCGCTGTGCTTGTGCTCACGTCGCCGTGTGCTCACACCGCCGTGCTTGTGCTCACGCCGCCGTGTGCTCACACCGCCGTGTGCTCACCCCCCTGTGCTTGTGCTCACCCCTCCAGGCAATATCACACCCTCCTGGGCCTGTGCACACCCCTCTGTGCTTTCACACGTCCTCCTGTAGCTATGCACACCCCTGCACGCCTATGCACACCCCTCCGTGCTTGTGCACACCCCCTATAGCTGTGCTCACACCCCCTATAGCTTCGCTCACCCCCTATAGCTGCTCACACCTCCTGTAGCTAAGCACACCCCATATAAATGTTCTCACACCCCCTAAAGTTGTGCCACCCCGTATAGCTGCTCACACTCCTATAGCTGTGCTCACACCCCTATAGCTGTGCACACCCCTGTAGCTGTTCTCACACCCCCTATGGCTGTGCCACCCCCTATAGCTGTGCACACCTCTATAACTGTGCACACTCCTTATAGCTGTGCTCACACCCCCTATAGCTGTGCTCACACCCCCTATAGTTGCTCACAATCCCTATAGCTGTTCTCACACCCCTATAGCTGTGTCAGCCCTATAGCTGTGAACACCCCTATAGCTGTGTACACTCCTTATAGCTGTGATCACACCCCCTATAGCTGCTCACACCCCTATAGCTGTGATCACACCCCCTATAGCTGCTCACACCCCTATAGCTGCTCACATCTCTGTAGCTGTGCACACCCCTATAGCTGCTCACATCCCCTATAGCTGCACACACCCCTATAGCTGTTCTCACACCCCTATAGCTGTATACACTCCTTATAGCTGTTCTTACACCCCTATAGCTGTGAACACCCCTATAGCTGTGTACACTCCTTATAGCTGTGCTCACACCCCCTATAGCTGCTCACACCCCCTATAGTTGTTCTCACACCCCTATAGCTGCTCACACCCCTATAGCTGTGTACACATCTTATAGCTGTTCTCACACCCCTATAGCTGTGTACACACCTTATAGCTGTTCTCACACCCCTATAGCTGCTCACACCCCCTATAGCTGTTCTCACACCCCTATAGCTGTACTCACACCCCTATAGCTGTGTACACTCCTTATAGCTGTTCTTATACCCCTATATCTGTTCTCACAGCCCTATAGCTGCGTACACTCCTTATAGCTGCTCACACCCCTATAGCTGCTCACACCCCCTATAGCTGTGTACATTCCTTATAGCTGTTCTCACACCCCTATAGCTGTGCACACCCCCTATAGCTCTGCTCACACCCCTATAGCTGCTCACACCCCTATAGCTGTTCTCACACCCCTACAGCTGTGCACACCCCCTATAGCTCTGCTCACACCCCCTATAGCTGCTCACACCCCCATAGCTGTTCACACCCCCTATAGCTGCTCACACCCCCTATAGCTGTGCACACCCCTATAGCTGCTCACACCCCCTATAGCTGCTCACACCCCCTATAGTTGTGCTCACACCCCTATAGCTGTACTCACACCCCTATAGCTGTGTACACTCCTTATAGCTGTTCTTATACCCCTATAGCTGTTCTCACAGCCCTATAGCTGCGTACACTCCTTATAGCTGCTCACACCCCTATAGCTGCTCACACCCCCTATAGCTGTGTACATTCCTTATAGCTGTTCTCACACCCCTATAGCTGTGCACACCCCCTATAGCTCCGCTCACACCCCTATAGCTGCTCACACCCCTATAGCTGTTCTCACACCCCTACAGCTGTGCACACCCCCTATAGCTCTGCTCACACCCCTATAGCTGCTCACACCCCCTATAGCTGCTCACACCCCCTATAGATGCTCACACCCCCTATAGCTGTGCACACCCCTATAGCTGCTCACACCCCCTATAGCTGCTCACACCTCTGTAGCTGTGCACACCCCTATAGCTGCTCACACCCCCTGTAGCTGCTCACACCCCCTATAGTTGTGCTCACACCCCTATAGCTGTACTCACACCCCTATAGCTGCGTACACTCCTTATAGCTGTTCTCACACCCCTATAGCTGCTCACACCCCTATAGCTGTGTACACACCTTATAGCTGTTCTCACACCCCTATAACTGCTCACACCCCCTATAGATGCTCACACGCCTGTAGCTGCTCACACCCCCTATAGCTGCTCACACCCCTGTAGCTGCTCACACCCCCTATAGATGCTCACACCCCCTATAGCTGCTCACACCCCCTATAGATGCTCACACCCCTGTAGCTGCTCACACCCCTATAGATGCTCACACCCCCTATAGATGCTCACACCCCTATAGCTGCTCACACCCCTATAGATGCTCACACCCCCTATAGCTGCTCACACCCCTATAGATGCTCACACCCCCTATAGCTGCTCACACCCCTGTAGCTGCTCACACCCCTATAGATGCTCACACCCCCTATAGCTGCTCACACCCCCTATAGCTGCTCACACCCCTGTAGCTGCTCACACCCCCTATAGCTGCTCACACCCCTGTAGCTGCTCACACCCCCTATAGCTGCTCACACCCCTATAGATGCTCACACCCCTGTAGCTGCTCACACCCCCTATAGCTGCTCACACCCCTGTAGCTGCTCACACCCCCTATAGCTGCTCACACCCCTGTAGCTGCTCACACCCCCTATAGCTGCTCACACCCCTATAGCTGCTCACACCCCCTATAGATGCTCACACCCCTGTAGCTGCTCACACCCCCTATAGCTGCTCACACCCCTGTAGCTGCTCACACCCCCTATAGCTGCTCACACCCCTATAGCTGCTCACACCCCCTATAGATGCTCACACCCCTGTAGCTGCTCACACCCCTATAGATGCTCACACCCCCTATAGCTGCTCACACCCCTATAGCTGCTCACACCCCCTATAGCTGCTCACACCCCTATAGCTGCTCACACCCCCTATAGCTGCTCACACCCCTATAGATGCTCACACCCCTATAGCTGCTCACACCCCTATAGATGCTCACACCCCCTATAGCTGCTCACACCCCTGTAGCTGCTCACACCCCCTATAGCTGCTCACACCCCTATAGATGCTCACACCCCCTATAGCTGCTCACACCCCTATAGCTGCTCACACCCCCTATAGATGCTCACACCCCTGTAGCTGCTCACACCCCTATAGATGCTCACACCCCCTATAGCTGCTCACACCCCTATAGATGCTCACACCCCCTATAGATGCTCACACCCCTGTAGCTGCTCACACCCCTATAGATGCTCACACCCCCTATAGCTGCTCACACCCCTATAGCTGCTCACACCCCCTATAGCTGCTCACACCCCTATAGCTGCTCACACCCCCTATAGCTGCTCACACCCCTATAGATGCTCACACCCCTATAGCTGCTCACACCCCTATAGATGCTCACACCCCCTATAGATGCTCACACCCCCTATAGCTGCTCACACCCCTGTAGCTGCTCACACCCCCTATAGCTGCTCACACCCCTATAGATGCTCACACCCCCTATAGCTGCTCACACCCCTATAGATGCTCACACCCCCTATAGCTGTGTACACCCCTGTAGCTCCGCCCCCCCCCCCCCCCCCCCGCGCTCCGCGCCCCCGGGTCCCCCCTCCCCGGCCAGGCCCCGCCCCGGCGCGGCGCGGGGGCGTGTCCCTGGGGGCGTGTCCCTGGGGCCGTGTCTCCCCGCAGCCCCGCCCCTCGGCTCGGCCCGGCCCGGCTCGGCCCGGCTCGGCGGGGCTGCGGCCGCCCCTCCCCCCGCCCCGCCTCCCGCGCACCGCTGTGCGAGCCGAGCCGAGCCGAGCCGAGCCGAGCCGAGCCGAGCCGAGCCGAGCCCGAGCGGGCCGGACCGAGCCCAGCCGCCTCGGGTGGAGCCGGGTCGGGCCGGCCCAAACCGAGCCGAGCCGAGCCGGGCCGGGCCGGGCCGGGCCATGCAGCTGCCGCAGGTGCCGGCTCCCGGGCCGCGGCCGCCCGTGCTGTGGGTGCCCGCCGGGTCCAAGATCCTCTGCATCGAGGTAGGGCCCCGCCTTTGTCTGCCGCCGGCTCGGCTCGGCCCGGCCCGGCTCGGCCCGACGCGGGAGGCTCTGCGTGCGCTGGGGCATCCGCACCCGCGGGTGGGGGGTGCCTGCACCTGGGGGGGGGGGGGGGGTTGCACGCAGGGGCGGAGGTGGCGGAGTGATGGCGGAGGGGGGATGTATCAGCTCCCAGGGCCGCGGGGGGGTTGGCGGGGGGGGGTGTATCTGAGCCCAGAGATGGGGGGTGTTGGTGAGGAGGGTGTACCTGCACCCAGGGATGGGGGGTGTTGGTGAGCAGGGTGTATCTGTACCCAGGGATGGGGGGTGTTGGTGAGGAGGGTGTATCTGTACCCAGGGATGGGGGGTGTTGGTGAGGAGGGTGTATCTGTACCCAGGGATGGGGGGTGTTGGTGAGGAGGGTGTATCTGTACCCAGGGATGGGGGGTGTTGGTGAGGAGGGTGTATCTGCGCCCAGGGATGGGGGGTGTTGGTGAGCAGGGTGTACCTGCACCCAGGGATGGGGGGTGTTGGTGAGGAGGGTGTATCTGTACCCAGGGATGGGGGGTGTTGGTGAGGAGGGTGTATCTGTACCCAGGGATGGGGGGTGTTGGTGAGGAGGGTGTATCTGCGCCCAGGGATGGGGGGTGTTGGTGAGCAGGGTGTACCTGCACCCAGGGATGGGGGGTGTTGGTGAGCAGGGTGTATCTGCACCCAGGGATGGGGGGTGTTGGTGAGCAGGGTGTATCTGCACCCAGGAGGATTGGGGGGGTGTTGGTGAGCAGGGTGTATCTGCACCCAGGCGTGGGGATGGAAGGGTGTTGGTGAGGAGGGTGTATTTGCACCCAGGAGGAAGGGGGGGTGTGAATGTCTGTGTTGGTGAGGAGGGTGCGTCTGCACCCAGGGATGGGGTGTGTGGGTGTTGGTGAGGAGGGTCTGTCTGCACCCAGGGATGGGGTGCCTGTGTTGGTGGGGTGGTTGTTGGTGATGAGGGTGTATTTGCACGCAGGGATGGGGGTTGTGAGTGTGTGTGTGTGTTGACGAGAAGGGTGTATCTGCATCTAGGGATAGGGAGGGTGTTGGCAGGGGGGTGTTGGTGAAGAGGGTGTATCTGCACGCAGGGATGCTGTGTGTGAGCGTGGGTGTTGGTGAGGAGTGTGTATCTGCACCCAGGAATGGTGTGTGGTGGGGGGGTTGTTGATGAGCGGGGTGTATTTGCTGGCAGGGATGGAGTGTGTGCACGCCTGTGTTGGTGAAGAGGGTGTATCTGCACCCAGGGATGGGCTTGTGTGTTGGCTGGAAGGTGTATTTCTCCAGCCTGGGTTGTGTGTCTGTGTGTTGGTGTTGTGTGTGTGGTTGCAGGTGTGCAAGGGGATGTGCTGGGGGGAGTGTTGTACCCCCAGATGGCGCAGGGGGGTGTGTGTGCATTGGTGGGGGTACGGTTTCGCCCCTGGGGTGTGCACAAGTGGGTGTTGGTGGGTGTGCAAGCATGTGTGTGCGTGTGTAAGCAGGTGCTAAGGGTGTCTTTGCACCCAGCGATTGTGCGCGTGGTGATCGGATGTGGGTGTATGTGGGCCTGGGGGGTGGCAATGGTGGGTGTGTGAGCGTGTGCACGTGCGTGCGTGCGCACGCCGGGTGTGAGCAGGGAGCAGAGAGTGCATGTGTGCATATGGGTGTTGCATGGGCGTTGTGGGTGCCCGCTGGGGGAGCTGGCTGGGTGTACACAGGGCTCAGGCGTGGGGTGGGTGGTTGTGAGGCTGGGGTGTGGGTGCTGCTGGTGTCCATCCGGGGTGGTGCCCAGCACTGGGGGTCCGTGTGTCCGCAGAGGGCTGCTGGGGGTCCTGCCGGGGGTCCCGCTGCCGCCGTGGGGAAACTGAGGCGAGGGGTGTTGTGTCCCTGTCCGGCGTGGATGGTGGAGCCGGCTGTGCACCCCGGGGTGTGTGCGCCTGCGGGTGTGCGGGATCCACAGCTGCGAGGAGCGCGCTGTGGGTGTTGTGTGGGTGTGCGGCCGTGGGTGGGTGGGTGCTCGTGTGCTTGGGGTGTGCGGGTGTACCCGGGGCTGGGTTGGGGTGGGTGTGTGGCTGCACGTGGGTGTGCAGTCATGCTAGGACGGATGTACGGTTGTGCGTGGGTGCAAGCGTGCGGCTGTGCAGGGGGGTTGCTGAGGCAAGCATGTAGCTGTGGGTGGGTGGATGTGCACGGAGGGTGCTGTCTGTGGGTCTGCGGTTGTGCTCAGAGGTGTGCGGGAGTGGGATTGCAGCTGGAGGGGATGCGCGGTTGTGCGTGGGGGTGTGCTAGGATGGTCATGCACCTGTGCAGGGTTGTGCGACTGTCCCCAGGCGGGCTGTGTCCCCTCGCTGTGAGGTCACCCCCAGGGTGTTCTCACAACGGCAGGGTGTTCCTATGATGGGTGGCTGCCTGTACCCGAGCGCCTGTCTCCGTGTTCCGGGTGTTGGCTGCCTGGGGGCCCCCAGGGTGACGCGGGCACCAGGCTCCCACAGGCGCCAGCTGCTTCAGCGTCACCCAACGCCTCCGTCTCAGCTCATTCGGATGCGTGGTGGCCTGCCAGATCCTCCGGCTGTTGGGCGCGAGGAGGAGGAGGAGGAGGGTGACACTGAGGAAGGAGTGAGGACCAGAAGTGACCCTGTCCCACGGGGCAGGTCCCACTGCAGGGATTCACCATGGGCTGGCTCTCCCCGGTGCCCAGGCTGTTGGGGGGCTCTGAATTTGGGTGGGTGACAATGCCCAAGGGCTCAGACGGTGGTTTAGCAACCGGTGGTGACCCCCTCGGGCTGTGGCACGCTGGTGGTTTGGCCGTTGGGTGCTGTAGCTGGGGCTCTGCGGGGCACCCATGGGTGACGGGAGTGGTGGGTGCTGGGACACCCCAGACAGGGTCTCTGGTGACCCTGGGTGTGTCAGCGTGTTCTTGGGGTGTGCGAGGACAGGGGGGAGATGGGTGGGAGTTGGGTGATGGATGGGTGCATGTGGGGGTGCTGTGGGGTGGAGGGATGGGTGCTATGGGGGTGGAAAGGTGAGCAATAGGGAGATGGGGGATAGATGGGCAGGTGTGAGGGTGCTACGGGGATGGGTGGGGGATATATGGGTGTTGGGATATGGATGGGTGCTGTGGGGATGGATGGGTGTTATGGGGATGGGTGTTGGGGGATGGATGGGTGAATGAATTGATGGGTGAATCCTGGGGGGTAATGGGTGTTAGTGTGCATCAGGGATGGGTGAATGGACAGATGGGTGTTGGGGGGTGTCAGGAGCCGGGGGAGATGGCTGGGTGGTTGTTTGGGTGTCGGGGAATGGCTGGAGGGCTGTTGGGCAGCAGCGGGTGGCTGGGTGACTGTGTGGGCACGGTGCAGGGGTGCTGTGGGGACAGACGGACAGATGGGCGCTGGTCAGCCAGGCACAGGGGGAGGTTTGGGTGCTTCAGCCACCAGTGCACCCCGGGGTGGGCATGGGGCGATGCCAGGGGTGCCAAAACCCCCTTACGGGGGTGTCCACAGGCCGGGGCGGTTTCTCCCCGGCGCGGTGCGGCAGCCCTGGGGTAGGTTAGCTGGTCCCTGAGGCCTGACATTTATAAACATCAGCCGCTCCCGGAGAATCAATACAGTTTAATAACCGGCGAGCGGAGACGGGAGACACATCAAAATGACACTCTGCGGCTCCGTAAATGTTATTCTAAATCATACTCGCTGGGTTTATTACATTAAGCATACAGCAGCGGGCACGGGAAATTTATTCCATCAAAGGCCATTGCGCTGGTAAATGGGACTGATGGGTCAGAGGAGGGGGGACAGCCCCCCCACCCCCCCAAAAATGGGCTTCTCCCCCCCTGGACTTGGCAGGGATGAGGGGGGTGTTGGTCCCACTGGTCTCCGGGCTGTCACAGGGTTTGGAGTGAGCCGGATCCTGCCCCGGTGCTCAGCTTGGGGTGGATGTTTGGGGGACCAGTGACACGAGGGCAGCCGGGGTGGCTCTGTGTCCCTTGGTGCCACCCCATGGCTTCTGGGGACCCGGTCCCCTCCCTGGAGCATCCCCAGCTCAGCGCTGACATTTCTCCCCGCGTTTCCCTGGAGACGAGGCGGTTGCTGTGGAAACCTCCCTCCTCTTCTTCCTTTAACCATCCTCTTCCTCACCCTGAGGCGGGGAGGGGGGTAAGGGGAGGGGGGGCCTGCTGCTGCCCCCACCCAGCCCCTAAATTTGGGGACCCCCTCCAGGGGTGGGGGTACACAGCCGCGTGGGTGCGACAGCAGCACGCGTGTGTGCGTGCCCGAGCCGTGTATGTGTGCGCGCACACCTGCCCCGTCATGCGTGACATCCCGCCGTTGCCGTGACGACCCCATCGAGCACATGGCTCGGGCTCTGCAGCATCGCGGGGGAAGCACGCTTGTTGCCGTGGAAACGGCCGTAATTGTAGCATTTTTCTGCTAAAAGAGGGGAAAAAGGAGGGGGAGAGAGGAGGAGAAATGGCTCCGTGGGGCAGCGGGCCAGGGACGTGTGCGCTGTCCCGATGTGTCCCACTGCACACGCGTGTCATGCTTGCAGGTACACGCAGCAGCGATGCATGAGAGGAGGCTGAAATTGGGTGAGAATTGGGAAAAGGAGAGCGGTGGCGGTGCTGCCGAAGGGGCCAGGGCCGGCCGGGCGCTGCTGCCGCCTCTGCAGTCCTTTGCAGTCGAGGAAAGCGGGCAGGCGGCCAAGGCTGGCACCGGCGGCCCGGCGGGCGCCTGCGGCACCGGGTACCCGTCCCCAGGGCCGTAGCGTCGCTCCCCGCCCGTGGTATCCCCAGTTCAGCATGGCCACGAGCCCCGGCGCTGTTCTTGCAGGTCCCTCCCCTGCTCCCCGCCCCAGCCCCCTGCGCCAGACTGGGGCCAAATCCTGCTGTTCCCCATGGAAAGGGTTGGGGGGGGCACGGCACCGCTTCTGACTGCCCGCTCCCACTTGTGTGTTGCAGATGAACCGCCCCATCCAGGTGAAGCCGGCCGACAGCGAGGGCCGAGGAGGTAGGTCCCCCCTTCCCCAGCTGCTCGGTGTGGGCAGGGGGGGCGCAGGGCCACCTGGGGGTGATGAGGGACACGGTGGCATCGCGGGGGCTGCCGCCAGGAGGTTTGTTTGCAGAGAAACCCGCGAAGGGAGCTGCCTTTGCCGGTGGCATCCCAACCCGAGCGCAGAGCAGAGGCGAGCTCGGCTCTCCCTGCCTGGCCAGCTGGGGGGACTGTCCTGACGTCATGCTGAGAATGTCCTGACATCATGCTGAGGACATCCTGGTGTCGTACCACGAGCACCCCGACATCGTCCCAGGCAGGGAGCCCCTCTCCGACAACCCCTTCGTTTGTCAAGCAACCTAATTACCTGCCCGCAGCTGCCTGTGGGGAGCCCGGCAGAGTCGGGGTGCATGGCCTGAGCCCCTCTTAAACAGAAACCGCCACCCCCCTCACCCCCCCAAAATCTCCATGGGCGTTTGCAGCTGCAGCATTTCCAGGCTGAGTTGATCATTTGGGCAAAATTACAAGAACTGGATCAAAACCCTCCGACATTCCTGGTGCTGCGAGCAAGCGCTGGGCACGCAGGGACACCGGGACGCTCGCGTGGGGCCGCGTGCCCTCGGCAGGACGGCTGGGGTAGATAAACCCCGACTCAAAACGTGTTATTAAACGTGCCGCAAGCTGGTCCCGGCACGTCCTGAAGGAACCTGCCAAATAAATTACCCACTTACCAAGCGTAGTTGGTGAAGGATTAAAAATCGATGGGCGAGCTCAGGCGCCCGGCTCCGGCCCCCTCGCCCAGGAGGCGATGCTGGGCCGCCAAGCCCGCTGCCCCCGGCCACGTTCGCTGGGAGATGGTTTATGTTTAACTAGACAACACACAAGCCCTATTCCCTTAACTAATTTTCTTGGTACCTTAACGGACAGAGCATTAATCGTCTCCTGCCATTATTTATTTATTTCCCCGGCAACGCTCTTGACAGGGCACCTTATTTTCTTTGTCAAATGCCATTAGCGCGCGGCGGGAGCGCGCGGCCGCGCAAGACAGATGCTGGTAATAATAATGAAATTCTCATTATTTACTCTCCCTTCTCTCGTGTTTGGGTTATTTATGTCCCCTGGGCATGGCCGGAGGCTGCGGGTTATTCTGCGAGTCAATCGTACGCAGGCGATCGCCGCTGTTTTGCGGGCTCTTTGTTTCCCAGCCACATCCCACATCGGTGCCAGGGGAGCCGGCTCTTCCATCCCTGGGAAAAGCCCCAGCCCCGGTCCCTGGAGTGGGAGCCCTTCCCGGCTTCACCCCTCAGCACTGCAGGAGAGATTTTACCACCCCGAGCGTTTTGTAGGATGGAAGTGATAAACGCTGTGGCTTCGCCACCGGCTCGGCGTTGCTCCCTCCCCAGGCTCCGGTGTTACCTGGCTCTTTTTCCCCCGCGCACGCCAAAACCAGGGATGAGGGGATGGGACGGTGAGTGACATCCTGCTCTCCGACAGGCTTGGTTTTGTTTTTAGAAGACAGGAAGCTCTTTGTGGGCATGCTGGGGAAGCAGCAGAGCGAGGATGACGTCCGGCGCCTCTTCGAGCCCTTCGGCCAGATTGAGGAGTGCACTATCCTCCGAGGGCCTGACGGAGCCAGCAAAGGTGGGCGCGGGGAGCTGGGTGAGCACCCTGTGGGCTGCTGGCACCCAGGGAGGGTGGGAGCCACCGGCCAGGCCACGCTGGGTCCCGCAGCGGCCAAATCCAACCTCTCCCATGTCCCTCTCTGCCCTTAGGTTGTGCCTTTGTGAAGTACGGCAGCCACGCCGAGGCGCAGGCTGCCATCAACAGCCTGCACGGCAGCCAAACCATGCCGGTAAGTGCCGGGCTCTCGCCCTGCCCCGTTCGACCCCATGCTGCCTGCGTAATCCAATCACCAGCTAATTTGATCCTCTCTTTAATTGGATCAAAATCCTACAGACCGGCAATTTGTTGGCCGGATCACCCCAAGGTTCATCCTTGCCTGGGCGCTGAGCCCCGGGGGGTGCGCGCGCAGGGCTAATTCCCCCCACGCTGGAGAAAGGGGCTGTTTAATTAACGCCGAAGGTCAAAACTGTGAACGAGGAGAGGAAAAAGGAAACGGAGGTCAGGGAGCTGCCGCCGGGGAGCAAAACCAGCTATAATTAAACCTCGCATCGATCGCTGGTTGCTGCTGCCAAGCCGGGCAGCATCCCCGGGGCCGAGGACGCGGCGGCTGCTGCAAGCAGCCTGGAGTGGGAAGACATTTCAGGGGCGTTGCCGGGGTCCCACCATCAGCCCCATCTTCTCCCCCGCCCCAGGGCGCCTCGTCCAGCCTGGTGGTGAAGTTTGCGGACACGGACAAGGAGAGGACCCTGCGGCGGATGCATCAGATGGCGGGGCAGCTGGGCATCTTCAATCCCATGACCATCCAGTTCGGCGCCTACGGGGCCTATACGCAAGCGGTAGGAGCTTGGCGCCGGCTGGGACCTGGGGGTTTTTGGGGAACCCCGTGGGATGGGGGGGGGCTGGTTTTGCCCGTGAAAGCCTGTGTGGGATTGTCCCAGTGCCAGTGGGTGCGGATGACTGTCAGGGTTGGTGTATCCCCGTTTCGGGGCACAACAGAGGGCTTCACCCCCCGGGGTGAGGGTGGCGTGGATGTAGGGTGCAGCGGACCTCTTTTAGCATCACCCAGACCTCCTCCTGTCCCTGGGTCCAGCAGTGGGTGGCATTTATCCCTCCGAGCCCCTGTGCATAGGTGCAAAGGGGGGATGTTAATTTATTCTCCCCTGCTCCCCACTTCTCTCTGCCTCTCTCGCGCTTTCCCCTTTTCCCCCCTTTCTTTCCTTAAGATCATGCAGCAGCAGGCGGCCCTGATGGCAGCTGCTCAGGGGACCTGCCTGAACCCCATGGCCGCCATCGCCGCCGCCCAGATGCAGCAAATGGCCGCCTTCAATGTCAGCGGGCTGGTGGCCGCCCCCCTCACCCCCTCTTCAGGTACGACCCCCCTCTGTTTGCCCCCCATCCTGCTCAGCAAGCTCCGGGGGGGGCGGCGCTGCCGGTGCTGACGCCTCCCTCTCGCAGGTACAAGCACCCCCCCTGGCATCAGCACGGCGCCCGTGCCCAGCATCGCCACGCCGATCGGGGTCAACGGCTTCAGCCCGCTGCCACCGCAGACCAACGGGCAGCCCGCCTCGGAGACCATCTACACCAACGGCATCCACCCCTACCCAGGTGAGAACCCCCCTCGCGGCCTGCCGGGGGCTCCGCCGCACCCCCCAGGGTGGGGGACACGTGCTCAGCTCACGCCGGGGGGTGCTCCCCACCCCAGGACCGCGCTGGATGAACCAGCTGTGCACCGATCCCCACTGAAATCCCCGCTCCGGTGGCGTCGCGACGGGACGATGCTCTCGGTCCTGCCCTGCCCCTCCGAGAGCCCCCTCGCGTGGGAGCTGCCTGTCCCTGGGTTTCTCTTGCTTATTCTCTCTTCCTTCTCCTTTCTTCTCTCTCCCCAGCTCAAAGCCCCACGGTGGCAGATCCCCTCCAGCAAGCCTACGCAGGCATGCAGCACTATGCAGGTCTCAACCTTTTGCTTTGCACTTCTTCCCTCTCTCCCCTCCTTGCTCCTCACCTTTATTTTTTGGGGGGTTACCATCACCTTGGGGTTGAACCACAGGCCTGGGGCAGTGTGCTTGGGCATGGATTAGTGGTGAGCACGGGGTGCCGTGCCCTGGCAGGAGCTCCGGGGCGGCGATGGGGTTGACGCCGACTCAGAGCACCATCCCCTCATCCCCAGCAACACGGATGTGCTCCTGACACGGTCCTCTGTGCAAATTGTGGATGGAGAAAGTGAATTTTAATGCCCGTGAGGCTGAGATAACTCTGTGAGGGAGAGCTGGGGGAGGGAGCGAGGTTTGGGCAGCGATGGAGAACCCGCTCCATGCCGGATCCTGCCAACACGCCAGCCTGCTCGTAGAGATGGCCATGGAGGCACCAAGACATCCCAAATCCTTGGATGTTCATGGCGTGGCTGAATCTGATGGCCAAGGAGCTGGGCGGCAGAGAGAAGGGACTCAAAGCATCCTGTGGAAGTGTGTCGAGCCTGGCAGTCATTTAATTAGGGCCACTAACAGCAATTTTCAGATTTTCAACAGAAAATCAAGTTTTGGACCCTGAATTGTTGGGTTTTTTTCAACCAAAAGCGCTGGCTTTCCTCAACCTTGAGGCCATATTACTGCTGCCACCAACGTTCCTCCTGGGAGAGCCATTCCCACATCCCTGGCGTGCCGGGCGGCTGGGGCCGTGTGTGCAGGGGTGGGAAGGGCAGAGCCGGCAGCACTGGGGCAGGAGGGGCACCTCCATCGAGGGTGGTATTGGGGGACATCCCCGTCCCCAGCCCTTCCCGGGGTTGGGGTGGCTGTGGGGGGTCTCAGCTCCACGTTTCTCTCTTCCAGCAGCGTATCCCACCGCCTACGCGCCCATCAGCCAAGCCTTTCCCCAGCAAGCGCCCATCATCCCGCAGCAGCAGCGAGAAGGTGAGGGGTTGGGGGGGGGCACCCCCCGCCATGGGGCCGGTGGCTCCTCGCTCCCCACCCCCCTCATACCCCCCCGGGGTGACCCCCGCCTCGCGGCTGACGTGTGGCTGTCCTTTGTGTGTCACCCAGGTCCTGAAGGCTGTAACCTGTTTATTTATCACCTGCCCCAGGAGTTCGGGGACGCGGAGCTCACGCAGATGTTCTTGCCTTTTGGCAATGTCATCTCTGCCAAAGTCTTTGTGGACCGTGCCACCAACCAGAGTAAATGCTTTGGTGAGTCCCGGTGGGCAGCTCTCCCCGACAGCCCAGCTCGGGGGTCTGGTTCTCCCCGACATCCCAGCTCGGGGGTCTGGCTCGGGCAGCACCACCGAGTGACCAAAGCCTCACGATGGCAGGAGCAGCACGTCTGTCTGTCCCGGGGCCAAAGGGCAGTTTTTTGTCCCGTACTGTGCCAGGACAGAAGGACATACCCTGCTGCTGTCCCCTCTTATGCTGTCCCCGTGTCCTCAGCCCCATGCAGCTGCCCGTGTGCCTGCCAGGGCCACCGCTCGCCACTGCCACGACTGCTCATGTGGCTGGATGCCACCACTGCCACCAGCATGCTCTGGCCTGCAGACATGTCACCACAGTGTCCCTGTAGCTCATGTCACCCTGGTGTCCCCCAGACCTGCTCACCCTGGTGTCCCCATAGACCCTGTCACCCCAGTGTCTTTGGAGGCCCCGTCACCTCAGTGTCTTTGCAGACCCTGTCACCCGGGTGTCCCCACAGACCCCGTCCCCTTGGTGTCCCTGCAGACCCCATCACTTTGGTAGACCCTGTCACCCCAGTGTCCCCACAAATCCCATCCCCTTACTGTGCCCAGAGATCATTCCAGTGTCCCTGTGGCCCCTTACCCCAGTGTCCCTGCAGACCCGGGTGTCCCCAAAGATGCCGTCAGCCCATCACCTTGTGCCCTGCGCTGCGGGGCTGCGCTGTCCCCCCACCATCCTCCTCTCCCAGCCCCGCCACCTGGGGCTCCACCTGAGGCTGCCCACAGGAGCATCCCACGGGATTTCCGCGCCTCGGTTGAAGTAAAGCAGCAACCTGTGATGTTTACGGTGACAAACTCCTCTGTCACCTCGTCCCTCGCCCCCAGGTTTCGTCAGTTTTGACAATCCGACGAGCGCTCAGGCAGCCATTCAGGCCATGAACGGCTTCCAGATCGGCATGAAGAGGCTAAAAGTCCAGCTAAAGCGGCCGAAAGATGCCAACAGACCCTACTGACCCCTGCTCACCCTGGCCCTGCGGAGAGGTATGGGGGGGCCGGGGGGGGCCTGGCCCTGCTGCACCCCCCTGCGATGCCCCAGGGGAGCTGGCAGTGGGGCTCGGCTCACCTAAAGCATCACAAGTGCCGTGTTTTCCCAAAAAATGTCAAGTGGAGGGGGGGGGGGGCTCTTCACCTGGGACCGTCTGGGTGTGTGTTTCAGACTAGGATTTGGGTCCCTCTGTCCGTCCCTCTCTCCGTCTGTCCTTCCTGCATCCCCCAGGACACGGGCTAACGGCCCCTTCGCTGTTTTGCAGGTTGGGCGTCCCGCGGTGTCTGACGACTTTCCCCTTCCCCAAGTGCAGTATCCAAACCTGTAACTCTTTCTTTGCAACACATCCCGGAGGAGGAGGAAGAAGATGAAGAAGAGGAGGAGGTGGTGGAGAAAACGGCAAAGAAGAGAGCCATTCTGGTCATAACTTTTCTTTCCTTTTTTGATTTTTTTTTTTTTTTTTTTTTTTTTTTTGTCCCAAACCGTTCTTGTTTGTTACTTAACGGGAACAAGAGAGTGAGGAAGACCAGGAAGGAGGAGAGCGATGCGGCGCCGGGGCTGAGATTTGCTGCCGGCCGGCCGCCGGGACTCACCGAATCCCTCACCGAGTGAAAGGGCGACGGCCCCGGTCAGCCGGGATACGATCTACCTTTGTTTTTTTTTTTTTATTTTTTTTTTTTTGTTTTAAAGCACTCATTTGCTGCTACCGATTTCCCAGGAGAAACGAGGAAAAGAGGCTCCAAATGGATTCTTAAACCAAAGCTGGTGGGACGGGACCAGCCTCGGGCGCTTCACCTGGAGGATGCTTGTTTGGAAAAGAGAAAAACGGCAAGATTTGCTTTTTCCCCACGTCGGGGAAAAAAAAAAAAAAGGATCAAAGGATGTTGGACTTATAGAAGATATATATAAATAAGTATATATATATATATATCCCATGGAGCAGGGCGGCGGGACACGCGCTTCCCCCTGCTTGTCACTGGCACAGGGACATAAGATTACTTGTTTCAGAGTCATATCATTCCTTAGAGTTTAGGGACCAAAGGACTATTGCTTTTTTTAAATATATCTATAAATAAATTAATTTAAAAAAAAACAAAACACACAAAAAAACAAAAAACAGGAAAGAAGAAGAAAAAAACAAACAACCAGAAATTAAGAAGGTTGAGAAAAACCTCGGGCGTTAAGAGCTGCGAGCATTTCCTAGAGGGCTCAGTTTCAGGGGGCCGATTGGCAGGGCTCAAGGGCTTGGTTTCGGGGGGCTGATTCGTTCCTGGGAATGGGGGGGGTGCAGGGGAGGGGTTTGAGGGGGCTGCGGTGGCTCCCCCAGCCCCGCGCCTCAGGCGGGAGCCAGTGGCGGGGGGGGGTCCAGCTGGTTGAAAAAGCCCCTCGGTTGCCTCTGGGAGAGGGCGAAGTGATGCGGTTCTTTGCTTTTTCAGTTGGTTTTTGGGGATTTTGGGTTTTTTTTTTTTTTTCAGCCAAAAAAAAAAAAAAAAAAGAAAAATAAAATGTGAGGTTTCGGCAGAAACGAAGCGAAGCGAAATAAACTTATTTTGTCAAAATCGTCACCTTGGTTGGTTCTTTGGAGCAACCGCTGCCGCGTCCCACCACCCAAATTCCCCTGAGCCGCCGCCGCTGGGGACCCCTTTGTGACCAGTTTGACGCCGAAGCATCCGCCGGGAATTCGGTGATGCTGGGAGAGGGGCATGGGCCTCTCTTTTTTATTTGCTTTTTTTTTTTCCCCAGGAATTACCATTTTCTGGAGGAATTCACCCCGGCTGCGGAGGGGAGGGGGGCAGGACCCAGCCCCTGCGTTTTCGCCGTCCTTTCCGAGCGATGGGGGAGCTCGTGGCAGATGTTGGCGTGTCCCCCGGGCTGTCCCCTCACGGCCACACCTGCAGGCGTGCGATGGCGGGGACCAGGGGAAAGTAGCTCGATTTATTTTTTATTTAAGGGGGAAAAAACCCCAAAACCCACAAATCTAAGCAAAAAAAAAAATGGGGTGGGCAGCAGGGCAGGTGATGAGGGAACAGCCACCTGCGCAGTGTCCCCCCTGCCCAGGTTTGGGTGGCCTTTGGGGACGCCGAGCAGCTGGTGCGGGATGAGCGGTGGCGGGTAGATGTTGGGGTCCCTCTGTCACCCCCTGAGGGCAGGGGACACTGCAGAGGTGATGCTGAGAGTGCACCCACCGGTGTGACAAGCTCGTCAGGTCTCACCTGGTGACCGTACCTAAACCAAGATATTTTAAAGATGATTCTTAATTTTTTTCATATAATCCTGGTTGAAACCAACCCCCACATCTCCAGTGGGGTGGCGAAGGGCTGGAGTGGGGTATTATTTTAAATCCCTGAGACCCTTGAACCCCTGGCAAGGGACCCCTGTGTCCCCACAGGACTGGCTGGTGTCCCCAGGTGGCTTTGGGCTGCTGTATCTTAAGGGCTGATATTTCATGGCCGTGGCCTCGTGGTGCTGCGACTGACCCAGAGAGCCCCGGGACCATGGGGAACCTCAGTACCCCGGTACCTCTGCCAGCCCCCCGCCACCTCCCGGGGTCCCCGCACTGAGCCCCGGCAGCTTCCGGGGCTTCTCCCATGGGTTCTCCCTTGGGAAGGACGTGGCCGTGCCGGCACCGACTCCGTGGCCGCGTAGTTACTGGGACACCTTGGGCCGAAGCGAAGCGCGAGGCTCTGCCGTGGCACCGCTCCCGGCGGGGTCCCGTCCCCGCGGTGTGGGCCTGTGTCCCCGGTGTGGTCCCAGCCCTGAGGCACGTTCCCTCCTCCGTGGCGTGGGCCCTGCTCCGTAGCACCATCCCTCCCCACAGCCCGTCCCCTTCCCAAAGCCCCATCGATTCCCTACCACCCTTTTCCCGCAATCCCATCCCCTCCCCACTCCCCCAGGCTGTTTAAATACTTTTAATTACACTGACACAGATTCCTTTTCTCTTTTTTTTTTTTTTTTTCCTGCGTTTTTTGGGTTTGTTTTGGTGGGTTTTTTTTTTTTTGCTTCAGTTTCTCGTCGTCGATAAAAACACCGTCACTGCCAACGCCAGGAGGGGCGGCCACCGGCCCCACCAGCCCCCGCAGCTCCTTCTCCACGCTGCCACAGGGTCGGGGACGCTGGGGGACGGGACGGGGAGGGGACAAGGGACCGCTAAACCCTCCAGGTGCTCGCTGGATGCTTGACACCTTATGTACAGGGTGGAGCCGCCGGCGTCAGCCCCCGTCTCGGCCCTGCCCGGGAGGCTCCAAACCCGCTCGTCCTTCCCCGGCCTCGCCCGGGGTCTCCGCTCGGCGCCCGGGAGGGTCCCGGGGAGGTCCCCGCTGCCACTCAGTTTGTGTACACCTGAGTCCCGATCACACGCATGATCTCCTTCTGGATTTTGGGGTCCTGAGTATTGATATTGGCGTCTCCCACTTGGCCGTCTTCGTACCTGGAAGGGGAGAAGAAGGGGGTGATGGGGTGTCCCGGGGGGGGTTTCCCATGGGTGCCGGCGAGGTGGGCGCAGCCCAGGACTCACACAAAGAAGAAGCGGGTGCAGACGTGGTCCGAGACGGGGCAGACCCAGATGTTGCCGTGTTTCTGCAGGTCCTTGGAGGTGATGACTGCGGGGGGAAGGGGCTATCGGGGCGGGGTCCACGCTGGGCGCAGCCTGCCGTGGGGACCCTCCCTCCCTCCTCCACCCACCCGGTGAGGCAGGGCTGTGGGTGCTGCCCGTCCCCTCCCGTTGTCCCCCCAACCCCTCCCCGTGTCCCCACACACCTTCGCAAAGCGCGATGCAGTTCAGGTTGCGGCTCTGGAGGAAGCGGGACTGGATGGAGCGGGTCTGTGGGGAGAGCAGCGGTGTTACCCTCCCCGACCGGGCTCGGCACAGTCCAGCCCCAGCACCCCTGGGTGCCGTGTCCCCGTCCCCATCCTCCCACGGTGTCCCCCGGCCCGTCACCTGGGGGATGGTGTTCATCCGGTTGTACCTCTGCACCAGCTCATCCTTGGAAGGCATCCGGTGCTGCCCTTTCCCCATCCCTGCAGAGAAGCGAGGCGGTGGCTGTCACTCCCGGGCAGAGAACACCCCTGGGGTGACGCAGGGGACGCATGCCACAGACAGGGACGGCCACGCTGGGTGCTCCCGCCCTGCAGTTGAACCCTGGGAACCCCCCAAAAGTGGGCGCAGCCACTTTCAGAGCCTAGAAAATGGTGGGGTTTTAATTCCCCGGTGCATCGAAAAGCCCCAGCTTGGCTGGGAAGAGGCCGGTGCAGGTGGGACAGACGCAGGATGCTGCTCGCTCCCGCCCGGCTCCTCCGGGCAGCACGTTCCCGACATCCCCAGGCCCATGCAGGGAGCAGGGGTGGGAGCGCAGGCAGGACTGGGCAGCGCAGGCAGCCTCTTACCTGAGTATCCAAAGGAAATACTGGAGATGGGGCTCAGATAGATGCCCTTGCCATAGGCTGCTCCATGCAGCTTGCAGGAAAACACCAGGGTGAGCGAGGCAGGATCACCCCGACGGCTCGGGCACGGTGGCGGAGGCAGCCCGGCCTCTGCAGGCAGCCTGCCTGCATCCCTCCCTGCCTGCCTGCCTGCCCCGGGGAGGGGTGTCGGGCGCGGGGGGAGCGTTACCTGCAGTTTGGTGTAGGAAGCGTTGACCAGCCCGTTGCGGAGGATGGAGTGCCAGTTCTCAATGTGAGAGCCGCTGGAAAAAAACAACACCCCCCTGCCGTCAGCCCCACGGCAGCCGCCCCACGGCGCCCGCTTTGGGGGGCTCCCGCTGCCCCCCAGCAACTCACTGGAAAGCGAAGGTGCTGCCGTAGAGTTTCTTGGCAGTGCGGAACCGGGCTTCCTTGGCCGGGGGGCTGCTGAGCAGGAGGAACTGGTGGGAGGTGTGCATGAACTTCAGCTGCTACCAGGGGAAAGGGAAGAGCAAAGGCAGAGCCGGCAGGGAGAGAGGATGGACAGACAGACAGACAGACAGAGATCAGGCACGGCAGCCCGGCCCCTTGTCCGTCCCAGCTTTGGCTGGCCTGAGCTCACCAGGAGGGCCCGTGGCATCCCCCAGCCCCCATCAAATACCCTCCATCCTATACGCCATATCCCGCCCCCCACATCTCACAGGCTGCAGAGCCCATCCCAAAGGCTGCATCTTACATCTCAGACCCTTCTATCACCCACCCCATACTCTTCCTCACCCCACAACCCACATCCTCCAGCCCACAGCCTGTACCCCATACCGTGTCCTGCATCCCATACCCTACACCCCACAACCCACACCCTACATCCCGCATCCCATATCCTACATCCCACACCCCAATCCCATACCCCATGTCCCGCACCCCAAAACCTGCATCCCATATCCTATAGCCTGCATCCTGTATCCCGTATCCTACATCCCCCATCCCACACCCCACAGCCCACATTCCCCATTCCAGACCCTCCATCCCACACACTGCACCCACACCCCGCCTGGAGCCTGGCCAGGCCCCTTACCCTGCTGAGAGGCAGCTTGACAATGTGGGATCTGTTGCTGGAGATTATCCTTGGGAAGAGGAGGAGAAGGAGTAAGAGGAGGAGAAGGAGGAAGAGGAGGAGAAGGAGGAGACAGAAGAGGAGGAGGAGGAGGAAGAGCAGAAGGAGGAGGAGGAGGAAGAGGAGGAAGAGGAGGAGGAAGAGGAGAAGGAGGAGGAGGAGGAAGAGGAGAAGGAGGAGGAGGAGGAGGAGGAGGAAGAGGAGAAGGAGGAGGAGGAGGAGGAAGAGGAGGAAGAGGAGGAGGAAGAGGAGAAGGAGAAGGAGGAGGAAGAGGAGGAAGAGGAGGAAGAGGAGCAAGAAGAGGAGAAGGAGGAAGAGGAGGAAGAAGAGGAGAAGGAGGAAGAGGAGGAAGAAGAGGAAGAAGAGGAAGAGGAGGAGAAGGAGGAGAAGGAGGAGAAGGAGGAGAAGGAGGAGGAGGAAGAGGAGGAAGAAGAGGAGGAAGAGGAAGAGGAGGAGGAGGAGGAGGAGGGGGAAGAGGAAGAGGAGGAGGAGGAGGTGGAGGAGGGTCAGACAGGGTGGCCCCATGCTTCCCTGGGAGTGAGGCCAAGCCAGGAGCCCCAACAGAGCCTGCCCTGAAGCCAGTGGATGGTCATGAGCCCCCAGGAGGAAGGGGCCAATGGGGTTGTGCCGGGGATCCCTGCCTGCCCCCCACCCCCAATGCCCTGTCCTGGGGGACGTGGGGCAGTGGGGAGGGGACGTGGGGCAGCGGGGAGGGGACATGGGGCAGCAGGGAGGGGACATGGGGCAGGGGGATGGGGCCGCAGCACACTTGGCCTTACCACTGCAGGAGGGGATGGGCCAGCGGGTCCAGCTTGTCCATCTGCTTCTTGATCTCCAGATAGGACCCCTGGCAGAGGTGAGAGGGGGTGTTGGGGGGACCCCTGGCACCCACCCAACTGTGGGCAGATGGAAATCGGTGCCAAAATTCCACCCCCCGGTGAAAGATCCTGCAGTGGGAAGGGGGGATCTCAGGTGGGGCCACGCCGGTGTACCTGGGTCATCTCCCGGATGGACATCACGCTGTCCAGGGCCTTCTGCAGCCGCTCGTAGTTCTTCTTCTACAGGTGGGGCAGGGAAGAGGTGGCCATCAGAGGGGCCTCGGGGCTCCCCCTGGCCCCATCACCCCCCAGCATGGGGGAGCGTTGCCCCCCAGAGCTTACCTTGGGGTTGAAGGCAAGTGTTTTGGGGTCGTTGGGGTCCACCACGGAAGGGTAAGGCTCGAAGATGATGCTCTTGCGAGGGGACTCCAGGGCAGCGCGACACATGGCCACCAGCAGGTCCACCACCTTGGGGACAGAGCGTGGGGTGAAGGGACGGCACCCCAAGGGGACGGCAGGGTCACCCTGCCGCATGCGCTCCTACCTCAGCGCCCGTGGCCACCTCCTCCGCCGCGCCCGACATGACGCCCAGGGTGTAGAAGGAGAAGACGCAGAGCTCCCGGGTGCACACCGCCGGCTGCGGAGGGGACAGGAGCCATGGGGTGGGTCAGGGACAGTGACATGAGGTGACAGCCCCATAGCTGCCTGCTCCCCGTCACCACACCTTGAGCATGGAGCCGTTCTGGAAGACGTGCTGCTCGTCGCACACCACGCAGTACTCGTTGAGCGTCGGGATCCGCTGCTCCGCGTACTTCATGATCTGAGGGGCAGGATGGTGGGAGTCAGCCCCCACGGTGGCCACCGCGCTCAGGAGGATGCTCCAGGCAGTGGGATGGGGCTGAGAGGGACGTGGGGCAGCAGGAAGGATGCTCTGGGAAGTGGGATGGGGCTGAGAGGGATGTTGTGGGGCCATGGGAAGGATGCTCTGGGAAGTGGGATGGAGCTGAGAGGGATGTGGGGCCACAGGAAGGATTCTCCAGGCAGTGGGATGGGGATGAGTGGGACATAGGGCAGTGGGAAGGATGCTCTGGGAAGCAGGATGGGGCTGAGAGGGACGTGGGGCAGTGGGAAGGATGCTCTGGGAAGTGGGATGGGGCTGAGTGGGATGTGGGGCCAGGGGAAGGATGCTCTGGGAAGTGGGATGGGGCTGAGAGGGATGTGGGGCTATGGGAAGGATGCTCCAGGCAGCGGGATAGGGATGAGTGGGACATGGGGCAGCGGGAAGGATGCTCTGGGAAGCAGGATGGGGATGAGTGGGACGTGGGGCAGCAGAAATGCTCTGGGAAGTGCGACAGGGCTGAGAGGGATGTGGGGCAGCGGGAAGGATGCTCCAGGCAGCAGGATGGGGATGAGTGGGACACGGGGCAGCAGAAATGCTCTGGGAAGTGCGACAGGGCTGAGAGGGATGTGGGGCAGCGGGAAGGATGCTCCAGGCAGCAGGATGGGGATGAGTGGGACACGGGGCAGCAGAAATGATGCTCTGGGAAGTGGGACAGTGCTGAGAGGGAGGTGGAGCCATGGGAAGGATGCTCTGGGAAGGATGCTCTGGGCAGCAGGATGGGGCTGAGCAGGATGCAGGACACTCACCTGGACGAGGAAGCCGTACTCCAGCGTTGGGACGTTCTTGCAGTGGCCGCCAACCTGCGACGGAGCCGGAGCAGAGCCAGCTGCGTTATCCCCTTCCCCCCACGCAGCCCCACCTCTGCACGGCACCGGCAGCCCCGAACACCCCCCTGGCACAGCGGGACCCCCGACACGCCAACACCCTCCTGGGGACACAGCCACAGCAGGGACGTGGCACCAAGCAGGGGGTAAAACCCTGCAGGACCCCATGGCCGGTGTCCCAGCTCGCCCACGAGCACCCAAGGGTGCTGGGGACAAGGCGCAGGGGAGAAACCCTGCAGGGGCTCCCCCCAAACCAAGGGGGTCCCACCACCCCATCACAAGTGATCCGACCCCCGAACAGCCCCCAGGAATCTGGGAAGGGAAAGGAGAGGAAAGCAAACCCCGAGGCGGGGAGGCACCCACCAGGATGTTGAAGGGGGCGACACCTGCCTGGGTGCTGGCGGGGGGGTAGCCGAAAACCTCCACCTTGGGGTTCTTCACCGTACAGGAGACGGAGCGGTTCATCAGACGGTTGACACGAGCCTCGGGGATGCCCAGTTTGCCCTTGAGCACTGAATCTTGGATGACGGGGAAGCTGGGAGACCTGCGGGCACAGAATCCCCCTGAGCTCCCCGGTTTGTCACCGTCCCCTACTCCTCTGTCACCCAGAGCTGAGTTCACCCCTTTGGCTGGTTTTGGGGAGTAACCTCTACCTCCTTGGGCTCTGGTGGGGAGCAGCAACATCCGAGGGGCGAGTAGGGAAATTGAGGCATGGTGCCAGGTCTCTGGCCACCCAGGGTGAGGGGACAGAGGGTTGGTCCCTTGGGGACACTGTCAGGGTCTTACTTGGGGATGGGGGAGAAGATGCTGAGGCCAGCACGAAACTTCTTGATGGTGCCGCTCGTCTTGAACCAACTGTGCCGCTTCTCCTGCTGGGTCTTCAGGAAATCGTTGCTGAGATGTTTCCATTGCTGGGATGTGAACATGCCCAGGATCCTGGCAGAGAGGTGGCATGGGTGCCCGAGCGGGGTGCCAGCACCCATGGGTGCTTCGGTGCCCTCTGAGCCTGGTGGTTGGGTGGTCCGAGCCACCCAGCTTCTCCTCTTCCCCACGCAAAGTCAGTGGCGAGCCCATCACGGGGTTTTGTGGCAGATAAAAGGTGGTGGCGTGGGGACATGTGGCACCTGGCTGGTTTTGGGGAAAAACCCTTGGACCACCCCACCCACCACCTTGGATGCCCACCGCGTTTTGGCTCTTACTTCTTCAGCTGCAGACCCAGCCCGAAGCCCTCCTTGTTGGACGGCTGGAAAACCTCGATGGACGGTTCTGAGTGGAGAGAGGGGAAGACAAGCCATCAGTGCCACCGCTGTGCCCATCCTGAGGGCGCAGGGGGACACCACGTCCTGCCCGTCCCCACTCACCAGGGCCATCGAGGTACTGGGAGAGGGAGAAGCGCAGGCGGAGGACGATGGGCTCCGTCCGCAGCACCTTCCACGCCGTTGCCACCTCCTCCTGCCAAGGGAGAGCCACGATTTGGCCCAGCCGTGGGGACCCCCAGCTGGGAAGGGAAATTTGGGGACCTTCCCATATACCAGTGCTGGTGGGGGCACCCCAAGGACTCACATCGAGGAAGCTGATGTTCACGTGGAGGTCAATGTCCACGTCGTCGATGGTTCCATACTCCCTGCGAAGACACGAGGCAGGGTGAGGCTGGCACGGTGTCAGAACCGCTGTCCCCTGCGCACCGTGTCAAGGCGGGCAGGCTCGTGTGGCGGTGACGGGCACGTGGGGCTCCCCGTGCATCAAGTGTGTGCACCCCTGAGACCGGGATGCCACAGCCGGGTGCCCTGGGGATGCCACAGCCAGGTGCCCCGGGGATGCCACGGCCGGGTGGCCCAGGGATGCCACAGCGGGGTGCCCTGGGGATGGCACAGCTGGGTGCCCTGGGGATGCCACGGTTGGGTGGCCCAGGGATGCCATGGCTGGGTGTCTGGGTACAGCACAGTTGGGTGCCCAGGGATGGTGCAGCTGGGTGCGGGGGCTGGCAGGCGGCGGGTGCACCCACCTGACGGCCACGGCATTCTCGCTGTAGATCTCCTTCACAGCCTCGATGTCGGCGTCCAGCTGTGGGTGACGGTACAGGTCGGCGGCACAGGTCCCCTGCAGCACAGCACCCCCCGGCACCGTCAGACCCAGAGCCCCCCTGCAGTCCCGTGCTCAGGATTGGGCTCAGGCTGGGGGTCCCTGAGCCCCCCCATGGCACCCATGGGACCCAGCACCCACGGCGCTTACCTGGACGCCATAGAGGAACTCCTCGGACTCATTGTCCCCGTCGGAGTCATCGTCCGTCCAGTACTGGCCCTTGAGGTCCTGGGGGGCAGAGGGTTGGGGGGAAGCGGATTAGGAGGGGCAGAAGTTTGGGGGGCAGCAGGGATGGGGGGAGAGGGTTGGAGGTAGCAGGTTATAGGGGAGAGGGTTAGGGGGTGGACTGGGGGGAAAGGGGATGGGGGAGAGGGTTGGGGGTGGATTGGGGGGAGTGGGTTGGGGGAACAGATTAGGGGGAGTGAGTTGGGGGGAGAGGCCTGGGGGGAGCAGGTTCTGGGGAGCAGATTGGAAGCAGCAGGTTGGGGGGCAGCAGATTGGGGGAGCTGGTTGTGGGGAGCGGGTTGGGGAGAATGATTTGGAGGGAGCAGTTTGGGGGGGAGTGGGATGGGGAGCAGGTTGGGGGCAGCAGGACGGGGGCAGTAGGATGGGGGTAGCAGGTTGGGGGGAGTAGGATGGGGGCAGCAGGGTGGGAGGAGCAATTTGGGGGGCAGTGGGATGGGGGGCAGCAGGATGGAGGAGCAGGTCGGGGGGAGTGGGATGGGGGAGCAGATTGGGGGGGGCAGGTTGGGGACAGCGGGATTGGGGAACAGCGAGATGGGGGGAGCAGGATGGTGGCAGTGGGTGGGGGCTGCACACGGAGCCGCCGGGGGGGCCCCGGCCAGTCGCGAGGGGGGGGTCCTCCCCCGTCAGCCCCATCCCCCTGCCATGCCGGGGGACACAGGGACACACGGGGATGCCGGGGCCCAGCCCCCCCTCTCGCCTCCCGCGCCGAGCAGGCCCCGTCCCACCGCCCTCCCCGGGCCCCCCCATCCCCGCGGCCTGCTCGCTCTGCCGGGCCGTGTGGGGGGTGTCCCCGTGCCCCCCGCGTCCCCCCCGGCCGGTGGGACCCCCCTCACCATCTCAGCGGCGGCCGGCCGGGCCTGCCACCGCCTCCATGCTGCCGGGCGGGCGGGCGGCCATCGGGCCTTGACGTCAGGCCCCACCGCGGGCCCCGGCGCCACCGCCGTCACCCGGCAACGCTGCCGCTGACGTCACCCGTGGGGACCCCCACACCCCACGGTACCGTCGGTACCCCCTGACACCCCCTGGTACCCCCCAGCAGGGAACTGGGACCCCCGGAATCGGGGTGGCCATAATGGGGACCCAGTGGGGGTCCCCAGTGTCCCCAGTACAGGACCCCCGTGGTCCCCGTGGCCCCAGCTCAGGGTCCCCACAATCCTCAGCATAAGGTCCCCCATGAGGTGGCCATGTTGGGTGTCCCCACAGTGTCCCCACTGTCCCCAATACAGAGTCCCCAAGGCCCCAGCTCAGGGTCCCCCCAGTCCCGGGCACAGGGTGGCCATCTTGGGTCCCCATATGGCTGGCACGGTGACCCCACAGCCTAGGACAGGGTCCCCAGTGTCCCCAGGGCAGGGTCCCCACGGTCCCAGCACAGGGTGGCAACCTTGGGTCCCCCCATGGCTGGCACGGTGTCTCCACAGCCCAACACAGGGTCTGCGTGGTGTGTCCCCAGTGTCACCACGGTCCCAGTGCGGAGCAGCTGTAATGGGTCCCCAATGTCCCCTGCAAAAGGTCCCCGGGGTCCTGGGACAGGGTCCCCAACATCTCCAGCATGGGGTCCCCCGTGTCCCCAGCCCAGGGTCCCCGTGGATGTGGCACAGGGTGCCCATGTTGGGACCCCACACAGCTCCAGTGCCCCATCACAGGGTCCCCCATGTCCCCAGCACGGTCTCCCCACGGTCCCACTGCAGAGCATCCACGTTGGGTCCCCAACGTCCCCAGCATCCCGGGGGGGGGGGGGGGGGGCAGTTAGAGGCTCAGGACCCTCCAACACCACACCAAAACGCCCAGCACCGCTGCCCGCCCCGGAGACTGGGCCCCCGACCCCAGTCCTTGGGGCCTACCAGCGCCCCGGAGCGGCTGGGGGCGGTGGGAGTTGTGGGAGGCGCGGCGCCTTTAAGAACAGCGGCAGGAGGCTCGGCTCGGCGCGGCCCCTTTAAGGCGGTGGCCACTCTCCGGCTGCGTGCACGGCGGCTGCGCCGCCGCCTCATTGGTCAGTTGGGCGTGTGCTGCGTCGCAGCGCCTCCCTCCGCGCTTTGTGCGTCCGCCGGTGAAAGGAGTCCCGGCGCCCCGCCTCCTCCCACACCCACCCCTCCCTGGTGGGGCGGGCGGCGGAGGGATCCGCGGAGGGGGGGGGGGGGACGCGAGGGAGGCGGTGCTTCGGCCGGCCGGGATCACCTTGGCGGGGCGGCGGGGCGGCGCGCAGAGGAGCGGCGGTTCTTGAAGAGGACGGGCTGGGGGCGATACTGGGCGGCGGCAGGTAACGGCGGCCTGCGGGCCAGCGGGCGGCGGCGAGCGAGCAGCGGTACCCGCCGCCGCACCCGCCGCCATCATCATCCCCGTTCCCGCCGTCGGGCGAGGGTCTCCCTCAGGCGGCGGTTCAGGGGCTGAGGGGGGGGGGCGCGGCCGCGGTGCCCCCTGGGAAGGTGGCGGTGCGCGCGTGTGGGGGGCTCGCGGTGCCGAGCACGTGGCGCGGCGCCGTCCCGCCCAGCCCCGCCCGGAGCGTCCGGGCCGCTGCCGCCCGCCGGCCCCGCCGCTCTCGGCTGGGGAGGGGGTGTGGGGGGGTGTCGGTCCGTGAGGCTCGGCTCGGGTGAGTGGGAGACGCGTGTGCCCTGCCGCCGTGCGGTAAAACGGAGCGCGGGGCCCGGGTTGCAACATGTCGTCCCGTTTCCTGATGGCTGGGGTTGGACCGGAGTCTTCTGGGAGGCTGAGTCAGATGGAGACGGAGCGAAGCGCTTTGCCTGCCCCCCCCCGTGCCTGCACCCACGTAAGAGCCGCGGCGGTGCTCTGAAGGGCATCAGCTTAAATCAGCGCACGCCTCACTAAACTCGGCAGTGATGCTGCAGCCTCTTTATTTCCCCCCCCCCCCCCCGCAGGAAGAGAAGGCCCCTTCTGAATTAATCTTCTCCCGTAATTATGCCTGCCTAAACACGTCCAATTGATTTGGACGGTCCCTTGAACTGTGAAAACCTTTGAAACGTGTTTAAACCCTCTTTGCAGGGCTAGCTGGGCATGAATAGTGCTTTTGTCGGCGGACAATGGCAACCTCCCGACTGTCTCCTCAGATTAATAAAAGTAGACGATAGTCTCTAAAAACCTGCTTTGTTCTGATAAGACAAATAGTTATCGGGGAGGTCCGGGTTAACAGAAATCAGTGTTTCGGGGAGGTTTTTGTGATGTTAATGGCTTAACTTTCTAGCAGCTTCCTGCTCCTGCGAAGGGCTTTTGCTAATCCTGACTTGCCTCGGCCTAAAGGTTGGATGGCAAAGAGGTTTTTGGTTACCAGATAGCTCCAGGGAAACTCGAGGGCTTGTTGTGCAACCAGGAGTGCTTAATTAAAAACAATTCAGTCCGAAGCACATAATTTTATGCCCGGCATCCCATTTATAAAGCAGAATTCGTGTTATTTTAGAGGAGTTAAAGTTTGATGGCCTAATGGGTCATGCTGATGCCAGCTCGTTTCCAAACCGTCCCCAGGTTAAGAAAGGCCTCTCCTGCCCCGGCAGGAAGCTCTGCTGCGAGCCACGTGCTTGAAGCGGGACTCTTGCCTGCAAAACCCTTCCGAGAAACTTCACTTTCACTAACTAATGAGCTGGCGGAGGCCTCCGAGCCCCTCGCTTGAGCAGTCTGCGTTTTTCTTGACTGCCTACTTCGTTATCTGCCCAAAGCTGTAAATATTATGAAAACTTTAATTTATTGGCGTTAGCTGGAGCGATCCAACACCGGCGTTAACTCCCTTTTCGCACACCGAGTTGCTAATTTAATCTGATAGAAACAAAGCCTTTCCCAGGCTGGCCGGACCTCGTGCTTGGCCTTTACCCCCCACCAAGGGGGGAGATGGTGCGGGGCGGCTGCAGCGCAGGGTGATGGGTGGCACGTAGGGAATGGGGCTGCAGTACCTCGTTGCTGCCGCCCGCGCCTGGATGCGCAGCCAGTCTCCATCCTGGAGCTGGGGATGCAGCAGAGGGATCTATACTTCTCCCTAGAGTTACGTTTGAACGTAAAAAAAAAAATAAAAATAACCCCAGAACTTTCTTTTAGAATGTAAAAAAAAAAGATTTTTACAGTTTCCTTGAAGACAGCTAGGTGGTTTCTGCTGGTGTGGGGCCAGGCTGAAAGGCTCCTGGTCCTCTGTAAGAGCAACACGCTGCAAGGTCAAATCAGTAGGTGTGCCCGCACTACAAATCCCCTGGAGACAAGTCTTTCTGGTCGCCAAATATCTGATGCTTGTCGCCTCGTCTCGCTTATTTTTTTTTTTTGTTAAGCCTCCTGTACGCCTTTGTCCTCCAGGGAGGGCAGGCTCGGCTAAGGCAAGGCTAATCCATCTGCACGCAGGGAAAGCTCTGATGTGTCGCCCAGAGCCCTGCGGGCTGGCCTGACCTCCCCAGACCCCATAATTCGTTTGCCAAAAAGCTGGAGAGGCATCTCCGTTGCAGAGCTGTGGGTCTGTCCTCCCGCGGCCTGCTGCTGGGGAGAGCATACGCCAGCTGGGAGCAGGTGGTGGCCTCTGGGTCCTGTCCAGCTTTGCAGAAGAGGGATGGCATTTTGAGGTGGCCATCTTGTACTTGCGTAACGGCGCGACGCCACCTCCTGCAACAGCCCCCCGGGGAAGAACGTGTTGTCCTCTCTCTCTGGAAGAGGGGATGACAGGCTGTATTTGGCGCAGAGCTGGATTTTTTGTTGTTGAGTGCCTTTAGCTTCTGGAATGAATAAAGCTGATGTTTTTCTAGGCTTTTTTTTGTGAATCTGAAGTCCTGGACGGTTTCATAACCCTGCCCTTGCTAACTCAAACCATTTCTGCCTCTGGCCAGGGGCACTGGGCATGAGCAGCCTTGTTCTGCAATGTCGGTGAGGTTGTGTAAGTGAGGCTGAGCAATAAAATCCGAATCGTCACCCACCATGAGCCTCCCTGCTGCCTGTCTGCAACTTTTACAGGCAGTAAAACATCTTTGTCTGGCATGGTGGTGGTTAACACCGGTGGTGCCTGGGGGCTGTCCCTGCTAGGTCTCTGCAGTTTCCACTTTCCTTTGTCATGGATAACAGCAAAGACTTGGCCCAGGGTGGGGATTGCAGGGTGGGGCTTGGTGCTGCTTTTCCTTTCTCCCTCCCGGAGGGCAGATCCGGAGGTGCCGTGGATTTAGGGTTTCTCTCAGCCCACCGCAGGATGAGCTGGCTGGAGTTAGTCACCTCACTACTGCAGAACCGGTTGTCCTGACCTCAAACGGCTCTTTCTAGAATATTCAAGAGCTGGGGAGATACCAGACATCTTCTGGATGCTCTGCCTGAAGCACAGGCAGCCCAAGTAATAAATCTGGGGATTTAATCGTTGCTCCTTGAGGAAGGAATGCAGATTTTTTTCCAGTGCTGGAAACATTCAGGCTTTGTAGGGTATTGCTTTACCCCCCTTCCTCGCTCAGCCCAGACTGAGTGCTCTGTGTTTTCAGGTGTCCTTGAAGTCCTTGCTCTTCTGTTTGATTTTAAAAAAAGCAAGTCTGGAGTAGTGGGAAATGCCAGACATTCCTCTTGCGTTTGTAAGACTGAGCCTTCCAGTAGAATTCAGTCGATGCTTTGTAAATACATGCTGATGGGAGGCAGGAGGAAGTATTAGAAAGTGAAGCTTGTTGGTAGTGGGGCACAGTGCTGCAGGCAGGTGGGTATTTGGGATACTTTTTGGCTGCCCTCACCCCTGGGCAAGGCAATGGTATCTCTGATTAATTTTTCTGAGCTCACTGAACTGCTGGAAAATCTTGTGAGGGGGATTCTGACTGGGAACTTAAAGTTTTCTTTATGTATTTATTAAGACTTTAGGGGGTTTAAAATTATATTTGCAAATGACTTGAGTGGGTGGGGGATTTCCATGAGATAGGGAGAACTCATCTGCCTATTTTTAAAAACTTCCAAGTCATGCTCTGGACGCAGTTTCTGTCTCGGGATCCCGTTGTTTCATATTCCTCTCGTTCCCAGAAGCTGCGCAGACCCGCTCGCCCATGTTTGTGGAGGCGATTTCCCAGCAAAAGCTTATATTTTTTTTGGCATCTAGAGAAGCGGGTGCTGCTCTGCAGGTGTCAGAGGATGCAGCAGCAAGTGTTAGAGGGCTGAAACACAATGTTTCAGGTCTGACCAGCGGGTTTTCCTGTAATAATGGAACTTTGTTGGGCTTTTTATGTGGGCAGACCTTGTTGTACTGACTCCGGTGAATCAGCAGCTTCTGGCAGGGCTGAGGGAAAGGAGCCTTTGCCAGGACAAATTATGGTTTTCGCTGGCCTGACTCGTTTATGCCTCATGGGAGCGAGGCGATGGTGAGTCAGGGCTGCCTGTGAGAGACTCTGCACGATCTGCACGTACGTGGGGAAGGTCTGCGGAGCAGAAGCGGCTGAGAGGAGGAGCGTCGGCGCAAACGGGGCCTCTGCGGCACCGGGCAGGCACATGGCAGCCTGGCAGGGGATCTGCCTGCCTCTTCCTTAGAGGCACGGCTTCGTTCTGGTCAGCCCCGCTAGCTTTGACAAAGCTTTTGGGTTTATTAGTACCTCTGTTTCAAATCTGAATACACTGAGCTAGCTGCTGTGTGCAGCTAACACCATTTTGTGATTTATTGTTTGGTTGTTGGGTTATTCTTTTGTCTGCTTGGGGCAGGCAGAACAAAAGCCCAGCTCTGTCTGTGCCTTAGCTGAGCAGCAGCCCACGTTTCTACGAGCACCACGTTAAAGGCGTATCTTACAGGTGAAGGCAGCTTATGCTGAAAGAGCTGCCTGCTTTGAATATCCCCTGTGTGCCCAGGGGATGAAGTTTGAAGTCAAACCACTGTTTGAAGTCAAAACTAGTGATCTGCCCATGCCAGTAGCCCCCACTTTACATCACCCTCTTACTGGAGGCTTTTCGAATGCTGGCAATCTAGCCTGGGCAGGTTGAAGAGGACAAACAGCTTTTAGCTGCCATTGCTACATGAGAAAAGTATTGCAGTGCGGCTTGAGGTTCGCAATTAGAAATGCCCGGGGGCACCAGCGCTGCTGGGAAATGAGTGTCCTCCCATCCCAGTGGACAGTTAAGCTTCAGTTCAGCTTCCTCTTGGGATTGCGGTCTGTTCCTGCTGTTGTGGGGATGCTCTAGACCTGTAGAGGCAAGCAGCCTGAGTTCAGAGAGGTGTTTTTTTTTATGCAAACTTTGAAAAAATAACCAGTTTTAAGCCTTGTGGTGGTTTTTTGCCGCCCTGGGTGAGAGAGAATGCAGTGGACAGGGGAGACCTGCAGCATCTTCAGTTGGAAGAGGGATCTTGAGTGTATTAAAGAAATCTTTAGTCCTTTACATGTGGTGTGTTTCATCAGCTGAAGTCTACTTGCTTGTACAGCCTTGAAAAATGGGCTTTAAGCTTAGGCGGACTTTGCCGTGATTAGGTGCTTCTTGGCAGAAGATTGCCCGTGTAAGAGCATGTCTGCAGTCACGCTAGCGCCGAGCTGCCCCGGTCCCCAGTTGCGATGGGAGATGCAGTCGAGGCCGGTAGGAGAAATGACTCAAGAGCTGGGAGGGAGGAGGCAGAATCTCTGCCTGTGCACTCAAGTGCTTGAATTTTGTTGCGTTGTGTAGCTCCAAGGGAAGACTGGCAATGAAGAGAAGCTATGAAGGGAACATCTGCATAGAAGGCAGGTGAGCTTTGGGTGGTGTATGTGGGGGATGACATGAAAATAGAAGTGTGTCTTGCCTGTATCTAAGACTCAAGTAGGAACATAAAGATAGTTTGACCCAGTAGCAGCTTTCTTGTTACCTCCATATTCATCACGTGGGTGTGTTGGTGTCTCTGCTTGATGAGCAAGTCGGGGTGATTCCTAAACCTGGCACCGCTTTCCTCTCTTCTAGGCAGAAGATTACAGCAACAATGTCAAAGCACCACGATGCGGGGACTGCTTTCATACAGACCCAGCAGCTGCACGCTGCCATGGCGGACACCTTCTTGGAGCACATGTGCCGCTTGGACATCGACTCGGAGCCAACCATTGCGAGAAACACTGGCATCATCTGCACCATTGGTAGGCGATTCCTAGATAGGGGAGAATTGCAGCTGTGAACCCCTGTGTTGGTGAAACTTCTTAGGGGAAATAGTGAGAAGGCTTTGTCTTTCATCCCTTGCCAGGGCTGAACTTGTGTGTTGAAAGAATACGACTTTCCCATGTCTGCCTAACCCATGTTATTGCTAGGAGTGAATCCAGTAGCTGGGGAAATCAGAACTGCTTAGGTTCTGCCGTGCTCTGCAAGGCAAGTTAGAACAATCTTTGCTGCCATAGAGATGAGCTGCTTCAGCGCTGAGCAAGTCTGTATCCATTATGCCTTCCCTTTTCCACATGAAACAGCCTGGCATGTGTGGGTTATCTCATTATTTTTACAAAGTTAATATTCAAACTGTTTCTTCCTCTTAGGCCCAGCCTCCCGCTCAGTCGAGAAGCTGAAGGAAATGATTAAATCTGGAATGAACGTTGCCCGCCTCAACTTCTCTCACGGCACCCACGAGGTAAGGGTGGGGTCTGAGCTGATACGGCCCCGATCAGGCCGTGTGTGTGTGTCTGCTGACCCTGTCTCTCATGAAAGAGGGAAATCCAGCTTAGTCCAGACCAACCTTGGTGTGGGAAGGCGAAACTTAGCTCTGCTTTTGGGGGAGGCATGCTGGTTGTACATATTGAGCCTGAGTAATCGCTGATAACATTTAATTGTGCTTTCTGAGCCATTTTGAAAGCAGTTTAAGTTGGTTCCACACCCCCCTCTGTACCAGGGAGCCAGGTAACTGATATTTGACACTTGTGCCAACTGCTTGCCATGAAATCCTTCAGTTCTTCCTCGCACCCTGCTGTTTGCTGTACAAAGCTGCTGCTTCTCAGTTAATAGTAGAAGCTGAGAACATTTGTCCCTGTTTTGCTGTGCACCTCTGCAGGTGTACACAGCTATCGGTTACTCGTCTCGCTTCTTGTTTCATTGCTGGGGGTTTTGTGAGCAGGCGATCAATGCATAACCTTGTCTCTGAAGAAAACTGTTAGTGATTTGAAGTAATTACTGTGCCTAGTTGAAAGAAATGAACTCCTGGGTTTGCTTGGCTTTGCCAGCTGCTCCGGTTGTGTTCCTGGCAGTCATGATGTTAGCACCACGGTACTTGGGAGCTGGTGTGGTGAGCTTAAGGTCAAAAGAAATCAACACGGTTTGTGGCAGACAGGCCCTTCTTGATATAAATAGATGAGATCCTCAGCAATACTGGAGGAGCTGAGGATCCCATTCCAGGTTGCCCAGAATGCCACCCTGACCCTTCCTGCTGAGTTGTTTTTTTTTTTCTTTTTTTTTTTACCCTGGCTGCCCTCCAGCTTTCAAAATGTCAGACGGTACCCAGTAGCAGCTGTAGGTGGCTTTACTTACTGAACCGTGAGCCTCGCGGTGCGTAACAGCTTGGCCTCTCGCCCTCGTGGCCTTTAAAGGCCACAGGGCGCTGTCAAAATCGAAAGGTCTGATGCTTAACTGTGGACAACCGTCAGACCTTGACTAAACACCCTGGGGTAGTGTCGGTGCATAGGCTGCAGTTAGCAAAATCTGCCTGAAGAGAGGGTAGTGTGGAATAACTGCCTCTCAGTAGTCAAATCCTGCGGCTGGGTGGCTCATCAGGGAGTTGGTGGCCCGGCTGAAACAGGGAGTTTTCACACCATTACCGCCCAGCAGAACTGCTGCTGTGGTTTTTGTACTTGTTAGCTGAGGTCAGGGACAGGCACTGTGGCTTTCTGCTTTGGGTGAGGTCTAATTGCACATTCCATGAGGTTGGATTACAGCAGAGTCTGGTCTTGCTGCCATCTCCTGTTGAGTTTGACTGTTGGCCATGACCAATCTTAAGTTTGAGTCCCCTCCTGGTTCCTCCCAAACACTCCAGTTTCCAGTGAAGCCACAAAGAGTTTTCATCCGTCACGAGTGCTTTGGTTCTTGTGTCCACCCCAAAGCATTTAACAGGGCTTCAACTTTAACAGAGGTGCTTTAGCACCTGGCTGCCACCCTTTTATATAGGAAAAAAAAAAATGCTTTTACTTTCAGCTCTGTCTGCATTCCTGTTCTGCATACGTAACTCTTCAGGAAGTCAGACTCCCTAGGAGCCAGTTAGTCCCTGCTATCAAACTAAAAAGGAAAAATCTCAGGTGACTGGGACCGGATAAACACAGTAGCACCGTTTGGGCAGGTTTTCTGTACTGCATCCATCTGGGTTGGAGTGCATGGAAGGGTCGGGACCTTCTCAGTCTCAGCTTGCACGCTCAATCAATAAACTAAACAATTTTTCCTGCTCTAAAGAGTTAGCAGTTGCAGTGTATCTCTGGCTGCGGGCATGCACATGAACTTTAGCACAGCTTTTTCCGGCCCCACCTTCCTGGCACTGGATTATTGTCCTCACGATATGGAAGTCGGCGTGTGGGGCTCGTGTCGAGGAGGGTTGGGGGAGCCGGGTGTTTCCAGGTGAGTCAGGTCAAACGCTGCCAGTCCGTGGCAGAGAGGGGAAAGGGTATTTCTTATCTACAAAAGTCCGTCAGGTGTTACACAATGTGCAGTCAGGGTTATCTCTTAATGTTGTTTAAGCAAGTAAAGTAAACTGATCTACTGGTCATCTGAGGCTCATTGGAGGTAGTTGGGATGGAGCTTCTCCACAGAACTGTCTGTCCTGAAACTGGCAGCATGAACCAAATGCTCTTGCTCATGTGAAGGTTTGGAAGCCAGGTGCGTGGTGCTGGAGTTGTCAACTTTGGCTGTGATTGCTTTGGCTCTTGAAATAAAATGTAAATACTTAAATGGATAACGTCCTCTTAGCCAAAGAGTTATAAAAAAGCTTATCCATCTGCTCACCTGCGGGACCGATAAAAGGGGTCAGGCTGGAAGTCTGTGGGGGAGTTGGCAGTGCAGAGAATGGCATCTTCCCTTCCGTGCTCTGAAGGGCAGAGGAGGACAGGCGTGTGTGACAGTTGCTTAGCTGTGACCTTCTTCTGGCATTCAGGAGTCTTTCTACACACATAATTGTCCAGTTGCCAGTGCTGCCGATGCTCTGCCATGTTGAATAGGGAGGTGTTCAGCAAAGCTGTCGGAAATGCTCTTCCGAAAGGCCTGTTGGTTGGTGGGCCATCTTCAAACGGCAAGCGTGTGTCCTGAAATCACTTTGGCCAAGTGCCTGGGCTGTCTCCTTGAGTTGTCCTTCTGGAATTAGAACTGGGGGCGCTGAAGGCACAGCCAGATAACTGCCAGACTCCACTTCCGTGTGGGGAAGGCCTTTGTATCCTCACACTCTGCTTTTTTTGAAAGCTCTGTCTGAATTAAATTCTCAAGCTAGAACTGAAATTGAGCATAATGTGAGAGCAGAGCTGTCAGCTTGGGCAGTGTCTGGAGTGCGTAGTGATCTTTTTAATAAGCGGTGGAGTAGAAATGGCCTGAACGTTTCCATTTCTTTTTCCTTGCCAGTATCATGAGGGCACAATCAAGAACGTGCGAGAAGCTACAGAGAGCTTTGCCTCTGATCCCATCACTTACAGACCTGTGGCTATTGCACTGGATACCAAGGGACCTGAAATCAGAACTGGACTCATTAAGGGAGTAAGTTGCTCTTTTTTTTTTTCCTCCTGCTTTTTTTCAGTGTGTGAGTCTAGATCCCATATTATGCTTGTGGCCTTTTCCAGCCAAAAAATGTCTCGAAGTAATGAGCCAACTACTAAAAATTGGGATGAGCTGCTGCAAGCTGGGAGGTGGTTGTGTGCTGGTTTTTACTGGTTTTGCTGAAATGCATGTTTTGACACGCAGAGTGGCACTGCAGAAGTGGAGCTCAAGAAGGGTGCACCGCTCAAAGTGACCCTGGATGATGCTTTCATGGAGAAGTGCGATGAGAACGTGCTGTGGGTGGACTACAAGAATCTCACCAAGGTTGTAGAAGTTGGCAGCAAAATCTACGTGGATGACGGTCTGATTTCCTTGCTGGTTAAGGAGAAAGGTGGGTAACAACCATTCCAGCTATGCCTGTTTGTTCTTTCCTCAGGATGTATTTGTGATTTCCCTCCAATAACTGGTTTTTAGCTTGCAGTTCTGTATTAAAAAAGGAATATGTGGTTCTTAATGCTGTAGTGAGACCTGGAGCAAAGCTTTCTCTACTTCAAGTGTAGCAAGTTTCCAAAAACTTAACTTCAGCTAGGTTTCACTAGACTGTCATCTAAACCCCCTCTTCAAAGGTAAATGTGTGGCAGGGACATACCAGTGCTCAGGATCAAAGCCTGTTTAGCTAACTCATACTTTAGCCAGGCTAATTCATGTTTTTAATGCAGGAATTAACTAGTTTTACAGTATAAACCCCGAGTTTTGTGGTTAGAGACAGAACTAGCTTTAACTGGTAATGTAGGGGCAAGGTTAGTTCCACAATATTCCCTTTATAGTGGTGCCTAGACTGCTTTAGCCTCAAGGTATTGCCTCTAATCCCAGAGGGCGTAGGGAGACCGAGGTGAGGCTTTTGGGGTGCTTGGTTTGGTATTACAGGGAGGGCTCCTGTGTGCAGAAATGCAACCTGGTAGCTTTTTTGGGGGAGGGACTCCCAACCTCCTGCGCTGAACAAATGGCGTCTTGTAGGAGAGCAGCGCAGAAGTGGTTTTAAACCTGTCTGCTCTGCTCCCGTGGGTAAATTGCAAGCTTGTGTGTTACATAAATCCTCTGAAGAGAGCGGTGATGTGCTTTTTATCATGTGCGGTCGCTGTTGGCACTGCTGTTCTCAGGCGGGGAGGTGGTGTGGGAGCTGGCGGCGGGGAGCTTGCTGGTAAACACTGACCGTGGGAACACATCTGTTTCAGGCAAGGACTACGTCATGACGGAGATCGAGAACGGCGGCATGCTCGGCAGCAAGAAGGGAGTGAACCTGCCTGGCGCCGCAGTCGACCTGCCTGCGGTCTCTGAAAAGGACATTCAGGACCTAAAATTTGGTGTGGAGCAGAATGTGGATATGGTGTTTGCTTCCTTCATCCGCAAAGCTTCTGATGTCCATGCTGTCAGGAAGGTGCTAGGGGAAAAGGGAAAGAACATCAAGATCATTAGCAAGATTGAGAATCACGAGGGTGTGCGCAGGTGAGCTTTGTGCAGGTGGCATTGCAGGTTTGTCACCCTGTATCAACAGAAGAGCATGGCCCCTTCAGGCTGTAGTCAGGACTCCTCATCTCTGGCTTGCCAGCAGCAGCAAACTTACTAGTCCGAGTAACTGGGTGGTAATGCAGGCTGTCACTTAATGCCGTGCGCGTGGGACTTGACACAGCTGCGCTATGAGTAGTGGGTTGTGTAACTGTCACACATCCTGAGCTCGTGGGGACAGTGTCACAGTCACCCCGCATCCCTGAAAAATCTGTGGTAGTTGTAGTGAGTGTGTGTTCAAACTTCAGCAAACTTGCTGTTCTGGATGCAAATCAGCCAGCTAATGTATGGGAATCACCACGTCTGTGACAAACTATCAGACTAAAAATATCTGGGATCAACTCATGCTCATACAATCTGTCTTTGTATTGCTTTAGAAAGCTTTATATAGCACTTTATATGTGCCGTGACTTGGTCTTGGGTTTTTTCCTCCTACTGTGACATTAGAGGATACCAAAATGGCGCCTGGAAAGGGCGTGTGCCGACAGTGTAGCTGCGTATCGTGCTTCAGAGCAACGCTCTCTTTCAGAGAGGGAGGGCAACAGACAGGAAGGTGCTTTGCAGAACAACTCGGGTAACAAACCTCTTCTCTTGTGGTCAGGTTTGATGAGATCATGGAGGCCAGTGATGGCATTATGGTGGCCCGTGGTGACCTGGGAATTGAGATCCCCGCTGAAAAAGTCTTCCTCGCTCAGAAGATGATGATTGGGCGCTGCAACAGGGCTGGCAAACCCATCATCTGTGCCACTCAGGTACTGGAAACGCAACGCCAGCTCGTAACTGCCGGAGCCTGGCAGGGTGTGAACGTCAGGAGCTGTCATGGCTTGATGGCGTTCGCTACAGTGAGATGCGAAGAGCAGAGAGGTTTTGTTCATAGCTGAATAGCTCATCTTGAGGTGCTTTTTAAAAGATGTGTTTGGATCTTCCCCAGTAAGGTTACAGGACCTGTTGTGCAGCTGCTGAAGGTTTTATTCCTCAAAACTTCCTGCAGTATGAGCCTTTTGGGCTGACTAAAGAAATTCTGGGAAAAAATCACCTATGCTTTTGCCTTGGCATTTTGCAGCAGCACACCTGTGTCTAACAGAAGACTTGGTAAGGTTCCCAGGTACCTTACAAGGAGTGCCCACACTGCAGCATCAGAAGGAACTGAGTAAAAGTTCCATCTCATTATTCTGGGAGCTGCTAGGGAGGGAGGGAGGGCTGATGTTTAGCTTCCCTGGTTCCTGTAGGGACTGTGTGTGGATGGTCCTCAGGCACTGGGAGGACTGGTTTCCTGGCTGTGCTTGCTCTCTGCACAGGCTGTGGAAGCAAAAGCTGGTGCTAGACAGGAGTCATCAGACAAGGATCTGAATTTGCAGTGGCATATGCTCCTTCCTCTTCCTGTACTGCTACTGAAATGCAACTGAAGTGCTGCCTCAGGCAGTGTTTCATGAGGAAATGAGTGATGTTTGCCCTGTGGTGAGCTGCAGTGGGGGGAAAGCTGAGGATTTGAGCTTTCCATAAAGATGTCTAACAGTACTCTGAAGAGCTCAGAGTTCCTTGGACTAAGCCCTGTGCTGAGAAGTTAAATTGGGAAGTTGGAATATTGTGTCTGTGATAGTATGTGGGTATAATCTCCCTGGAAAAGGAGTAAATGGAGAACAGGTACAAAATGAAATGGGTTGTTTTTCCTGCTAGTAGATGCTTTAATTGAAAGCTGGTTAGGGACCAGGCCTCCCTGTCCTGTACCCATGGGGAAACTTCTCCCAGACTCCTTAGGCTGCATCCTGTCTTCTGCCCTGTGTTTAAAGTATACTGAAGTGCACTAGTGAAAAAGCAGCTGGTTCCTTCTGCAGTGTCTTGATTCCTTTGAACTTGTTCTCTTCCAGATGTTGGAAAGCATGATCAAGAAACCTCGCCCGACCCGCGCTGAGGGCAGCGATGTTGCTAATGCCGTCCTGGATGGAGCAGACTGCATCATGCTCTCTGGAGAGACTGCCAAGGGAGACTACCCGCTCGAGGCTGTGCGCATGCAGCACGCTGTGAGTACGGCCTTTGCTCGGGGAGGGCAGAGCAGTCCGCAGGTGAAGGTAGCAGTGCTCTCTTGCCCTGCATCTTCCATCTGAGCCAGGCACCTCCAGATCTAAGTGTGCCTGGTGCTAGGTGGCAGCACCTAGCAGTCCAAAGTAGTGATTTCTTTGTTCGCACTGCCACGGTGGGTGTTTCTTTACCTAGCATGGGCCTCGGGGCCCGAAACCTCACTTTGTGTGCTCTAAAGTATTGTTGGGCAGAGCTGAGAACTGCTCTGCAGTCCCCTGATCTAAAAATTCCAATTTCTCATCAATTTTTGTTTAGACCAGGGTAAAGAGTTTTTTGCTGTTACCTTGGTACGAGTTTCTCAAAACGCCCCATTCGTTTTGGCATATTAAATGCCTTAAACTTCTCCAAGGTCAAGGAGCTGCTTAAGCAGTTTATCTCTAGATAATGAAAGGTATCGACTGACTCCTCCGTGGGGGGGTGGGGGAGGCTTGTGAGTCTGATTTACAGCGCTGTAGCATTGAGCACTTGATGCGCTTGATGTTGGGGGTGTTTGTTGCACGAGTACTGACAGCACCATATTTTTACATGCCTGAACTGCCAGAAACCTCTGCTCTGCTTCGAGTTCACCCAGCTCGTGTTGCAGCTGATAAAAGGCCTGATGCCAAGTATCTACGAGTGTTGCTTCTCCCCAGTTACCAGTGCTGTGAATCACACCAGTGATAACAGTTTTAACTCTCACCAGTTTTATTTGCAGTTTAGGTTATATAGATTAATCAACTCAGCTGGTGTTTGTTTGCAGTGTGTTATGTAAATATCTCTTACCTTTATCTGGTCAATACGGAGTGGTGTTTTTTGCACGTGGCAAATGTGAAATATGACTTGATTGCTGGACTGTGACTGCTGGTTTACAGGCTGGACACTAACGGTGCACCTAAAAGGTTCTTCCTCAGTTTTCACCCCCTAAATCAAAAGGGCTGACTTCCTACTAAGAGTTGGAAACTTGCTGCAGCAAACATTACACCTGGGTTTCCATTCTGGCACTAATCCTTAAAGAATTAGGCAGGTTGTATCGTACCTGTAGCCTGAGCTCAGGATCCATTGCATGTGCTTCCCTCTTCCTGCACACCTGGGAATAGTGGTGTTCACTCTGCCAGGCCTCTGGAGAAACACTGAAGGTTTTAACCCTCTGTGCAGAGGAGCAAAAACCAGATTCACTTTATTTAACATAACATGGCACAGGCAGCAAGGTGCCAACTCTGATGGTAGGAGCACGTCTGCCTGCAGTCAGGATCTTTCATCTGAGCTAATTCACTTGGTGTTAGTCGAGAGAAGCCCCACCCAGCGATAGCACCCTGAATAACTACGGTCTGAAAATCTGCAGCATGGCCAGAGCAGTTGAGTATTTCCATCTGAAGTGCCCAAGCGGTCATAGCAGGGAGAGAGCACCTTACCTCTGGTAAATTACAGCTCCTGTGTGCATTCCCAGGCCTGAAATTAGTGTCAGTTTGGGTTTATATATTCGTTTATCCAGTTTATCCACTGAGGATTATTCCAAGTAAAGCTCCCTCTGTAGCGAGGTGCAGACATGGGCTGTGATGCTGAGAGCGATCAGGTCCGTGCTGTGGAGTATCCTTGCACCTCTCTAAAAGATTTGACCTGTCTATCCCTGGCCTGTCCCAGCAGCTTTGCTGGGACTCGGCAGTGGTTTCCCTTTCCAGCTAGCCTTATAGAAACGGGCTTGCTCTTCAGTAGCTGGCATCTCTGTGACAAAACACCGTGTGCCTCGCGTTTAGTGGCAAGCTTCCAGCTATTAGCCAGGCTGGTTCCTGCTCGTGGGAGTGCGCTTCCCTCCGATTCCAGTCCATGATCCACAGTTGTCTTCAAATGCTGCCCTGGCCATGCTGCCTGATGGGACCAAGGTTTAAATAGCTGCTCCATTTTCCTTTCTCCCACCTTCACCTTGGTACCTCCACCCGTGTACCAACTGGAAACCTTCTAGTCATTTCCGTGTGAGTAAAGCTAGCTGTGACATTAAGAATTGCTGTGCCCTCCCGCTGTCAAAGCAGGCACGTGCAAACACATATTCTCTTACAACTGGGGAGTGCAGGCTTTCCTCTAAACTCAGGTTCACTCTGCGTGTTGTGCAGAGCTGCCTGCCTTTGGACCAGGAGCTGAAGATAAACTGCCCGGCTGTCAGCTCTTGTGTTTGGAGTAAGTGTTTTGAGACGAATGCTTCCATTTTATCTAACGGCAAGCATAAAGCCAGCAGTAACAAAACTGACTGCTTTAGGACCGGAGTTGGCACTGGAGTGCTGTTCCGGCTTGTCACATCTGTCCTGTTACTTTTAGACATAAGGTTCTTAACTACTTTGGCTTAAACCGGTATCTGCAGAAGAGAGATAATTCCTAGCATCACATAAAATAATTCATTAACACTAAAGTAGTAAAATTCTTACTTGGAAGGGGTCTAACTACAAAGTTTTCACGATCAGGGCACTTCATTCTCTGCTTAAACATCAACTCATCATGCTTTGTGTAGTGTCTGCTCACTTTCTGGAGTAACTGAATGAAGTTGTCCTTGAAAAGATGATCAACCTTTGCATGCTTTTCTGGTCTCTGCAAGCCTTCTTTATCGGGTTGTCATGGGCTAATGCAGCCGTCTGAGATGAGGATTGTCTTTAAACGTGAGTGATTCCCGGCGTGCTGGGATGAATAGATTACTGAACATGTTGCAAATGCTTAGACTGAACAGAAAGCCCTCAGTTGTGCCTCTGCACCTCTCATCTGTCCAAGTCTGGCACTGTACAAACACCCCAACATACATGTTGTGACAACCCTACAAGGAAGGCTTGTTCCTATTTATTTCTCTATTACCAAAAGGGAAGTTGGTACAGCACTTGGAGGTGAAACTTCATTGGCTCTCAGGTCAATGAGCAGCAGCAACAAAATGTGGCCTGACTGAGCCGGATTGCTGTGGTCCTTGAAAAGCAATCTGCATCTGGCTGTCTGAAGGGACTCCAAAATATATAGGAAGGATGCCACCTCCTGAATGCCTGCCCAGTGACCAGGGCCCGGCAGCTGACCGGCGTGGTGGAGCAGCCACTGTGACAGCGACTCCTTACACTGAGTTGCCTTCAACAAATTCACAACCTGAGAGCCAAAGAGTTTCACAGCCTGACCTTTAATATCCTCTTGCATGCGTTACTATGACAATTAAGCAAATTGACGTGATCTCATGTTACTCTGGTATATCTTTCCTTCTTTCCTCTTTTCTCCTCCTTCCCTGTTACTCGGGCCTGCAGATCGCTCGTGAGGCTGAGGCTGCAATGTTTCATCGTCAGCTGTTTGAAGAAATTTTCCGCCTCAATGTTAACAACAGGGACCCTGCCGATGCCATGGCAGTAGGCGCAGTGGAGGCCTCTTTTAAGTGCTTAGCTCCAGCCCTGATAGTTCTGACTGAGTCTGGCAGGTAGGGCTCAGAGAGGGGGCTTGGTGCCAGTTTTTTCCATGAGTAAAAACACGCTCCGTCCTAACACTGCAAATATTTAGCAAGCAGCTTGCTGCTACGGTATCAGCCTTGCATAACTGCTGCGGTCTGAGTGGACTTCTCTGTGGCAGGGAGGGATTCCAGGTAGGCAGAAGCAGAGCGAGAGCGCCTGGCAGTTGGCATGAATGTCACCTGAGTGTGGGCTCAGCAAGGTGAGGTGACTCAGCAGGTGCCACCAGCTCAGAACAGAAACCTTGAGAGTGGAATGGTTCCTCTAGAAGTCCGTGCTGTTCGGGTGGCTCAGTGTTGCGGCCATCACCCCGACCTGTTGAACTAAATGGGCTTGGTAATTGGTAACTTAATGTCAAAAGCTGATGGTATTTGTGTGACACCTTGCTGATAGAGCACCTTGCCTTACCCCGTGCTGCCCCGAGCGACTGATGTGAGTGTTTGTCTTCCCGAACGCACGTTGCTTTATAGATTGCCCGGGAGGCCGAAGCCGCCATCTTTCACAGGCAGTTGTTTGAGGAACTGCGTCGTCTGACTTCCCTGAACTGTGATCCCACGGAGGCGGCCGCTGTTGGCGCTGTGGAAGCGTCCTTCAAGTGCTGCAGCGGGGCCATTATTGTCCTCACCAAGTCTGGAAGGTAGGAGGTGCCAGGTTCCCTCAGGTCAAGCCCCGCTTCCTGACAGGGTAGGGGAAGGAGACCCGCAAAGAGCTGTATGGTGAAGCCCAGGTTTTGGCAGCGACTGAGAGCCCAGGCTGCCTTCCTGCAGTGCTGGTTCCTCGGGAGATGGGCAGACATCTCGAACATCTGCACACCCGTAACCTCTGACTTCCTCAGCCTGCCTCTGCCAGCGTGGCAGCAGCACCCTGCCCTGCCTCCCCTTGCTGTTGTGAATGGCATCTCTGCCAGCAGCGCTGGCTGGAAGAGTCAAGGGAAAATGAGTGTTGCAGCTTCGATTCAAACGTCTTGGCAAGAAATCCTCGATGTAACAGTAAGGTAGAAGTTCAGTGGATGCAGAATCTTTTTTTTAAAATCAAGGCCTTGGCCTTTCATAGTGGCATCCCTTGCTGAACTTTTCAGGCATCAGCCCTGCTTGCCTAAGCCCAAGGGGCGAAGAAGGCCTGCTTAGCCTAGAATTGTTAGGCAGGGAAACTGAAAGTGCTGGAAATCTCCTCTTACAGCCTTCCTTAGGCCAGCCTGCGAGTAATCTCGCTGAACAGGCAGGCACCCCGCAGCCAAGTGCTGCCTGCGCTCAGGTGAGCTCAGTGCCTTGGCTGCTGGTGAGAGACAGCAGTGCAGACATGCTGGAAATAATCTAGCTTGGGATTTCCGTCCAGCGACGGTGACAACTGCTGAGTAGAGACTCTTCCAGTTGTGGAAAGGGAGCTGAAGCCTTGTGGATCAGCTTTTCCATCTAGAGGAACTAGGCTGCCCACTCTCAAAGCGCATCCGACCATAAGTCTCAGACTGCTTTCTGGAAGAAAATCTGATTTTCTTGCACTGGATTCAGACCAGAGAAATAGTGCAGCAACAGAGATGTGATGTGCGCTGGGCAGAATCTGAAGATTTGGACCTTCGGTGAAACCTTCACCTAAATTTACAGCTTAAAATGATTTGGAGCAGCCTCTTTCTGCAGAGATGAGGAATGACTATAAGCACTGAGATTCTGGATACCCTTGTGCTTCTAATGTTTCTTTGTAAAAGGTTCCAGTCTTACACTTGACCTTTTTAAAGAGATTTGAACTCTGATATTTGAATATTTTTAGCTGTGGATTCTGTTACAGCCTTTGAGTACCTGGATCTCCTAGAGCTACCGGGAGGCTTCTTGAAGAGCGTGGGAAGGATTGTCTGAGAGCTGGCACGTGTGTTTGGGTGCTTTGAGCAGACTGCTACTGCCTGCTTTAAGCAGCAATCTTTGAATCGGAGTATTGCTGAGCTTGGCTCCACTAAACAAGGCTGCAAAAGCTAGTGGAGATACTGGCATGCTTGTCGGAAAGATGGAGCTGTAATGCTGTGGCCTTGCAGTTTTAATCTCCATTTATTTGCAGATGCTCTCTAAGCCGTGCCCAGGGAAAGGGAAGCCGTAGTCCCCACCCAGGGTGTGCCACTTGCTATTTTTAAGGCATTTTAAGGACTCTCTGCTCAACTTCCCAGTATCAATTTTGGCCTCGGTTGCATTTTCTTCCTGTTGGGTGCAAGAGCAGAGCTCTGTGAGGAGGAACTGGCCTGTTTGCTGGCTCCAGCAGGTGAACGTGGCTGGGAGGCAAATGGCTTCCTCCTTGGCAAGCTTTGGGTAGCGCTGCTGGCGCGGACTCTTTCCATCCCATAAACCGGGAGCTCCTCAGAACAGAGGGAACTTGCAGGGACCCCCGTTGAGATGCCAAGGGCTGCTTGCAGAGGCCAGAATAAATGGCACCTCGCCACCTTAACATAGCAACAGAGACAAATAAAGGCTTGTTTTCGGGCCCAAAACACACAGATGGCACTTCCTAAACTCGGAGTCGAGGTGATTTTCACCACGAGACTGGAGTAGGGACTGTCGCCAAGGGACGGCCTTTGGTGGTGGTCCGCCCAGTTGCCTAACTGGGAATCCAGCAGAGCGGCGAGCTCCTTGGCGAGCTTGGCTCTTGCCAGCCTCTCCCGCAGTCGCCCTCTCGGTGCCTCCAGGGGTTCTGCGGGGCCCTCCAGGGTGACGGGCGAACCTCGCCGCTGCTTGTGCTGCCTTCGGCTGTACACAGGCGTCCTCTGCCTGTAACGTGGTGCTTCACCTCGCGCCCGCTTTTCCTTCTAGGTCAGCCCACCTGGTGTCACGGTACCGCCCGCGGGCTCCCATCATCGCCGTGACCCGTAACGACCAGACGGCGCGTCAGGCCCACCTCTACCGGGGCGTCTTCCCTGTCCTGTGCAAAGAACCAGCCCACGATGCCTGGGCGGAGGACGTGGACCTCCGTGTCAACCTGGGCATGAATGTTGGTGAGTGACACCACTCCGGCCTCACCCGGTGGGACGTGGTGGCTCTGAGCACCTCAGGTGGTGCTTTTGGCGTTACCGGTGGCTCAGGGGGAGGAACTGGCTGCTGGGGGGTAACGGTATCCGCTTGGGAAACGGGGGATGGCGGTTGCATAAGCACAACCGCATCTGCTTGGGAAATGGGGCCAGTGTGTTTGTCACAGCTGCTTGAAAATAGGTTCCAGCAGAAAACCAGGTTGGTTTTAATGTGATAAATGCTTGAACCGCGATGCTCGTCACTCCTGAGAGACAAGAGGAGCCCGGAGGGGGACGACTCCCTTTTCCAGCCCCTTTCTAAAGGCCGTGCTGTTGAATTTCAAGCTCTGTGTCACAGAGGAGCCCAAAGCAGAGGCGATGGGTGGGCAGCAGGGGCTCGGGGTCCCGATACCCCCCCAGAGCCGCGGCCGTGTGGGCCAGGCTGCTCCCCGCAGCACAGTGACGTGGGGTGGGGGTGAGCAGCCTGTGGCAGGCTGACGGGGGGACACGAGCTCTGACACCTCCCTCTCTTCTCTCCTAGGTAAAGCACGTGGCTTCTTCAAGAGCGGCGACCTGGTCATCGTGCTGACGGGCTGGCGCCCCGGCTCTGGCTACACCAACACCATGCGCGTGGTGCCCGTGCCCTGAAGGCCCCCCTCCACCCAGCACCCCCCTTCCTTCCCCCTCCCCTCCGCTCCCCTCTCCCCTCGCCTTAGACCAGCCGTCGCTTGCGCTGTTCTCCTGGTCCCTAGAGTGGATGTAGGTTGCTAAACACCACCCAGTGCAGCAGCAGCAGGGGGAAGAGACCTTAAATCACTAAAAAAAAAAAAAAAAAATATATATATACTTGAAGTGTTTAGTTTTTTTAAAAACCTCTCCCCGTAGTGAAGTCCTGCCCCGATGTATGTCGGAGTCAGCGTCGGAGGTTCCTGCATGCTGCTGGGACTCCTCTTAGCTTAGTGACTGTCCTCAGGGTGTGAAATGTCCCTTTCCCTGCCCGGAGTTGGGGGGAAGGGGAAGGGGAGAGGGGATGTGTGGTCAACGGTTCTGCTGGACCCCTCCTCACTCCAGGGAAGCTGCTCCTCCCTCCCTCCCTCCTGTGCACCCAGACCCTCTCCCGGCCTCCCCACAGACCAAATCCCGGGTGACTCCAGCCCCCCTCTACGCGGGTTTTGTTTCCAGGGGTGGGGGTAGAAGGGGGTTGGCTCCCCCTCCGTGCTCAGAGCTTCCCGTGCTCCCCTGGCAGCGTCGTCTGTGTGTTAGTTGTGTGTGCACACCCCCCTGCCCCCGAACCCCCCCCCCCGCCCCGGGGGGGGGCAGAGCACAACTCTCCATCAATAAAGAGAAGCTGAAGCACCCACCAGCCTGCCCTGATCTTTGGGGAGGGGTCGGGGTGTCTCGGGGGGGGTGGGGTGGCAGCAGCGCGGGGCCGCGGCCCTTTAAGGGGCGGGTACGCGGCCAAGCTCCGCCCCCTCCGCTGGTGGGCGGGGCAGCGGCGGCGGGCGGTACGGGCCAATGGGGGCGCGCGCTGGGGGCGGGGCGTAGCGGCGGGTGGCCAATGGGCGGGCGCCGGGCCGCCGCGAGGAGGTTGGGCGCGCGGGGCATGACGGCGCCGGGCAGCGCGGGGCCGCCGCGCAGGTACGGGGCGAGCGGGGGGGGGGGGGGCGGCGCTGCGGGGGCCGCGGGGGTCCCAGGGGGCGGCCGGCAGCCGCGGGGCGCGGCCCTGTGGCCGCCGGGGAGCCCGGTGCCGGCCTTCGGCCTGGCCCTGGCCGAGCGCCGGCGGCGGCGTCGCGCTCTGAGGGGAGCGCGGAAACACCGAGGGGTTTTTTTCCCGCCCCCGCTGAGGGGACGGACCGGCGCGGGGGGTCCCGCCGCTGCCCGGCCCGGGAGCCGCCGGTGCTGAGCGGGAGGGGAGAGGCGGGCTCCGAGCCCGAGCGGAGGCTGCGGACCGGCCCCGGGGGCTGTCCCGGCCGCTCCTCGCCGCGGCCCCCGGCGTGGCTCGGTGCTGGGCGGCGGCCGAGCTCTCCCGGCACGTCATTGTCCCACCGGCGCCGCGAGGGGAGCGAGGCCGGGCTTCCTCCGTGGCGCGGGGCTCTGAGAGCGGCTCCCAGTGAGAACCAGTATCGCGGGTGCTGGGAGCGAGCCCGGGACCTGCTGGGAGCGAGGCCTCGGCTCTCCCGTCGGCCGGGCGGGGGGCCCCGGGGACAGGCGGCTCCCGGCGCGGGAGGGACCCTGGGGGGGGCATCGAGGGAGGCCGCCCGCGGCGCGGGGACCCGGGGGGGGGACACGCAGGGCTCGGTCTGTCCCTCCTCTCCCTGACCTCCTGTCTCTCTCCTGACAGCGCCGCTCGGCACCGGCCGTTCCCCTCCAGCATCCTCGGCGGTGGCTCCGCTCCAGCAGCCAACACACGGGATTGAAATGACCTTGAAAGCCGGGAACAAGGGCAGCTCGCCGGATCCCGCCCGGGCTCGCTCGGGCCGAGGCAGCCCAGCTGCAAGTGCCTCCCTCCGGCTCTGATCCTCGTTTTGTTGTTTTTTTTTTTTTTTTTTTCGGGAGACGAAATCCCTGGCTCGCTCTCTCCTGCCTCCGCCGTGAGCTTCCCCCTCGCTTGTGCCAGCAGCAAGGAAAGGATCCGGTGAAAATCAAGCGCTGTCGGAGGGGCTCCCGCCGGACCGGACGGCTTCCAGGCCGGATCCCAGTGCTGCGTAAGGGAAGGGAGATCCCGAGCTGCGGGGAGGGAGAAGCAACAGGCTTTGCCTGGCACAGCCATGGCCCAGGAGGCAAACCGGGGATCTTGGAGCGGTGGGCAGGGAAGGGGTGTCCGCCTCGGTACGGTGGGTCCGGCAGGTCGACAGCAAAGTTCTCCTTTTGCTGGGAACTCCTGCACCTGCCTGCGCTGCCTCCTCTCAGGGCTCCACGCTCCGACTGTTCTTGTTCTGCTTGTAGCTTGGGACACTCAGGTTGGTGATTTTCTTGCCGGAGCAGCTTCCTGCTAAAGACATTCCTTGAGGAGGGTGATGGCATGAGCTGCTAGAAAGTGTTTTCCTCCCTGTTGCCGGTGCTGGAAGTGGCTCTTGGCAGGGAAACCTCTCTGTTAGCTGCGCCTGGAGCCCAACCTCATCCCGAACCCTGTATCTCCATCCCTGCCACGTCTGGGAACCGGGACAGAGCAAGTTCTGGAGAGGGGAGATGAGGCAGCTGCTGCGATGTCTCTGTTGGGGCTGAGGATGCTCTTCGCAGCCCCCAGACCCTCCCCGGAGCAGCCTGGTGCCAGCGCTGTGTCTGGGAACCATCTGACCCGGGACGTGCCCCTGGTGGGAACCGTAAGAGGGGGAAAAGCAGGACAGGACCAAGCAGCATTTCCAAGTGCTCTCCAGCCTCTGTCTCTTCTTGTTTTAGGGGATTTCTGTGTGTTTGGTGACCTCGGGGGGGCTTTCTCGATGCCCTCGCCCCAAGCAGGGGGTGCCTCTCCCCGTCCCTTGCGCGGTGCCCCTTGGCGTCAGCCCCAGTTAGGGCTAAATCCGCTCACCCGGATTAAGTGGTGCAACTGCTTGGGGATTTAAGGGATGACGTGGGGGAAGCTGGAGCGGGCTGAGCTCTGGAGGGGGAGGCTCCAGAGTGGGTCAGAGCCCCTTTTCCAGCACGAGTTTCAGCTTCAGGGCAGCATGGCATCGCCTGGCAGAGGGTGTTTGTGGCACGGGGTGTACAGGGAATCAGGCAGGGAAAAAGCCTTTTGGTGCGATGCCAAGGGATGTTATTTTGGTGCTTCTTGTCGGTAGAGTCTCCCTTTGTTTCCAGATACATCCTTTAACCTGAGCTTCTAAAAAAATCCCCACAACCTCGGTGTGTTGATCCCGTCCCCGCAATGCTCAGGCTTTGGGGCCATGCAAGCAGCTCGTTTACTTTGCAAACGCCAGCAGCGGGGATCCAGGAGCTGGTTCCCGGCCTCGTCCTAACCGCACGGCACCGGTGACTCGTGTTTGGTTTTCCTGCAGCCCCACGTACATGCTGCATCTTTGGGGAGCATCCCCTGTGCCTCCGGCCAGGATTCAGCCCTGCCCCATTGCATCGGGGCAGTTTCATTTGGACTCCTGAGGCTGCGGGGACACGGGCTCACGCGGTTTTGACTCTCAAGCCGTTTGGGGCCGGCTGTGGGAGTGTGGCAGCCCTGTCCTGGCTCTCCCTGAGTCTGTGGGGGATTATTTCAATGGGTTTCCCTTCGGATGAGCCCCTCAGAGCAGGAGCAGGGTGTGTCTAGGGAAGTACTGGCAGTAAAAGAGCCCCTGTCTGTACGTAGGAAGCAGTTGGATATGGCTTCTCCGCCTGGGCTCTGCCGCACCGCCACAGCATCATCCCTGCGGGCACCGGGATGCGCTCCAGCTCCGCGCTCATCCTGCCTGCGGGCGCTCATCCTGCCCGCTGCCATCCTGCCTGTCCCCCCACCTGCTCTGCCATCACCCCCTGCCCATTCAGCAGAGCTCCTTTCCCTGCAGTCATTTCCTCCCCGTCGGGCCGGTGGCTGTTTGCTGGCTCTGCCGTGCCGGCGGAGCCCCCGGATTGCTGCTCCGGTGTGGGATCGCGCCCCGCTTTGGCTCTCGGTGCCAGAAGCACCGCGGCACATCAATCTCCGGTTGTGGTTTGCTGAGGGCGGGAGCGTCACCTTTCTGGCCTGTTGGGTGATAACCTTCCCTGCGTGGTGCTGGGAGCGTGTTTACTTTACCTGTGGCGGCCGATAAGCGCCTCTGATAAAACTCATGATAGTAAATAACAGGCTTTAACGAGAGGGGAGTGATTGAAGGAGGGAGGTGGTGCCCTCAGCCAGGGCTCTGCCCTGGGAAGATGGTGTTTTGCTGACCTGGAGGAGCAGAGCCTGGCCCTCGCTGGCCGAAATCTGCATCGCCCCAGGGAGTTTCGCAGACCTGTGATTTTTCCCATCCCAACTTCCATCTTTTGAGGAGGAGAGGCTCCACTTTGGAGGGTGTTATCTGAGGCAGCGGGGAGGGAGCTGCCGCTCCTTGGCCACTTGGTTGCGAGCACCAGGGAGTTCCTGGCAAGAAATGCCCTTTTTTTTTTTTCATGTGACTTGAGAAGTAGCAGAAATATTCTAGCTGTCCTTGAGCGGCAGAAATACTAACGTCTCTGTGCAGACTGGGATTGAAGGGAACAGATTTACGGCTCTAAAACGTGTGTCTCCCTTCTTTGCCTTCCCCTCGGGGGCTAACAGGCTTCTCCTTGCAGCACCAAGCCGATGCATGAAAAAGCAGCTCCCCTGAAGAGCCCCGAGCCCATGCACAGCCGTGAGAAACTGGAGGCATCCCACAAGGAAAAGAGTTTGGATTCCCTCGATGGCAGGTGAGGGGCAGCGTCCCGGGATCTACGGTGGAGTATTTGCTCTTTTTTCCTCCTGTTGTGACCTCCTGCAGCATCCCTGCTGCCTCCGAGCCCCCGAATGCAACCCACCAGCTAGGGGTGGGCACAGAGGGTCCTCTCTTTGTTTTCCCCCTCAAATATTGGGTCTGTAAAAGCAGGGAGGGGAGAGGGGTTTGGGGAAGGGGACCGGTGTTCCTGCTGCTGAGGCTGTTGGGAGGATTTCACTGTCTGCGGTTTCTCCCTTCATCTGTGTGACGGATGCCCCTGGCACGGCCAGAGTCGAGTCCGTCCTCCCACCCGGGTGCGTTCCCAAATTCCCGTTTGTGCTTTCCCTGGAGAAACCTTGATCTGGCCAAAGCTGCCCATCGCCAGCTCCTAACGTGTCCCAGGCTGCTACCGGGGGCAGCTCTGGGCTCCTTCCCCCCCACACTGGGGTGTGTTTTGGGCACGGGCACCCCGGTGCTGGTGCCTCCGCCGGCTCACCGTCAGCCCGATGCCAGAGATCAGCCTTCTGCAGTCGTTCTTTAACATCAGCAACGCTCGATGCTGTGATAAATCACCGAGACATCCGAAATGTGGCTTCCTGGGGTCTCTCTTCCATCCTCCGTGTCTTGCCCGTGTCTCTTCTTGCAGCACGTGTTTTGGGCAGCAGGTGAGAGACCTGGGGCTCTTCACTTACCTGATTATTATTATTTTTCCTTCCAGCCTCCACTTGAATGAAGCCCTGAAGGATGAAGACATCAAGAAATGCCACCGGGAAGTGGTAAGTCTTCGGCTTCATGAGCAAATGGGCTGGTTTGTTGTAGCCTGACTTTGGCCATTTGCCACAGAGGAGCCTGCCTGGGGTCTCAAATGTGGGCTGTGGGAGCTGGAGGCGAAGCTGCAGCCGCTCCTGGTGTAGGGCACAGGCCCCTGCCTGTATTTTCAGGGGACCTGATGACAGTTTTGTGTGGCCCGTGATCCACCTTGCAAACGCTTTTTTGGGATTTTCCATCCAGAGCAAAGGAGAAAGTGGAAATCTTGACTGCAGGCAGCTCAGTTCCCATCCATTTGCACCTTTCTGGTTCTTCAAATTGTGCCCAAAGTAGAGCTTTTGGGTCCATCTACAAATAAGAGATGTTTTGGAAGAGGAAGGAGCGGAGGGAGAAGGCATTTTGCCTTTCTCCATGAAAAAGATAGAGGAAAAAACCATTTTGCTGATTATTCAGAGGCGTCTGGGGGGGTTACTAGATGGCAACAGGTTTGTACTGGGACCAGGGGGTGTTTGTTGACCTGCAGGCCAAGACAGCCCGGAGGTGGCTTGGAGGCGATGCCACAATCCCCTCTGTGTCCCCCCATATCTCCCTGTGTTCCCCTGAAACGCTCCCACCGACACCCGCCAGCATCCCGGCATCTCTCCGGGAGGTGTCTAAGCCAACCCCAGGTGATGCTGAGCCTTAATCCTCTTAGGGCCCAGCTCATCCGGTGACAAGGTGCATGGAGCAAAGGTGACCTTGTCACTGCGGGCAGGAGGGCTCTGCCTGCAGTGCTGCCTGCAAACCAGCCTCGCTGCCCCGGGGCCCTTCGAGCTGTGCTGGACCTCTCCGCATCCTGGCGAAGCATCTCGTCCCTTGGATTTCGGGGGGCAGCCGTCACCACCACGGGGACAGCCGCGTCCCTGGGGAGCACCCCGAGGTCCGGGGTGCTGCCTTCTCCGGGGCAGGGGGCACAAATCTGCCTGCGCTGCCTTACAGGACTAATTGAGCAGATTTAATGCAAAGCGTTGACCTGCTTTGGAGCCTTTAACTTATATACAGAATTATTTAAAGGCGAACCTGCTGAGCCTTCCTCCGTGGCTGCTGGCAGGCTTTGAAGAGGCACCGGGAATATAAATAGCTGGATGGCGCGGCGCGATGGGTGCAAAGCAAGTGTTGTCACCGTGCCCCGAATAAGGGAAGAGCTTGAGGAGGAGGAGAGAAACCGCTGGGCAAAATAAATTGCCTGCGGACGAGCCCGGAAGAAAACCGGCTCCTCGCAGAGGCTCAGCAGCCTCCTTAGATATTGGGAGAAATGTTTGTTTGGGAGGATGGCACAGCGTTTGCTGGCTGCTGGATCGTCCGACCCTCCTCTAGCCCTTCGTCTCCACTGTCCCCAGCCCGGTGGGACCCCCCTGCGCCAGTCCCGGGTGCGGAGAGAGGAAGATTTTTTTGCAGGAGGGTGGTTTGGTTTTTTTTTTTTTTTTTTTGGGGTCTCTTTATCAGCAAGGTCACTGGATAACTTTACTTTGCTTATTTTCAGGCCGCTAGCAAGTACAACTCCCAGTACCACAAGCTGTTCAAGGACATCCCGACGGAGGAGAGCGTGCTGAAAGGTGGGTGGCATGGCAAGGGATGGGCACGGGGGCGGCAGGATCTGGCACGCGGTCTGCCATGCCCCTCTCTCTGCGTTGCAGTTTGCTCCTGCGCGCTCCAGAGAGACATCCTCATCCAGGGAAGGCTTTACATCTCCCCCAACTGGCTCTGCTTCTACGCAAACCTTTTCGGGAAGGACATCAAGGTAACGGGGGCCAGCTCACCCCGGTCCTGTAGGGCTTGTAGCCCAGGCTTAACCCCTCCCGCACCCAAATACCACCAAAATCGCTGTCAAAAGCCTCCGATGCGAAGGGGAGCACAGCTGTGCTTTCCCCTCTCATCACCTGCAGCATCTGCCTGGGGAAACCAAATATTGGTTTGGTTTAAAATTCCCTGATGCAAAACCTCCTACAAGCTGCAACAGCGTTTGGAGGAAGATCAAAGGGCTGGGGGGGGTGTTGGGGGTGGTGCAGATTTGAATCTCTCTTGGCTTTTCTTCTTGATTTACAATCTGATGTTTCCCCGTTAGTCTTGGGGCTGATGGGGATCTCGGGGAGAGACAACTTCCTTTAAAACTGGGCTGAAGAACTGAATTATTTATATCAGCCACTTTAAACAAATGTCTGATGGAAATACAGGGTTTCAATGAAGTTATCCTGCCATAAATTACATCCTGCCTTATTTTTAGCACTCCCCGAGCTTGCAGGGGGGCTCTTGTGATGGGTCTTAGAGAGACTCACTGGACGGTGTTTTCCCTGTGTCCTCGCTGTTTTGATTAAGTAGAAACCACCTCTGAGTTAAGATTAATGGGGGGGGGGGGGGTGCCGTGGCCTTTAATAAAAGCCAAGCTGTCTCTGGGAAGTGCTGAATTCCGCGTCACTGCCCTGCTTGGGGCATAATTACGATGCGTGTTAAATCTCTGCCTTGCAAAAGAAGCTCCCTGAGCTCGTGCTGTGCCCGTCCCTGCCCGTCCCCGTGTCTTTTTGCCCTCCAGGTTGTCATCCCGGTGGTCTCCGTACAGCTGATAAAAAAGCACAAGACCGCTCGGCTGCTGCCCAACGGCTTGGCCATCACCACCAACGCCAGCAGAAAGGTAACGCCGGCGGTTTGAGAGCAGGGAACGAAGCGATTCCCATCCCTGGCTGAAAGGGTGGGCCGGCTGGGAGGCGAGCACTGCTCCCTGTGCTGGCAGCCAGCCGGGGCAAACACCGCAGCTTTGCTTTGCTTTCTGAATTTCACTTTGTTTCTGGGTGAAGCAAAGCCCAAGTGAAATTTGGCCGAGCCTGACAAATCCCTGCCAGGCTCAAATAAAACCTTTAAACTCCTTTAACGCAAGCAGGGGAAGGGTTTGGGCCAGTGTTCAACCCAAGCTGGCACAAAACTTGGTTAAGGGGCTGAATTTCCAGCTTTTAAATCACGTTGTCGGCCGCAGTGAGCCGACGTAGTCCTGCTCGGTGCGTCTGAGTCCTCGCCTGCCCGGGGGGCTGCTGGCAGCAGCGTGCCTTGCCTGGGAGGGGGTTATTCCTGTGGGATTTTGGGAGGGGGTGGCACAAGGCGGGATTTGGGCGTTTGAAGCGATCTGGTGGCTCTGTGCGTCGTGTAGGCTCTGCATCGGGCAAGGCGAGCGCTGCCCCGATCCGTGGGGATGTTTTCTGTTGCTCCCGGCCCCGTTTGCTGCTGCATCCCTCTGGGCTGAGCACGGGAGGCCTCGTGGGAACAACAGCTGAGCAAAACGCCCCAAAAAAATCCAGGTCCAGGTGTTAACAGGCTGCAAAAATAACAGCAGGGAAACTCTGCAGGGAGATGCCTGCAGGGGGGACACGGCGCCCGCCCGAAGGAGGGGAGATTCAAGGGCAGGACGTCTCTGCCTGTCCCCTGCCTGTGGAGAACTGCACTCGGGATGGGGGGGAGCCTCTCCCAGCAGCTTCTCTCATTCTCTCACAGTACATCTTCGTGTCCCTCATCTCCCGCGACAGCGTCTACGATGTCCTGAGGAGAGTCTGCACACACCTGCAGGTACCCTCCACCCCGTGTCAGATGGCGTTTCGATGGCCGCAGGGCTCTGCGCTCACCCCCCGGGCTGCGTTTCGGGGAGCAGAGCTCTTCACCGCCTCGAAGGCTTTGGACTGCTCCCTAAGCCCTCCCTGGTGCCCTGCTGCCTCTTCCCAGCATCCTCGCTCTGCAGCAAGGGACAGGAAGAAGGGCAGGAGCCGTGCCCTGGGCACGTCCTGTCCCCGGGAGCCACTGCTGGCCTTTTCTGGGACACGGATGACGGAAGCAGAGCCCGGAGTTTCTGCTCTCTCCCAGGGCGTGTATATGAATTATTTATAATCTGGTAGTAATACTAGTTCTGCCACTCTGCAGATCGCTGCCTTTTCCCCAGATCTCAAGTTTTAGGGGGAGGAAAAATGGTACAAAGTCAAAAAAACATTTGAACTATAAAGTCTTAAGTGGGGAAGACATCCATCAGCCCTTGAGCTGGAGAGGAGGATTGTGGGGACCTCTTCTTCTCCCTGCCTTTGAAGCACGTGGGAAGTGGTGCCGAAGCCCTTCCCCACCCAGAAGGGTGTCTGCCAGCTGTACCGGGACGGCAATTTGGGTGACTCAGTCCCATTGCTAAACTGTGGAATTTATTCTTTGAAACGTGCTGGGCTCTGCCCAGATATTCCCTTTATTTCCCCCCCTGATGGTTTATCCCTTCTGCCAGGAGCTGAGGCCGGCACAGGAGCCCTCGGCTCAGCCATGGCCCTGTAAGGTTTTTGGTGATGGGAAGCAGTGATGCAGTGCCCCATCCTCGGCCAGATGCTGTTCTTCGTCCCCAAGATCCCTGTGCTTGCAAGTTTTAAGCAGCTGCTCTTTGTAGACTCATCAGAAAAGTCAAAATGAAATTTTCTGGCTCAGGTTGAAGCAGAGAGAGGTGGCACTATAACACCCATTTCTTTCTCCCCTCCAGGTTTCCAGTAAGAAGAGCTTGAGTTTGAAGGAGCTGACAGAGGAGCCTGACGCCGTGTCGCTGGTGAGGGTCAGGGCAGCTCTGGGAGAGGGAAGGACCCTCGTGAACTCACGCTGCGGGCAGGAGAGCGTCCGCCTGTTCCCCTCGGGGTGTTTAATGCCTTCCCGGTGTGCTGAGGTTTGGCCGGCAGCCGCTGGCAGGGCGCAGTCGGTCCTTTCCCCTTGCTGCCAACAAAGGTTGCGTGAGGATGCGGCCGTCCCCTTCCTAGCTCGTCCTCTGGGATCCTCATACCCTGACTTGGCAGAAATGGACGGGTCAAGAGGATGATTTGGAAAATCTGGGGCTGAGCACAAGCTGATGGCTCGGCCAGTTGGTCTTGGGGGTCCATTTATAGGTGGAAAAACTTCAGAGCTCTGCGCCCACCAGCTGATGCTGTTTGTAGCCGTGAACATGGATAATGGGCTGGAAATGTGGTTGAATTATCTAGAAACCTGTGGGATGAGTGGGATGGCTCATAGCCGGGAGGTTGGAGAGGGAAGAGCCTGCTGGACCGCGTGTGACCGAGGGGGCACGAGGGGCTGATTCCTGCCACCTTTGGAGCACGGCAGGGCTTGGCTCTGCCCGCAGTGGCTGTGTCCCCAGCGACAGGATGTGTCCTCTCTGTGAAACATGCCCATCCCTGTCTCGGCTCCATCACGAAGCCGTTGGTGTGTGGCCGTGCTGGGCTGTACGGGGACACTGAGCAGGGTGTCCTCCGTGGGCTGGTGGCCCTGTCATCAGGTTGGGTGCAGGAGGTGACAATTGGGGTGGCCCTTGTGGGCCAGTGGCCATGCACGCTGGACCAGGAGGTGACAAGTGGGATGTCCCGCATGGTCTGGTGGCATGGCAGGGGTTGAAGGCACTTTTCAAGGGCTGGATCAGGAGCGATCCAGGCTGGCAGCATCTCGTGGTGCTTCTGAGGGATGTGGCCCTTCAGCAGCTCCAGTCCTGGGGGCACTCGGGTGGAGGATCCCCTCTCATGGGCAGGTCCTTCCTATGGCAGTAGGAACTGGTGTCCCCACGGGGTCATCGTGGAGGACCAGCACCCCCTGAGGATGATGTTTTGGCTGTGCTGGTGCTCGATGGAGATGCCGTAGGATTCAAGGCTGAATCTGGCCCCACCGTGTCCTCGGCACTGCTGGTTTCATGGGAGAAACCGCTGCTGGTGGCACCGCTCACCTGGGGCTGTTCCTGCAGGAGGTGATCGTCCCCGAGGGCAAGTGGAGGAAGGTGTCACCTGCCTCGCTGTCACTGTCACTGCCAGACACCGACTACCAGTGCATCCACCGGACCTCTGTCAGCAGCCTGAATGCCAAGGAGAGCTCCTTCACCTCTGAGGAGCCCCTGGTTTCGGGTGAGGGCTGCGTCTGACCCAGCGACGTGGGTTTATGCCCTGACCTGCACGTGGTGCTGGGTGTAAACCTCTGTAAATACATGTTCATCCCTTGTCCACTCGTGGAGGGGATTTCTGCCTTGCAGACGAGCAGGGTTGAGGCTGGGAGTTGGTGATGGGGTCCTGGGGATGGGATGGGGTCTCCTGGCTGCGGGGTCTGAGCCCTCAGCGTGTGCCTGTAACACCGTGCAGGCAGCATTAGCCCACGAGGGAGGAATATATGATGCTTGAAGGCTCCTAGTTGCCAGAGGAGCACAAGAATCTGCCCAGTGTTGCCGTGCTGCTGACTTTGGGCTTGCATTTCAGAAAGTGCAATAAACACCGAGGAGGAGCTGGAGGTGGAGCAGAGCTGCGTGGCGGAGCTGAGACCCTCCGACTACCAGCTCCTGAAGATCTTCATTGTACTGTAAGTGTGCCGAGGGTGGCCATGGTGTGGGGAGGCCGGGGGCACGCCAGGAACGTCCGTCTCAACCACGCTTGTGCTTGTTCCTCTGCTCCCAGCATCTGCCTCCTGGTCGTGTCCTCGTCGTACCTGGCGTTTCGCATCTTCCGTCTGGAGCAGCAGCTCTGCTCTCTGAACCGGGACTACCTCTCCCGTGGGCACAGGAGGTGAGGGACCCTCGGGGACACTTTTGCTGGTGGGTCACACCGTGAGTGAAGGACCTGAGGGATGTGTGTAAAGAGCGATGGCTCCGTGACATGTCCCAGGGACGCTCTGTCCCTTATCCTGTGCCTGCTGTTGGGATGGCTTGAGGGCAGACTCCAAGGGGCCGTCCCCATGCAGTAGATGATCCCATCAACTGCTGGTTTGAGCCATCGGGGAAAGGTCTGCTGTCCCTGTGACTTTCAGCCCTTGGCAAAAGGTTTGGGGCTGGTTCCCCAGTTGCAGGAAGCACCGGGGCATCTCAGTGGAGCTGGGCTATGCCCTGGGGCTAATGCAACTGTTGGCATCAGCAAGGGATGGACAGGCGTGGGTTCCCCTGGCTTGGGGACATCGGGGGGGCCTGGGCACCAGGCTGGGGTACGCTGCCTCTGTGGCCACTCGCCCTGTTACCCAACTCTCTGCTTGCAGGTGACCGTTACCCCAGCGCTGGCTGAGGACAGAGGCCGAGACGGTGGCACCCTGTGTACGGATCCCGGTGTGACGTCCTCCTGGCCGTGGCTATTGCGAATGGCCCGGCTTTCCCTCGGCCAGTAAAATGGGACCAACTATCTTCTCTCTTCCTACTGGCACCTGTTCCCGGTGGGACTACCTGGCCGGCTCACGGCCACCGGTGCCAACTCCCCGTCCCACTGGAAACCTGTTTTCTCCCCGGGATGCTGCTGCACCGTAGCACCAGACGATGGCTCGGGGCTGCCGAGCGGTTGGACCTCCCCTTAGGACTTGCTGCTAAAATGGGTGCCGGTTTTTATTCCAGACTTGGGTTTTTCTTATGAAAAGATGACCTTAGGCTCACCGGGAACCCCCAAAAAATGTGCACGAGTTGCTGCTGCTGCTCTGGGTGAAGTCGGCAGCGGCTCTGGGCTGAACCCGCCTGTTCGTCCCCGTCTCGGTACCCCCGGGGCTGCGGCCAGAGGAATGGCCCCAACCTGGGGGGCTGCAGGGACTGGGAGAAAGGGGCCACTGGTCCTGTGGGGCATCATCTATCCCAGCACCCAACGGTGGGGGTACAATCCAGGGCCCCCCCCAGTTCTGCTGGGCTCCTTAGCGGCCCCCAGCCCTTCCCTCTTGGAGCACAGGGCCACCTTGGGGTGTGCATGTGTGTGTGTCCTGCAAAGCACTTTAGGGTCCCCCAGACCAGGTGTCCTTGCTGGGGACCGCACCTGGCAACGGTGCCGGACCAAGGCTTCGTTAGCACCGCTCACCTCGTTAAGATGTCCTGAAAGGAGCCCGCGGCTGGCACCAGTGACCCTCCTGGATGGCAGCGTGACTGTGCCCTGGTTCGTGTTAACCCCATCACCGTGCGGAGCTGAGTGCCGCAGGATTTGTCCTGCAGGATTTGTCCTGCAGCCTCCCCTGGGAGCACGCTGGGGCAGCAGGTGATACCTGTGTGATTCCTTTTGTTTTTCTTTCCTATTTTTTGGGAACTACAAGTGCTGATGGGGCCAAATCCCTGTGCCCTGGAGAAGCGAGCTTGCTGCTCGCTCCGGGCTCGGAACGGCTTTTAAATGAAAATAAAACCAGGATTTTCTAGCATGTCGCTGTCTGCTGCCAGCATCCTTGCAGCAGTGCCAGGCTGCAAGCCCCAAAACAGGGTACCCCAGAATCTGCGCTGTCCCAGTGCCCCTTCGCTGGCTGCGTCCTCAGAACGTGGATTACAGGGGGACAGCCCTGTCATCGTGCAGGCTTGGGGATACCAAGCTGGGGGTGCAGCCCTGACGGGCGGGGGGGGGCCAGCGTGGCTTTTAGGGGACACCCAGGGCCAGGGATGCTCAGGGTGTAGGCGATGGAGAAGTTTTTTCACTAGATGGCAGCAGAGACCGTGCGATGTGACACTCGAGCTGGTGGCAGGGCCACCCTGGGGACAGCGGATGCTCCATCCTGCTGGGGTGGACGGGGTGAGCCTTTCTCCTCCTCCTCCTCCTCTCTGAGCATCTGTAACCCAAATCCTCCCTGCTAGCCTGCCCCACGCAGCAAAACGCATGAAAATGGCCCAACTTGAAAGCCACAGCGGAGGCGGTGTTGGCAAAGTGGGGACTAGGGTGGTGTCACCTCATTTTTTCAGGAGATTTAGCACCCTGGGGTGGTCCATTGTTCGGCCACGTTTCTGGCTAAACTGTTGAAGCTGCTTCATCAAAGCCCTGGTGTTACGGGGCTGTCAGAGCCTTTGCTTTTGCGGGTGACCTGGCAGATGAAAGGTGCCATCCTGCTGCCACCCTGTCCCTGCTGGGGCCTCACCCAGTTCATTTTCCTGGTGCGGCGGCTGAAATGGATTTGAAGGAGTTTGGGGGTGGTTTTTTTCTAAAAACAAATAGGTGCTCAATGGGTTCAACCTCAAAGTGGGACTTACGGCCCCAAAAATGAGGTTTAGCGATTTAGGACTGGGGTTTTTTTGGTCTTGTGTGCCCAGCCTGGTGGTTTTTGGGTGCTCCGCAACACCTGATACAAAGCAAGTACCTGAGGTCCCTTGTCCCCAGTGCCCGGGCCAGGTGTGTGATGGGGGTGATGGCCACCTTGGCTCTTCTTGGGGCTCTTTGGTTAAAACCAGCGGTGGGACAACCCATGGGTGCAGTTGGCTGATGTGGAGGAGATTTGGAGGAGCCCCGGGACGCACCCCTGGTGTGGTTTGGGGGTGTCCCTGCTGCTGGGAGCCAGTTGCAAGGCTCCAGTTTTGTTTTCCAGCTGCTGTTTGCCTGCCTGGTCAGTGCCTGTTTGCTCTCCCGGTGACGCCCTGCTTGAGCTTATTTGCTTTTCTTTGTGTAAAGAAATGCCACGTAAAAGCCTTGGGTGCAGGAAATGTCCCCTGGGTGCTCACCTTGCTGGCTCTGGCAGCACTGCCCTGTCCCTTGGGGACAGGGACAAGGAGCACAGGGCACCCACCAGACAAGCACAGCCCCTGCCCTCATGTCCCCCTCCTGCTCCCCCAGTTGCACCCACCATCCTGCCTTCCTACCTGTGCTCCTCCCCAGCCCAAATCAACCCCTAAAAACAGGATTAGGAGATTAAATCAGCTTCTACAGCCGCCTTGCTATCACACAAGGCGTGGCGGGAGTTGTCCCCGGGCTCACTGGCTCTCTAAGGCCCATTTCTGCTCGGTTCCACCTGCTGCAGGGCGCGGTGGCCTGCGAGTCACAACCACCGTGGCCGTGATGCTGCTGCACAAGACACGGCGAGGCAGCAGGAGCCACCACTTCTCAACAGGTACCCAAAAAAAGATGGGATGATGCTGGCAAGCGCCCGGTTTGGTTTGAGTTTTATTCCAGAGCGGCAGTGATGTTGCTCCGGCAAAGCCCCACGGAGTCCAAAGTGAATCCCCTTGGTGAGCGGCTCAATCCCGTTTCAACCATCTCTTGGGTTTTCAGCTCCATCTGAGTGGTGGAAGGGGTTTTGCAGGGAGGGCTGGTGCTGGAGGGAGGCCCTGGCAGGAGGGGAACGTCCCCAGCCCCCGTTTTGCCCCACTGCTGCCGGTATGTGTATGCTTGGGTGTTTTGGAAGAGCCTGGGCTGCGGCTACTTACCTTTCTCTTAGCAACCAGGGAAGTTGAAGCCCTTCCTGCAGTTCATCACCTCGGTGCTGTGCTGGTACACACACCAGTGGGGCTGGGCTGGTGGTGATGGGTGAAGAGCTCCAGGTTAAAAATAATCCTTCCCCCTTTCCTTTCCTGAGGGTTATATTTAACCTGGATTTCCCTGATCCAGGTGGTGCGCTGGGGTGTGGTTGCTCTGCTAGACACCACCTGAGCAACCTGCTCTTTGCTTCTCATGAGGTTAGAGATTATTCCTTATCCTGCAACGACATCTCATTTTAATTTTTATTTTCCCCACTGCTAAGCCTGTTTTTTAATGAGAGGATCTGCTCCGAGATCCCAGCCATCATCCAGCACAGGAGGAAAAGAGTTTCAATTAGAAGTGTATTAAGGACTTCTTGGGCTTCAAGGAGACCGCAGTTATCTTTGGCTTTTATACCTCAAACTCTGTCCTTTTGTTCTCCCTGGTGTGGTTTTTTTATCTTGAGTAACAGAACTGGTTTTGTGCTAGAGGAAGCAGCGACTGCCTCGTATGCTCTGAGTACAGTGAACGCTAACGAGGGTTGGGGAGCGCTGACGATCCCTCCCCAAATGGAGGTGACCTAAAATTGTAATGAAAAAAAACCTCAAAACCTTCAAAGAGTGAGTGTTGCTTTTCATCTCAATTAAGTTTCCTTTCCTAGGATTGGGTTTCTCAGCTTCCTGTTAATCTTCCAGCAGTTCAGGGTCAGGTTTTAATTTGTAATAAGAGCAAGCAAGGGTGGGGGACAAAAAAAAAAAAAAAAAAAAAAGAGCTATCGCCATACAGCCTAGGATCACCCATCTGAAGAAAATGGATTTTTTTTTTTTCTCCATTCTTTAATTAATTGTAGCATTTCCTTTGGCGTTTCATCTTTTCACATCGACATCCCAACGTCAGGTTTTCAGGGGTAAAAATCCTTGCTGGTAAAAGCCTAGACTGCTCCAATACCACTAGCAGGAGGCACAAATTAGAAATAGCCATGATAAAGCATTTTGGGGTTGGTTTTAAAGGGCATTCGCTAAACCTGGCTTGGAACAGCAATGCCTGTAGCCAATTACAGCCACCTAACGAGGGTGGGTTGCTTGCTGGGCAAAGGCAGAGAAGTCTCTTTAGCAACCCATTTTGCCACAGCAATTAGCGTAAAAATTCACCATGGAGAGGAGGATTTCTTTGAAAGCAAAGTGACTTTTCTCTTTAGAAGTTCAAAGGCTAGTGATTTCCAGAGGGGACTAAGGCTTTTCCAGGAGGGAACGGGGTGTTTGGGGGGGTGTAGCCATGCTGGAGGGGTTACATTCTTCTTCTTTGGGACAATCCTGTGCATGGGCATCTCCCTCAGGCACTGGGGGTGCTGCCTCACGGGTGGGGAAGGCAGCTTTTTGGGGGGGGCTGGACCTGCACCTCGCTCACTTCTGTGCCAGTTTGGTGATGAGAGCTTTCCACTCCGATCTCTTCTGCGTGACGTAGGAGGGGGTGAGGAGCTGCAGCAATGGCTCCGGCCGGCCCCTGAAGTATCCCTGACACAGAGCCTCCGCGTTGCAGATCACGTACATCCCACAGTCATAGCTGTTCTGCTGGGCAGGCGCCTTCTCCTCCACAAAGGTTGCTTTGCCCCCTCTTTTGCCCAAGAAGGCCTCCAGCTTCCCCGCCACTTGCTTGGCATGGACAGAGTTGCATTTACTGTGGGAATCATAATGGGCAAAGCACTTTTTGTCCCTGAAATAAACCAGTAAGCTCCAGTGGGTGCCCCCAGCGACCTGGTTGGAGTTATCATTGATAGGCAAGAACACCAGCTTCTTGTGGAGAAGGTCCAGCGGTTGAAGGAATATGGCTATTTCTTCCTGACTAAGGGCACATTTAATGAACTGAGCCACTTCGGGGCTGATAAAACAAACCTGATCGCTAAATTCTTGGAACTGGTGGTTGGCGAAGTACTCAAAGGCAAACCCAATGATGTGGTCGTTAAGCCAGTTTGGGGGCTCCAGCAAGGCAACATCCGACTGCCTCAGCAAACTGTCCATGTAACTGAGAACAACAGGGTCCATCCTGAGCAGGTCGGGGCTGCGGCACTCCAGGAAACTTTGAAAGCTGAAACATAGAAAGGAAAGATGAATTAAGGAATTAGATCACACCTGGGACAAGATACAGCGCAACAAACATTTCGAGTTCCTTCTCAGCAAGGAAAAAGCAGTGAGCAAAAGCCCAGGTTTCCCAGACAGATATTTGAAGGACCAGCAGATGAGCAGACGGAGGATACGCAGCTCCTCATCTGCAGCGTGTGACGGGCTGAGCCGGGCTCTTCTGCTGCTCCAGGAGCAGTGCGTGGCTCCAATCAGATAAACGTTTCATCGTTATGATCTTAACCTCAAAGCAAAGTGATTTCAAAGCAGTTCCAGCTTGGGATCTGCAGGCACTCCTTCAGTTCTGTGCTTTGCACAGAAACCATACGTGATCTAGACGTCGGTTGGTGTTTTGGTGTTTCAGTGTTTCACCTGCACAGTGACAATCACTGTAATTCTTTGCATCACTGGGATTCCTTAAACAAAAGTCTTTCTGGGGCTGTCTGACAGGCATATGGTCCCTTTTGCCTAGCAGATAGTGCCACAGCTCGGTGCCAGACGCATGACCTGTTCCAGGAAAACCTGCTGGCCCACCAGCACAGGAGGCAAGGCGGCGATGAGTAAGGAGAAACAAAGCAAAACAAGATCACAAACAAACCAGTTCCCTACCGTGGGAATCTTTAGGACAACTCTCTGCCTAGCTGGTAGAGATTTCAATAACTCAAGTACCACCGAAGCTGGATGATCCACAAAATAGCTGTAATTTTTTAGCTTGGGTTTTAACTTGCCAAAATTTTGCTCACAAAAGGAGAAAGCACTCGTGGGTACGCTGAGGGGTGAAGATCCCTGCAGGCTTCCACTGGTGACATTCACCTGTGAACAGAAGTGACCGGTCACGCCAACCCACTCTTTCCAATCTTTTACTCTGCTATTTGTCCAGGTTATGTTCTTCCCTCTTAATCTGTGCTTGCTTTCCACAAATAGAAGCTGCTTATCCTTAAAAAGGCGCCTGGAAATTCAAGTAGACTGAAGCACCTTGTTCTCCCCACCCATGCGTTTGAGGACGTACTCAAGGGACTTCCAACAGGTCTTCCAGGCAAGACTTCTCCTAACTCCTTTCTGTTTATCAGGTTATCCATGTATCCACTAATTCTGGTCTTTCTACCAGTCGTGTCATTCCTTTTCAGAAGCTGTTGCATTAGCTGCCATCCCATCCCGGGGGGATTAAAGTGTGTTTTAAGAGGCTGCACAGCACGCTAGGAGGTGTTACTCAACAAACAACATGAAATACCCACTGGCACCAGACTAGGATTTAGGAGGAGATCTTCCTAAGAGAAACTGTTGATTTAAACCCCCTATATCCACCCTGGTTTCCCCTCTGCTCTCGCATCCCCTGTCCTGGGCTCCTCAGCTGCTGCGATGCACCATCAGCCCTTGATGCTTCTCTCCTTGCCAGGACAGGGCTAGAAATGCCACAGCTGGGGGCAGCGGTGACGTGGGGCTGGTTTGGCCTCACCCTTTCTTCATCTGTCCCAGCATGAAAACATCTTAGGATTTCTTAAAGCACAGTGCGAAAACTAATAACAATAAGATAATTTTAATATGATTCACTATAAAGAAGACACTAATTATCCATTATGATTGGGGGAAATAAAAAATCATGTGTGTTGTTTACATGATAGGAAGAAGTAGATTTGTGCTTCTTATTGCGACATGAATCATGAAAAAGTCCTTCCTGGCCAGGTATGCATAAATTAAGAGAGATTTATCTCCAAAAAATCTTGGCAAGGTCACATCACATGTGACTTGTAAATAACAGAATGGATGAAGCATGCTGCATGTGTAATACATCGGAAGGAAGGGCCGAGGTAGCGTATCTGGGGCTTGAGAAAGCTAATAACTATTTGTGTATCGCTGATAGATCCAAAAGATGCCAAGCAGCAAGAGTCACTGAAAAGGAAGGGGAGCAGTCATTGTTATTTATACTGAGCCAAACACAATGGTATTTGGACACGCTTCCTACGTTAATGAACTCAAACTATTTCCAAGTTTGTGGAGCAAATCCTTTGCAACAGCCTGCAGTATAAAAACAAAACAAAAAATCCAAACTAAGTCCCAGTGACTCCGTAGCACGCCTGAACGTAGTCTTGTTTTTAAAGAGCTGTACATCCTGCAAGCTTAGAAGCGAACAGTTTGTGGGTTTAACAGGGTCACTGCTGAAATACTTTTTGCATGTGCCCATACAATGCCCCAAATTTTCCTTTACTGCGTGTTTTTTCTGCTTCATCTTCTCCCAGAGATGCACGAAATACAGCAAATAGCTTTCCACTCAACTCCAAATGGGATTACGGGCCAGGGAAGGAAGGTCTTGTATTCTGTTAATTTTCCACTCTGCAGAAACATAGCTTGGTTTTTTTTCAGTCAAGTTAGGAAAAAAAAAAAAAAAAAGACATTTGGCAGCTTCCTACAGTCAGGAAAGGAGAATGGTTATAGCAAATGCTTAATTGCCACTAGCTACTACTTTTAATTTTACTACCATCTGGTATTTGTGAAACTGCTTGTGAGTTCTGCAGGATGACTCACTGCGTGCAGCACACAGCTTAAAGGAAAACCCTTTGTAGGCTCTGACGCCTTTCAGAGCCACTTAAGGCAAAAAACGAGGACCAAAAACGCGTAGTGGAGCTGTGAAAAGCCATCAGAGAGGCTGTTCTGTTCGGGAGAACCTCCCCGTTAAAGCAAAAGATGAATCTGCAGGGAAGCCGAGCTGTGGATCTGAGCAGCCCTGACATTAAGGGGTATGGAAATGCAGTCGCAGATCACAAGCAGCTCTGCTCACACACAGCCAGGACTTGCTTCCTGAAGGCTCAGGCACACTTTGTTCAGAAGTTTTCATAAAAATAGGAATAAATACTGACGCAGGCCTGGAACATTTGCTGGAGGTTGCCAATAAGTGTCTTGCTCATTCATTTTATTTGCATATTAGTGGTTGGAATTTGTGCAAACTCTGTGTAATCCTCAGCTTCTCGGAGGGATATTCATCTGCCCCGTTTCAAGTGGAAAGATGAGCACACCGGGGAGAGAAAAAGGAGCGTTTCAATAAAAATGTCATCAAGCCAAGCAAGATGAAACCGCCCATTTCATTTACAGATTTGAAAACAGTGCTGTCTTGCATCAATATGGCAAGAAGTCAAGTTTGTCTCATCTCTAAGTTATAACAATTTAACAAATAAGCTGCCGTCGTTAGCGCAAGTTTGATCCATAAACTGCTGGGATCCTTTGTGTCCGGGATGCGAGGCAAAGCATGCATTTTGTAATACTTGACAAAAAAACCCCAAACCTATTATTTTCACAACATTAAAGACAGCTACCTTCTGCGTGTAATTGTTGCCTTGCACTCTGAAGGCAGCACTTGAGAGCCAGAGAATGAAACTCCCTAGTAATTGAGCGTAAATAGGCAGTGATGGAGCAAAGAGAGCATGAATTAAAGATGAATCAGATTCCTAAAGTCTGCTTTAATAAATTAAAGGTACTAAGAACATCCAGAGTGAATATTTTAAGGCGTCATGTCACTAAACTCCTGTACAAAATTCAAAGAATATGGAGGTAAAAGCCACCTGAAAGACAAATTATTCAGACTTTACCAGGGAAGAGTAGGAGGGACAGAAAAGTTTTTGGCAGCTTGGCTGAGGTCTTTGGAATGATCAAGAGTAAAAGGCCCCACGATTGAATCACCAGACCATTCACTTTTACTGAAAATACAGTTTTTAGACACCATGTCAATGCTCTTAATAGCAGTTGTTGTTAATGGTAGCAAGATCAGACAAGGAACATCAATTTCTATTTATCAGTGTGAGCTGGGCTACCAGCGACTGAGCCTCTGTACTCAGCTGCCTCCTAACAGAGCCAGAGAAGAAGCTCAAGCAAAATTAAACAACTAAGCCAGAAAAGAAGCGTGCGCATCTATTCTTGTGTTAAATATAAGCAATCTTTTTGCAGCCTATAGATTCCTATACGATATGAGATATAATTCCTGTATGATATGAGAACAGAGCCTTTGCAAGTTCAATAGGCCCCGAATGCCAGACTCAGAAGAAAACATTCATCATTTCTGTATGCGCAGACAATGCCCAAACCTTTCTGTTCCTGACAAATCCCCCGCATCAGACACGTGCAGCTGCTCTACACAACCAAACTCCAGAACCCTGCTTTGTTTCACAACATCTCACGGGGCAGTAAACTAAAAGCCGGAGGAGCTCCACCAAACGCTACTAAATCAAATGTGTTCTGCTCCCCAGGATGGGGTTGGTCAAAGCATTAAGTTTAACAAGAAAAAAACCCCGGCGGCCTGAACACCTGAGGATGAGAGATGCCATCGGGACTCCCAGCAGTAGCGATGGGAAACCCCTCAGCTCGGCTCAGCGAAACGACGTTAAACCGGACATCGATGGATTGCATTCACCTGCTTTGAGAAAGTTTATATTCAAGAAGGTCGTGGGAAGAGCTGGGAGGGAATATCATTTGCCCGAAACACCTGAAGGTCGCAGGAATTTGGTCAGGGTCGCGTTGTCCCTGTGGAGACGCGACCCGCGGCACGGAGGAGCAGCTTGCCTGACCCTGAGCCTCGCCGGTCCCGGCGGCGGCAGTCGGTGCCGGTCGGGGTCAGAGCATGGGAGCAGCCCCCCAGGGAAGAGCTCGCTCGTCCCGCTGCCATTTCTACGGATAAATAAATGAGAATTAAGGGGAGAGGAGAGAGTTTACCCGGGCTGGCGAGGCTCGGGCCGGGCCCGGGGGCAGGGGCAAGGCCGGGGTGGGGAGCAGGGCCTGGCCCGGGACCACCCGGTAGCACCGCTCCCTGCGAGCCCACCCAAGGGCAAGCCATGGCGGGCAGCTCCGGCTCGACACCCGGTGCCGGTAACGCGGCTCTACGTCTAACGATTTTAACCATTTTCCCCTCAAAACGCGCTCTGAAGCCTCCGGGCCCGGTGGAGGCCGGCACGGACCCCCAACGGCTACGGCTTGCGCACCCACCGGGCACGGCAACCACTGCCGAGACCCCACCGACACCGCTGTTGCCATGGCAACGCCACCCGACCGGGGCCGGGCCCTCCCCGCGCCGCCGCTCACCTGCCGCCTCATAGCCCGCTCACCCTCCGCGACGCCGGCACCGGCCGGTTGCTGAGCGCTGCCGTAAAGCTGGCAGCGCCGCGTCGTAACGCCTCAGCGGCCGCACAGTATGCGCAGGCGCGGAAGGAGCGGGAGGGGGCGGGGCCTGAAGGGCGGGGCGAGGGGGCGGGGCGAGGGGGCGGGGCGGAGCGCGCACCTCCCTCCCCCCTCCGCCCGCCCCCCCCCCCCCCCCCCCTCCCGGCGGCGCGCGGGCGGCGGCGGGTGCGCGCGGGAGGCGCGCGCGGGCAGTCGGGCAGCGCCCGGGCGGCGGCGGCGGGAGCGCCCGATCGCTCCCCGGCTCCCCCCGCCCCTCCCCGCCCCGGCCCCCTCAGCAGCGCCCCGCGGGAGCCCCCCTCAGCGGCGGCGGCGGGCGAGGGATGCGCCGCGCCCCGACACCCAGGTGAGCGGCGGCGGGGCAGTGGGAGCGGGGCGGGGGCCTCCGGGTGCGTGTGAGGTGGGAGCGGCGCCGGCGCTGGGGTCGGCGCCGTCCCGCGCTCAGCGTGAGGCGAGCCCCTTTGGCGCGGCGGAGCATCGCCCGGTGCCGCCGCGGAGCCGGCGGGAGCCTTTGTTCGGCGAAGGAGGGCGAGTCCCTCCGGTGGCGTGGGGGCTCCCGCAGCGGGTAAAGATGGCTGGGCCCACTCGAGCTTCGCCCCCACGCGTGACCGAGCCCCTCGGGGGACGCTGCGGGCGCAAGGTGCGGGCCGGCTCCCTCCCGGGCGGGCCCCGCGGGGGCTCCCCCACGCGTGGGAATGCTGAGGGTGCCAGCGGGGCTCCGCGTTTTCAATCCCCCGACGCCACTACGCTGCCGTTTACACCCATTTTTGGGCTGGGTTGGACAGGCAAGACATAAAAAACCCAGCCTGGAGGGGAGGGGTGTTTTATCTCCCTTAGTGTTTCCAGTGTCACCAGTGGGTCCGTGGGCTGGAGGTAGCCCCGCAACCCTCCCCCCCGCCCCCGCCACTGCACCGAGTGAGGAAACAGCCCCGACGCCGAGCACTGCGACGGCACCGGGTCACGGTTCTCCCCGTCCTCTGGCAGAGGAGCAGCCCGTTACGAGAGCAGCGTTAATGATTCCCACCCCGTCCAGACGAGATATTTCTGGTTTTTAACGCAGTATTGGACTCCGTGGCAGCTTGCTCCCCAACATGCCGGACCTTTACGGGAGCACTGCTCCTCCGAAGGTTGAAATAATCGATATTTCTTTCTGGAATTTTCCTAAATGTAGCTGAAACAGCCTTTGCTTTATCCCTCCCCCCCCACCCCCCTCCAAAATCCTCCGACGTGACTCGCGGTAAAACCTGCTGTAAGTTCAGAACCGGGCGTTTTGCCGCCCTTCTGCTTATAGATCCTCCTCCATTTACGTTTTCATATCCTGAAATCAAGCTGAGATTAATAAAGTCAGGAGCGTGAGCTCAGCAGAAATCATGGCTTTCACATCCCTTGCTGCAGTGCACGTTACCCTGCCCATCGGCGTATAAAAAAATAATCACGTAGCGGCAAAGGAAGGAGGAGATCGCTGCTACGGGGAGGAAAAAAAGAGCTTGGTGTTTTGCTAAATTGGTAATGAAGCGCTTTAACAAATCGCTTCATAAATAGATTGTTAGTTGCAGAAATGGGTTTTGGGCCGGCTCGAGCATTTTCCCGACTCTTTTCCCGGGAGAGAGTTAGGAAATGACATGGGACTCTCCTGACTAGATGCGCACGGATGCGGTGGTGATGGGCTGTGAATGCTTAAGCACGACCTTACTGAGCTGAGCTTAACCACGGGCGCCAGCAAAGTCCGGCTGGGGTCAGACAGGCTGCGTTATCACTGAAGAGCATCTTCTCTTCAGCCCTTCGTCGTGGAGTCATGCCATAATGACAATTTCCCCTGAATTTTTGAGTAAACTCATCCATTTCAGTGACTTTTCTCATTTTTAAAAATTTTAAAAAATTAAGATTTTCTTTGCGTTTTTCCCTTATGAAGGCTTTCCCAGCCTTTGCTCTCGCTCCTGGCTGTGATTTTTCATCCCAGAGACTGTTTTGGAAGCTGTCGGTCCGGCTGCTGATGCTAGGGAAGGTAATTCAGCAGCCGTGGCACACGACTATTAAGCTTTTGTTTCCTGGGCTATCAGTGATGATGCAACTTTAGATATATTTGTTTATTGCGATCAGTATATAAATCAGGATGGCTTTAGAGGTGTTTCATCTTTATTGAAAGGCCTATGGTCCATTGGTAGCGCTCCTGAAAAATCTGAAAAAAAGCTTTATTTGAATTCCCCAATTCTCTTTTATTTTTAAAAATGTACTAAAATGTAGGCTCAGTTTTGCAGAACATGCCTCAGAGTTATTTCTTCTGTGCATCTGCAGCTCTAGTTATGATTTATAAAGTTCACGTTTTTACCTTTTTTCTTTTTTTTGGGGTGGGGAAGCTGCATTTTAAGATTTAAAGGTATCAAATGGCTGACGTGACATCTGCTGTTGCACTATCTTTCACAAACACTGGCACTTGTACATGCTATCTAAAACTCAGGCTGGCAAACCTTTGGTATCCTTCGCTAGGAAAATCTAACCATCTAAGTGTTTTATGCCTAAATTGTTTTTATCTAGGATGTTCATGGTGATTTTAGTGAGCGTTCATCATGTTTGCAAGAAAACCTCTGAGAATGTGAAGCATGTGAGGTCAGGCACTTGGGAAACGTGAAACCTGAGGTTACCTGCACAACCTTAATTTAGCTTGTTTCGAGGTAGGGCTGTACTAGAAATTCTAATCACCCGTGTACACCGCTTGATTTCTGGAAGGACGGTATCCAGCCCCAGATGGATGGATTGCTCCTCTGCATCCCCCGCAAGTCAACAGGGGGAGTACTGGGAGCACAGGGATGGTGCTGGTCCCTCCACTGGTTTTTCAGCTTGGCATCACTGGGCAGCTGGTGAGGAAGACTGGGGTTCACCGTTACAGCCTTGGGACCAAGCACAGCACATCGTCCTGAAGCCTTAAATACCTTGAGTTGAGTGAACGGATGTGATCTGAGTGTTTCTAAAGCCGCTTGGGGTGGTTGGTTTTGGTGGGCATAGCATGGCCATTTTCTTCCAAATTCTAGTTCTCACTCCAAACCGTGCAGTTTTTGAACGTAATTCCTTTAAAAATACCTTTATTAGGGAGAAAACAAAGTCGTTGAGCTGCTTGAAGTGTCTTAGCTGGTCAAACTCGATTTCAGAAATTCCTGTGTCCCACTGGTTTATAAATAAAATGGGATTGCAGTCCCACTTGCATGCAAAATACTTGAGAAGTACGAAGGCAGACCGAGTGCCTGAGGAGAACTGCCGTCTACGCGAAGGAACTTGGTTGGTTTTAGGTGGGCTGTTTTGCTGTCATGTTGCCTGTAGTTTGTGAAGCTCCCAGCCTGGTCCTGGAGACGGGCTTTTTTTTTTTTTGTATTGAGGTTAAAAAGAGCATCTTATTTTCTCAGGCTCGGGTCCTGCGTGCCTACATTTGCTTAACTTCCTCTTGAGTGAACGGCATTTCTCTCTTCTCCAAAAAGTAAACACGAGCATAAATATTTAAAGCATTGCTGCTTAAGTTTGCAAATTCGAGACTTTCTCTAGCATTCCGTTGGACAACAGCAGTATCGTTGGAGATTTTGGTTGTGTCTGGGTAGTTCCTTGCTCAGGGAAGAAGCTCCTTAGTTGTTTGGGCTTCCTACTGCAAAAACATTACACTGTGTTTTAAGGTTAGATGGCTGGGATTATCACAAAGTTTAGGCGTGGGTTTCTTATTTGAATTATAAGGATGAAGTGCTGCTGATGGGATGTCTATAGATCATCAGAAATGAGATTATTTTTATGGTCCTTATTTGGTCTGTGTAAAAGAAAAATTTTTTCCATAGGCTTTGGGTGTATGCATGAAGGCACAGGTGTTCAGGGTTGAGACTATATAAACCAAACACATGAAACTCTTGCCAGATAATGGATAATAACAGGAAAAAAGGGAAATGGAATAATCTTTGTTTTTTCTATGTGTCTCTTTAATATTAATCTTGCTACCATGTCTGGCAGGTTGAATGCCACGGTGGGATATATGTTTCACTCCTGTGATTGCATCAATGTCTTCTGTATCTTGGAATTAAACGTTTAAAAACAAACTCAGAAAACCATATGACCTCAGAAAATATCAAAATTCAGAAGGGAAGCATATTGAAGGGTATCTTTTAGAATTAAACTAATTTTTGTATCTGTTTTTAAAACATTAGCAGGAGTTACAGCTCTGCTAGTCATCATGGTAGCGTTTTTTTTTTTCTGTGGGGAGGAATCCTATAACGGGTACCTATGGAAAAGTCTTATAGGTGAAGTGAGAGCTGTATGTCTTTGCCACAAATGCGTTTTATTTTTAACAAAACCCCCTTGATTTTAATGCTACCCAGTTGTGCATTGCTTCTTCTAGTGTTTGTTTTTTCTTTTTTCCATTGCTTTCCTCTGATGGAGGACCGTAGGATTGCTTAGGTCAGCAGAGACCTCAGGAGGTCTCTTGGTCAAAAATCCTGCTCCCAGCAGGGTCAGCTGCAAGGTCAGACTGGGTTCCTCATGGCTTTAGATGTCTCACATTGGTCGTCTTCTCCCTGTGGTTTGCAGGTTGCTAGAAGAGAAGGGGAGTGGTTTGAGCTGCGTTGGGTGGAAAGTGTCCAAGGAGAATAAGGTTATATGTGATCCATGGCAGTCCTTGTTCGGGGAGCACAGCCTTCCACTTGCACGTGTGTTAAACTGCCACTTCATGCTGCATTTCCATGATTTCATTAAGCTAATCTAGCAGCAGGATCTGACCTGGCTGAAGTTAATCTTGGGCGGGGAATGGGGATACTTCTCACCCGGGTTGATTTGCTGGTAATCGGCCCAAAGCTGGCAGGTGGCCGGCTCTGCACTGTTTTGATGGAAACTCCTTGGAGGTGAAATGGTCATGTGCCATTTTTCTAGGCAAAATGAAATGAATAAAACCCTGTTGATTTAAGGAATATTGTTACTCCCCAGATTTCCTCCTGCCATTAAAATCTTGCGTTGTGGTTTCTGTTTGGGCATGGAGCGGGATGAGGCATCTCTTTCTTGCGTAGGGTTCTATATGCCTTTGGCTGTTCGCACTGTGCCAAGGCATGACTTGGCACTGGGTCTGTGAAATGAAGCTCTATGTTGCTGTTTCAGGCTCTGTTGATATTTCTTGTCAGCCTTTTTCAGGGTTTCTCCAAGAGCCTCGTGAAGAGATGGAGCTAGGTCTCCTGCCAAGCCATCCATCAAGGGAGATGAGTCTTAAGAGTGGAAAACCTGTGGTGCGCTGAGGATCCTCGGGGGTAGGACAGTGGTGGGGCTGGGTCCGTTTCTTGCCCCAGCTCAAGCACGTTGTCCCTGTGTACAAACTGACCTCAGTGCCCAAGAGCTGAAAAGAGGGATGAAGCTTTATTTTCCTTGCCTCGAGAAATTTGTAGTCTTGTCACACAGTGCTGTAATGAAAGAGAAGGAGGATAGGAGCTGTGCGAGCTGGTGAGGCAGCACATTATCCTGCTCTTCTGTGGCCAGTTGTACAATATGTCCAAGCTGGGGTATAGATCACTTGTGCTCTCTCTATGTAAAGTACTTGGATACAAGCTGGACTGCACTTGGACCCTTCCAGATGTGGCTCTCCATCCTCCCTCAGGAATATTGGCAGGGTCCCCTTAGTTGCATCCTCTCGCTATTGATGTGAGATAAGCGCACGGGGAGGCTCAGCCAGCTGCATCTCATCCAAGTTCTCATCTCTCACAGCTACTGCATTGTACTGCTTTTTTTTGCAGCTTATGCACCTGACCTAAAGCAAGATGCTGGTGTAACTATTCCATGGTCTTCCTTCATGTCTCCATTGGGTTCTGGTGTACATTTAAAACGTCTCTTCCAGGTCCCAGAGAAGGCTTATGAAATCCATGTTGGTGTGCAGGTCCCTAGCAATAGGCTGGCTGTAGGTGTAGGTTGATCGCCCTTGAGGGGAGGGCTGGATCTGGCCCTTTCAACCCTGGTATTTTCAGTGGTTCAGACTGGGTCCTTGACTTTTCTTAGAGAAATTGTCTTGGTTTCCATCCTACAACTCATAGGAATTACTGCAAATACCTGTTAGGACTAATGGGGAGTAGAACAGTGGTCTGTCCTGCTTTAATACTGCAAGCAACAGCAAAGAAAAAATATGTTTTAAAATACACAAATTGTAACGCATGGAAATACTGCATTTGGTGTGGAACGGGCCACTATTCAACACTTTTATTTTTTTGATAGTTAACTATTTAGTTAGGATTTAACTGAGCATACTGGGTATGTAAATACCAATTTTTCTCCTGCTGCTACTTCAGTTACCACCTTTATTAATGTAAAAATAGCAAAAATAACATGGGTTTCAATGTAATTTTTGAGTCTTATTTGCTTATCTCTCCACCTTGAATCACTTCTGGTATACCCCAAAATGACCTTGAATTGTAGAGTCACTCCTCCTTCAGATGCCTGTTTAGGGTTTTTAGCCATCAAACACTAATAATCTGACAGCCTCTGTGCTGTTTTTTAATCAAAATTCTTTTATCTTCTGTGAAGCATGACCTTTACAAAGGTATACGATCCTGGATATGATATATCATAATTGAGCATTAGTGGAAGTGGAGTGTCTAACTCCGTGTAGATATATCTTTGAAAAACCTGAGCTTTAAAACCAACCCAGACTATGAATGTTTTTGATAGACCGCCAAGAATTCTTTTATTGTATTCGACATCTACATGGTTGATTTTGAGGGATGAACTTAAAGCAAGTTAACTGAAAATATTTACTTTAGAAGACTTCCGTAAGTCTACTGTCTTTTCATACTTTACATAAATATGTAGACCGAAATAAAATTCTCAAAAACATTGGCATTTTTACTTTGACAGTACTTGTCCTATGCACCCAACAAGCATAAACCAACCTAACAGTTCTTAGACAACCTCCCCTGGGAGGAATTAATAAATGATTTAATTGTTAAGGAATGTGGTCCCATTAGGCAATAAATAAATAAATAAATAAAGGCAGTAGGTCATTAGGAAACGTAGCGCTTGATTAAAACAATGTCAACCAACTTTTTAAGATTTTGGAATTTTTTTTTTTTTTTTTTTTGGAAGAGGAAGGTTATGTTGGTAAATAAGACTTCTGGAGGTTTCTTTGAGAAATGTAAGTGCAGGAGAGCCAGTCCCTGCTCCTTAATTCACCAACTACTCAGCAAACAGGGAATAATTATGTGGGTTTTATTGCTGGTGGTGGTGGTAAGGATGGCTGAGCAACTCCTGCTAGAAGAAGGGACTTGGACAGTTATTGTCTAAAAGCAGAGCCACTGCTTCTTCTGCTTCTTTTAATCAGAAGATAAAGATACAGCCCTGCAGCAGCGGAAAGGGCTTGCTGGAGAGAGATGCAGTGGACAGGCGACTCGGTCTGGATTTGGGCCACCTCATTTGCAAAGTGAGGCGAAACGTCTCGGTGAGCAACAAGGGCACGCGCTATGCGTTTCATCCTTCACGGCAAGACCGTTGCATAAATAATCTGCACAGGCAGGCACTTGCGTTTCATGTCAGAAGAGCAGGCTCGTTTGCTGTGGCCATCGCCTCGGATAATCTTATCCGGAGGCACTTCACAGTGCCTGGAAGGTAAGTGAGGAGATAGGAGGACAATGCAGAGCAGAGGTCAGGTTTGAGGTGCCTGCAGCAGATAACGAGGAATCTTAAGAGTATTCCTCAACTATGAACAGAATGAACTAACCAAAAGCAACCGAGGAGTCTGCAGGTATGATTTTTATAAAGAAAAAAATCCTTTTTCTGCTCACTGCGTAACCTTGTTCAACTTTAGTGGTTGCCAAGTGCATCTTGACTTGTCAAAGCGCAGGACCTGTTTCGAAGAGTCGTTGCACTTCTCCAAATACATCTCTGATTTCACTGCCATCTGCAATGATTTGATTAACGAATTTATTAGCATTAATAAATATTAGCAGTAATATTTCTTCTTCTAAGGCTGAAATGGTACCTCTAAGAAATAAATTGCCAAGAAAGATGACTTAGCAGCAGTTGCCCATCACTTGCCCTACCATGTCTGTGGAAGAGACATGGACTCAAGGGCATTGTTTCAGGCTCAAATCCCTTTTTAATTACAGGAGGGGAGCTGCAGGCCTGCCTTCAAATGTATTGTTTCTGAGTTCAGCTGTACTATATGTTCTCTTTCTATTCCTCTCCCTCCATTTATGTGATTTAACTACCTCTCTAGAGCTGTTGCTATTTGTCTGCGGTGAGCAATACAACAAATATGAGGAGAAAAAAAAAAAATTAATAAAACCCCACACCTCCAGCAAATGGGGTAAGGATAGTGAAATAGAGAAAAAAGTAAGCACCAAAGTCGGTGTCTGCAGTATTGAGAATTTATCCTCCCACCTAAAAGTCTTTGTTGGAAACAAATAAGATCTGAAGACTGAAACGAGGGGAAAAAAACCCTGCCTGAATATTTTCCTGTATTTTCTTCTTGTTGAAGGAAGGTGTGAATCTCACCCACAGCGCTCGCTGGCTGGGTTTTTAGCAACATTAGGGGTTTCCTTCTCTGGTTTACTTCTCTGCGGTGCAGCTGTCCTACGTGAACACTGCTTTCATTTTTGTTTTGTCCAGGAAGATGTGAAACTTGAGGAGTAAAAGCTGAATGAGAAGTTTTATGCAGTTGTTGTAGTCTAGCGAATGGCCCCAGTGTGAGATCTCCAGTGCTAAATACAAACTATTTTCAACTGCTCACAAAACTCATTTAAAAACTCAGTCTAAAAGTAGCTCAGTGTCTGATATTTGTGATTCAAGCTGTGCGGTGGGGAGATTACAATCTTCTCTCTTGTGTTTATTTTTTAGTAAAAATGAAATCCTTCAGAGAATATCTCCTCTTTCAAGCAAAAAAAAAAAAAAATTGAAATTAAAACGTGCAGACATGGATTTAAAATGCTTTAGATGCAGTTTTTCTGTGTTATGAGTTATTTTCACTTGAGCATGAACTGTCATCAGCACTGAGAAAGGTTGGGGTTTTTTTGTAGGACTGGATCGACTTTCTTTTCTGCTGTTTAGGTTTTCTGGGAGCATTAATCTACATACTTTTCTTTCAGGTATGCTCTTCAGGGGGTGGAGGGGACAAGTATTCAAAAAACTTGAACAATTTTCCTTAGGTGAAGGATCATTGCAGGTTCAGATGCTGCTGTTACTACTGAGGCCCCTGCCAGCTGCAATTTAATTTTCTAAATGTATAAATGTTGAAATTCCTGGTCGTTAGGGAAGTATGTGTATTTGTGTGCTTCAGGGAGCTATAGCTCTGAAACGTCAGGACAATATTTAGTGAATGGCTGCTGACGCATTTGAAAGGACCACTTCAGTCGCAGCTGGTAATGCTAATTAATCATCAAAAAATACAACTATTTTGGTTTCTAAGCTCGGTGCAACAAAAAAGCCTTGTGGGTGCAAAATAATTGTAAAGCTGCAAAGTCAAGTGTGAAAGTTGAGCAGGAAATAGCGAGTTAGGGACTTGGTGCACACCAGTATCGTGCTTTGTGGACTTTGGGGTGCTTCTCCTGGTGGGCACCTTCCTCAGGAACAGCCTCTTGAGATAGGTGCTCTTGGAACTTGAGAGGTGGGAGAAGTGAAATGGATGGAAACGAAGCTCAAAATGAACCAAAAAAATTCCTCTGGTTTAGTTTTGGATCGTTGCATTAGGCTGTAGTATCACCCTTCTGTGAAGACCAGGACAGAAGGTGCCATGGTGGCACAGAGAGCGTGGGTTAGACCTGAAGGCTTTGAGATCACCCGTGTGTTTCTGCTGGCGTCGCTGAGGACTGCTGTTTTGTTCTACACCTTCCAGTGCTCAGCAGCTCTGCAAATCCAGACCTAAACTGCTTTTAGGGTGTTTGAGGGTTTAGGGGTTTTTTTGTTGCTGTTGTTTGTTTCTTTTGTTTGTTTTCATTTTTTCCCCAAGTACCTAAAAATAACCACAACTGGTCACCTGGTAGGATATTTGCCTATTGTAAAGGCAACTAGGGAAGTAAATTTTCTTTGGTGGTGTTTGCTTGCTGATAAGACTATTTTTTTTAATGCATTTCTTTTCCTCATTCTCTACATGCCTTCTAATTTCTCAAGAAACAAGGTGTGGGTCCTTCTGGTGCCTTAGTGCAGAACTGAATTCTTCCTTGCGTTTCGTGTGTGTGCGCTGAGATACGCAGCAGTGCACGTGAATTTAGTGTAGACAGCTGTGCAACTTTGTATTATTTTGAGGAAAACAAGTATTTTGCTCATGTTACAAAGTATACCCAAGGGATTAGGGTTGCAGGTGAATTTTCATTTGGGTTGCTGCATCGTTCGCTGTAACACGCCTGAAAATGGTGAATACACATTTGCTTGTGCTTTTTTCCTTTTTTTTAAGTTTTATTTTTGTCCTGGAGCAGTTAATGCTGCAGCATATGTTGATTTTTTTGGGCAAAAACAATACGAGGCAGTTGCTGTGGTCTGCAGGGTGTGGCTCGGAAAGGTCTTGTTTCTGATTCCCTTTGCTAGGCTGAGCTGGGAAGGGCTAATTATAGAGACAAACTGGGGAAGGAAGAGAACGGGGTCAATTAGAGCATCCAGCACAGTTTCCTTTAAATTAGTGGTTGGGCTGGATAGATTAAAAAAAACCAATAAAGAGGCATGGAGTGAGATTCCAAATGCTCCTGTGCAGAGCAAGGTTGGCTTGCAGTTCCGGTTTAAGTAAAGAACATGTTGAATTAGTAGTTTTATTACCAGAATTGCCGAATTGAACTGAAAAGACAGGAGATATTACAATTTTTCCTCTTTAATATGGTTTTGAATAGCGGTAGGTTGTGATAGTGAATGAAGCAAAGAAATGCGTTGGCCCCAACCATTGAGTAAAATGGATTTTCTATGAAAAAGGAATTGTGTGATAATTTTAAGTCTTTAATACTCAAGATGTTACATAGTCATAAAAAAGATTACTTTGCCCCCTGCATCTTATGTAAATGTAAGATGGAATCTATTTGAATGTATTTTATCCCTGGTTGGAGAGTAAACTGGGGCTAAACTTCTTTTTCTTGAGGCTGTTTTATGAGTTTAAAAGGTGTTGGCTTTTTTTTTTTTTCCCCCCCCTGGATTTATGTATGAGCTAACTCAGATTAGAGGACACAGTTTTTAAAGGGGTGATGCAGAAAGAGTACAAGCTCTTGGCTCGTAGCTCTGCAGGTGTGGAAAGCAATAAACCCCTATGCCAACTGGAATTCATGCAAGTCAGTTTAAAAAAAAAAAAAAAAAGCTTTTAAGGTGCTCTTACCAGATGATCCTTTCAGTCCCTTAACACCCCTTTGTCTTAGTTTTTCTCCTTTTAGGAAAAAAGCCTTTCTGCTGTGTATTTTTGCTTCTCATTTGCCGGACCGCCTGCCCGGCAGCATGCAATTACCGAGAGTTGATGTGCAGAAATGGAGATGGCAGAGCAGAGAGAAAAATCCCAAGTTTCAACTGTGCTTTTCAATCTAGATTGGCAAGTTCCTTCAGCCGGTGGCGTGACTCATCCTGGGCTTCCTCGCTGGAGGCCACTTCTGGCAGGGCATCAAAGGAGCAGCCCATGCTTTCAAACCAGAGCTGAACTAGGACCTTGCGTGAGTGAAGGCTGTTTTTCTGGTCCTGGGATCTCTAGTTGCATGGAAGATGGTGGGTGCACCCAAATCTCAAGGGAATTTGTGACAAACTCAATTCATTCATCCTGAGGGTGAGAAGGGTTTCTTCTTGCTGCTTTGAGCAAGACATGTACTTGTCTAAAGGGTCTTGCCCAGCTGGGAATGGGTTGGAAAAGGCCCTTTGAGAGCAACGATGCAATCATCAGAACAGTTTTTTCACTTTGTAGTTTCTTTTGTAGAGCTGATATGTAGGGTTTTAGTGCGTCAGGAAATTCTTAGGCTAGGAAGGGAAGTTTCAGTTTTAGTTTTCCTGTGTGTATAGGTAGAAGTGTGCTTTGCCCAGGGCTGTGATGCTAGCAGAGACTCCTGCCCTCCTCTTCTTCGTTCTCCTGGTAAAAACTAACAGTAAAAATGCTTCTCCCTCATTTTTGGTTAAATCAAGTTAGCTTTAAACCTTTGAAAGAGTAACTTTTTTTCAGAAGGTTATTTATTCAGGGCAAGGAGTGTGAGTGGTTACACCAGGAGGAGTTTAGGATGGTGCCGCCATCCTAAAGACACAGCTGGACCTAGGAGAGGACATCCATCTGCAGGTTATGTCACCGGTGACTTGATGCAAGAACCTCCTCATTGTGAGCTCTACTCTTGTTTTTAGGGATTTTTTTCAACTAGAAATACATTGCCAGTGTTTTGTAAGTTTCTAGTATTATTTTATATATGGTTTACAGTATTATATTGTAGTTGTAGGCTTGATCTACTTGTTTATTGTATTGCCTGTGTGCCCTAGTTACAGCCCCAGGTCTCTTGCAGAAGTTGCCAACAACTTTTGCATTTAAGATGGATCCATAGGGTCTAGCAGAGAGGGTGACAAAAAGCTATAGGTTAGTGCAGGGTCTTGCCACACCTACAGCCTTGACTGTGGGATATTTCCATTTTATAGGTGTCATGTAAGGGAGAGAAAAGCTTGAGAGAATATGAAAAGGATGTATAAATATTTAGAGGCTGCCCCTTTTAAATGTGTGATGGGAGAGTCTTGGAAAATCATGAAAGTGGTGTTTTGCTTTTTTTTTTTCTTAATGAGTTGGAAATGGAGATTGGCATCCTGAGCTGGCAGAGGAGTCAACCTCTTGATAGTGATCTTAAGTTATACACGAGGAAGAGCCTTAGAGGTACAGATAAAAAATGCAAAGTTAATTCAGTAAGGATGTATTAGGATGCAAGAGAAGAGCAATTTTGTCTTTTAAAAATAATGATTTTTGCTGCAACGTCCTGACAGGTTGGGGCAGGGTAAGATTGCCTTTCCCTGATCAGAGGGAAGCTGCTCCCCTGGCTGAGATAAGCACCTGAGAAGGGAGTTCTACCTTTTTTTTCCTCCCTTTTTTTCCTGTCTCTGTTGGATTTAGCTCCCTCAATTTTTATTTAAACACCATATCACTCTAGTTCCTCTTTTGCAGCCACATCGCATACCTGTTTGGTTCCTTCACCCACTTCTTGGTTATTTTATGTGTGTGACAGTCTGCAGCGCAGAGTTGTTATGGTTTTCATATCATCTCCTTATTCTGCATCTATATTGTGCAATCCCTGGAGTTTTGGAGGGCTGCTATAATACTTATTTAAGCAATTTTTCTTATTTTTTTCAGGTGGTGTTCATGCATTGGTCTGTGCATTCCCTCCTCTCTTTTGGTGGCACAATGTTTTGTGACAATTTAAGACATTTAAAAATCAAGGTTCCTACTTTTTTTTTTTTTTCCCCTTAAGTCATCAAAGCTTTACATTTTTCTTTCGGATTGTTTTCCGCAGAGCAACAAGTTGATTTTTTTGTGTGCCTCTGATTTGTCAGCACAAGTGTTGAGCAAGTGAAATTCCACTGCATTGCCAAGTTCTTTTTTGCTGTTCAGTTTTTGAATTAATCCTTTAGGTGAGAGCACTTAATTGCAAGCTATTGTGATCTGTGAGGTGCTTGGTATATCTCACAACTAAGTTGCCTTTATTTCTAATTAAGATTTTAGATCGTCACCTTTAGGTAGTTACATGTGAAAACTGTACCCAAGCATGGGAAGTGGCTTTCTCTAGGCGAGTGTACTGAGGGAGGTAATTCTTTGTTAAGTCTGTGTTAATGATTTTAATAGTCTTACTTAATTTGCATGGGTCTATATTTCTGATCATACTTAGTGCTCCGAACAATTTTATTTTTTGCTCCTACACTATGGTTAGCCTAGTCAAGATGTTACACGCAGCTTTAATTTTCTCCATTTCCTATGATTCTCAGTTAACCCTCTCTTCAGGAAATTAGTGGCTTCCTGCAGACTATTTGTAGTTGCTGTTGGCCAAGAGAAGTGAGGTGAAGTCTATGCAATGAAATATGATGAAGCGTTTGGGAAGATTAGTTTGGAGGTACTGGGGGTGTGTTTTTGTTTAAGGCATTGTCGAGCTGAAAACCTGCAGCAGTGACACTTGTATTAATCTTATTTACTGGGGTTTGAAGAATATCTGATGCTATTGTCCGTTCCTTCGTACGTAAAATCTAATCTCTGCTTGAATTAACCTTTGTAATAAGCCTCCTGTTTGATAAGAGCGTAGACAAATATTAGGGTATTGCCACCAAGGGCTTTATCCTTCACTGAGATAAAGCTGTTGAGCTTGAACGTAGGTTATTTATGCACAGAAAACAGACTTATCGGCGTTCCTGAATTACTTCTATTGCAGAGAGTGGGCACTCCTGTCCCTGAACAAAGCTAGATTTAGCTAGATGGCTTCTTCCCTATCACAGAAATAAAATATTTTCCCATTTTTCCACGTGAAGGGTATTTCTGGTGCTGCCTACAGCATGCACGCAGAAAATGCATAAAGAATCTGGTGTCCGTGGGCAGTTCCCACGTCAGCTCAGGGCTTCCAGCACTATGGCTGAAATATGTGCAGCCCGTTCCCTCGGCGCCTACGCGGTCCAGCGACCTGGTGAGGAGGAGGAGGATGACGACAGGGGCCAGAAGCAGATTGTTGCCTTTGCAAATAAGACCACTTGTCTGTCCCACTCCTGAGCGGAGGGGTCCCGGAGGTTGAGCATCTTCTGCCATGGAACATAACGAGCAAGTTGAGCTGCGCTGAGCCTCAGAGCTTGAGCGAGATACTGTATCAGTGTCGGAAGTTGGTTGGTGTTGTGGGGCTGGTGGCTGTTATTTATGTACTTCTGTTCAGGCTTGGAAACCGTAGGCACAAGAGAAGATAAAAATCATGTTAAATGAGGTATTTCTAAAGTATCTTTATAACTTCCCAGGGTGCTGGTGGTTGTGACATGGAGTTTCTGGCTTTTCTGGGGGGAGAGTGTGGAGAGAACTGCTTCCAGCGGTGATCCTGCAGCTGATGAGAGAGGTAGCACTAGGGTAGAGATGGCGGGCATTGGAGACAGAGAAGGTTTCTTCCTGTCTTTATGCAGAATTCCTGTCACAGCTTTATGTTACGGGGGAATCCTTTGCAAAATAATACCAGGACACCCCTTGGAGAGAACCCCCTTGTTAACTTTGCAAAGCATAGCAAGCTAGCTCAAGATGAATCTGAAAAAGATCTTTGAAGTTCTTCATCGTGTTATGGGAGATCAGTAAACTGTTGCCACTTCATCATATTTCTATGTAAACTCATTAGCTAACCTTGTCTGCTTTATATTTCTCCTAATTCATATTTTAAATGCCCTAGTGCCACCATTTGGTGGCTTTGATATTAATCTGATTTAATTGTTCTTTGCGTGGGCATATAATGATGCTTTGGTTTGCTCTAGCTGTGGTGTAGGGTGAAGGGACCTACAAAACCTTGGGGAGATAAGGGGGTACCGTGAGAGATGGGAGCGTGAGGTAGCAGAGTCTGTAGTTTGACAAAATCAGTAACCAGATCAGTATGTTGAAGTCAAGTTGCATGATATAGAAAGTAGTCATCAACTTAGGTAATTTTGGTGGAGGTAATTCAAAATTTGATTGGAATGGATCATAAAATATCCATATATTAATTTTGAAAGCTGCTGTTTGTCTGGGTCTTCCTCGGTTTTCTCATTTGTGCTCCCGTGGATATTTGCCAGCAGAACTCATGGGACTAAAACTTCCTAACATCTTCTGGTTGGTCTTGGTCTAATAATCTTCTGCCTGTGTCATGCATCTTAAAACTGAACTGGTGACCAGAGTCCTTGGGCGTGGAGAAGACCGACAAACGAATGCGTGCTTTGCTTTGGAAATTTCCCCAGACCTCTGCATCAGTTGCTTTGTATGTCTCTCAACCTAACAGATTTTCTGGTGGTTGGTGTGATGGGCCTCCACTTGACTCATTTGGATGGACTCAAGCCCTTTTCTACCTGCCTGATCCAAAGTCAGATTCCCACTGTGACATGTTCAGCCAGAGTTTTGGCCAGTTGCTTGTACTGTTGACGCACGAAATGTAAAAAATACTTTCCATCCCTAGAAGTGTTTTCAGTTGACTCCATGATTGGCTCCATGGTAAGCCACTCAGTTTTAGTCAGGTTTAGCTTTCCTCATTTCCAATCACAGAAAGCAATGGCCAGATGATTCCAGGGAAGGAGCATAGTGGGGGATGTTACCTCCTCTGCAGGAGTGTGCTGTCCCCCTTGATTTAGTTGGCTTGATCCAGTGCTTCTCATCTGCTTCAGTGAAAAAACAGATGGTTTAACTTTCCCTAGTGAAGATTGACACTCTTTCACCAAAAAACCCAAAACCTGGCAAACTAGTAAGGGTCAGCCTGAAACGAGATGTCACCCATTGCATATTTGCATGGAGGGCTGTGGCAAGGACCAGAGTATTTATTTATGAAAACAAATTAGAAGCGTGTTTTTCATGGCTGCTTGTGAAGGAAGACTTTTTGATTTATGTTCTTGCATCTTTGCATCCGAGATGAAAACCAGCATTGCTAAATGATGAGGTTCAGGGTGATACGAGCCAAACAGATGCACTTCAGAAAATGAAACTTCAATCTTGGATTTACTTAGCTCATTTCCTAGTGTCATTACATTATCCGGATGATGAATGTACTTCAGTTGTGTGATCCTACACTGAATGTATTTTTAAACTTTTTTTTTCACGCTCCCTTCTGTTGATCTCATCACATAGCTGTGTTAATAGATTTAAGGCAGTTTCATTTCCATACCATATGTTCTCTAAGGCGTTTTGGAGGGACAATTATGCTTTTATATTTGACTTTACCGTATGATGCCAATATGTACTCTGTTTTTCAGGTAGCAGAGGCAGGCATACGTGTTCTCAGAGAAGCTCTGAGTTTGCTTCTGTTTTCTGAAGGTGCTATCTCCTGCTGTCTTTTAGAGGAGCCAGGAAGGATGACACCTTGGACATGAGGACAAGGAGATCATGCAGTCGCTCTGCAAGTGTTTATTAGACTTATTTAACTCTCCAGCCCACTAATAGGATGTTTCCTGGAAGAGCAACTTCTAAACCGCTATTTCTGTAACATTAATTATTGGGTAAGGTAGGAGTTTACGCAGTAGCTGTAAGTATTGCAGTGAATTTAAAGGGTCGAGGCAGAGCAGAATCTTTCCTGCTTAGATTGCCATAGCTAACTGTAAGTGTAAATGATAAAACTGAATTATGTACTCTGAGAAAGCCCAAACTCTTTTGGGAAGGATATGATTTTTTTTCTATCTAACAAATCATGATGGCTGCCTGCAGAATAAACTCATCTGCAATTATGAACTGCTGCTGAGGCTTCACTGATTTACCTAAATCACTGGAGCAATGTCCTGAAGTTGACAAATTTAACAGCATCTGGATGGTACTAAATATGTTGAAACTTTCTTTAAACAAATATAGTAGTTTCTTTAAAGTGGTTTGTGTTAGAGGTGAACAGGTTGTCCCTAAACTAAAGATGTCGCTGAAGTTTGGAAGAAAAATTATTCAGTTGGATTATTTGGTAGCTTAGGCTGGGAAATTTCCTCTTCCTTGTGCGCGCTTCCTCGGGGTTTGGTTTTTTTAATTAAAATTTGATTATTTTTTTTTTTAATGATGAGCGGAGCCTGATAGAATTCAAACCAGAATGCCAGTATGTTTTTTTAATTGCTTAGAGAAGTTGGTATTTGCTCAGTTAAATTTTAACTTGATGAAGAGAACACTTATTTTCCCATAGCAGACTTATTTTTACCGCTTTTGTAGAAGTTAATGTCCTTTATTATCAATAATGAATGTATGGTCTTAGAGAAGAATCTTGAAATGCTATGAAAATATGGCTGCTAATAATTGTTGTTAGAAAGTAAATTGAGCAATTAAAAAGAGATTGGTATATAATCACTGGGAGCGACAATTCTATCAAATCCATTGCTGCATTTTAGGTTGTTGAAGCTGAAACCTCTATCCAGTTGATTTCAGGACTGTGGCTGGGATCTAAGTGGTACAGGGATAAGGGAGACTTCCAAAGAGGAATGTGAACAGGTTAGATTATTAGATTGGGGAATCCCTTTAGTGGTAGCGGTTTGGAAGATGGAGATGCAGGAGGTACCTTCCTCATGAAAACCTGAAAGCCTCGGGTGACTTTTGATGAGGGGAGGGAAATCCCAAAACAGCAAGTTATGGACTATGAGGATGAATAGAATAACTTGGTCTTGTGTTTTACTCTTCATTTAAAAAAAAAAATAAAATCCCCAAACCTCTGTTTCAGAGAAACATGTTTTAAAAAAGGCAACAACAAAACCCCTCATTCTTTTAAAAATCCATTCAAACCTGATCAGTTCTTTGTAGATTAGTGTTAAGGATGCTTGTTTAAGTCAAATTGATGATGAGTTTCAGCACAGACTTGATTGGAAAGGCTCAAGAAAAGTGGAAAATCCATGAGGCTCAAGTGTAAAGTCAATGAAGACAGCCAAGAATAAACAAATGGATTCCTATGTGTCTGTCAGATGCCAGATACTAACAGCTTAAAAACATCAATGCCCTTAAATATCTGTGAAACTTTAGGTTACTCTCTGCCTGCAGCCAAGGTATAGATAAGGATAACAATTCTAAGCTGGTTAAAATGCTTTCCTCTGTAGAAAGTGACTTTTGGGCTGAGGATGGAAAGGTAGGATAAGATGGGAAACAAGTTTTCTATCCTGAAAAGTCAGCTAAATCTCAGGTTTCTGATCCAAATCATGGTCTGTGATTCCCGTACATGCAGTCTAGGCAGACTTGGTATATCGGGGACAACATTTTATAGGTGGGGAATGCATGACAACAGGACAGTTATGAACAGAAAGAGCAACGTTTCATATCATCTTATCTCTCTCTCAAAAAAAATAAAATACAGACAGTGTGTAAACGTCAGTGACAGTAAAGAAATAAGATCTATTTTGGTTCTCTCCGAACAATGCACGTTGATTAGCAATAACTTGACATTCGTCTGATCAACTAAGATGAGTCCCAAAACCCTTTCTGTGGGAGATCAATGCGTCTCATAATTTCCTTTTTAGCGCATTTTAAATTTTTGCTTAGTGCATTTTGAAATTTGCAGGAGTAACACACCTGCACCTTCTTCTGTCTGTGTTGGTGCCAGCAGCTAATCTTGGGAGCTCTTAGTGCATCAGACAAGCGCCATGTCTTTGTGTGCCTGATGAGAGCTGAGAGGTAGCATCTGCTCCGGGATGGACCCGTTATCGCTGCAGGGCGATGGTAGAGAGGATGGCTTGTATGTTATGACCCCGGGCAGCTGCCTGTTGTGGCCAGCACCACTGTCCCAACATTTCTAATTCTGTTGGTGAAATGGAGTGCAAGTAATTGCAAAAACCAATAGGTTAAATAATCTGATTTTTTTTTTTATTATTACTTTATTTTATTGCTGGATCCTCGCTTCATCCTCCCCCTCCCTGTTTCATAATGACCTTGCTTTGCCTCTAGTGAGAAAATCGAACTAATTTTGTTGACTTGTCTTTTTAAATGCTCATTATTGGATTTACCCAACCTCTTTTTCTGATGTGGAGAGTTGTGCTGGCCTTGTGCCATCTGAATAATTCGTAGTAATCTGAAAGCAGTCGGTTCAAATGGTTTATGGTCGCCCTCACCTAACTTCTGCTTTTAAAGAAAACAATTCTTGTGAAACTGCTATATATGTTGGTTTAGTTGGGCAGATGAGCATTTTGAAATCCTTTGAGTATGGAAAAGATAGACAAGATGAATGCACAAGACTGAGAATGTTTCAGCTGAAATATTTGCAATGTTACTGAATATGAATAAAAAATTTAGTAACTTGAGAAAAGTAAACGGTGTAATTTTTTTACATAGGATCCTGGGTGTTTTTTCATTGAGGTCTGGTGACTTTAGGGAGAGGTTTGTGATCTTACATCATATTTTAAAGTAGCAAAAGTATGGTTTCTTTTTTATGACTGGTATTTGGTTCTTTTAAATCAGGTTCTACTATCAGGGAAAATGCCATATATTTTCTAGGTGATGATGTGCTCGTGGAAAACTATTTAGATCTGGATATTGTGGAGTTCCTGTAGTTCCCATCTCCGCTGTCCTTCATGTAAATAAAAGGTAGAAATGAAACCAGCTGTGTTATCTGAGCCTGTTCAACTGTACTCAGCATTGCATTTCAGTTTCTTCAGATAACACACAGCTGACCTTGGCCGTGTCCTGTCCCCTTCCAAGGACAGGGATGCCAGGCTGGTGGTGTGTGTTGTTTTAAATACAGGTCCTGCTCTGTGTCCATTCCAGGCTGCGAGCTTGGGGAGGTATGCTGGGATGGAGAGATGCACAGTGGTCCTTGTTTGGTTTTGAATGGGCTCATGGTCTTAGTAAAGCCTACTGTGTGCTCATGTTTCTCATCACTATACATTGATGTTCAGCTTACCTGATATAATATTAAGAGTTGGGGCAGCATTTTGGATACTGTGGTCTGCTTGTGGAAATAATTTGTTTATAGGGGTCGAATCAAATGAAAGGTCCTCTATACAAACAGGTGAATGTTATTACAACCTTGCTGGCTGTAACAAGCCCTTCTCCTAGGACATTTGGAGATAGAAAACAGGATCTAGAAATCGTTTCAATCTTGTGGAAGCTATTTGGCTGCTCTCTAATTTAAAAGTCATAATAATAGCTAAAAAAATCTTCAAGAAACTTAATCCTTATCTTTACAATCAGTTCTTCACTGCAGTTTTGTTAAACGCAGAATTTTCTTTTTCTGTTACTGATGGCATTTTTACACTAGCAAAGAAATTACCTAAAATATACTGCTAATACCCTTTACAAAGGAAAAGGCTTAAAACCCATCTGTACTGCAGTTTTTGGAGGGATGTCTGTATTTCATCTCCCGTGTCAGGTGGAATTAATGCTTTTCCATATCGAGATACAGACATCACTGAATGTTTTGTGTGGAAGAGGTGCCTTTGCTTCCCCTTGAACATGGAAAAGAAAAACTGGGAGAGACAGATTGGCACGTGGTAGAAAGTAAAAGGTGAGAGGGCCCGATGACTTTCTCTGGGGATAACCCTGCAACTGGAGCTAATAATCCTTGAATAATTAGAAGAATCACCTTAGAAATGTTCAAACCCAAAATATATTAGGGGAGGCTTCAGATTTATGGCAGGTATCAAAGGAAATGAATATACAAGGTGGATGAGAGATTTTTCTCCTACTGCATTTGGCACCCCATTTCAGGATAAGTGTGATTATCTGCTGACTGCAATTAGGGCAAATGCCGTCACCAGAGCTGCTTTGTGAGCTGCCCTGCAGTAAATGCACAAACAGATGTCGAAGAAGCTGTTTTGCAGACCTGGCTTAAAAGAGCTTCTCTTTCTCCACCTGATGTTTCTACTTGGGATGTGGAATTATCTTTGAGATGTTTAGTACTTTGCTGCTTCAATCTCTGTCATCTAATTTCTTACACCATCTGAGGATGCTTGACCTCTATCAGTGCAGACTGCTTGAGCTGTGTGCTTAAGAACCATTTGTTTTAATCTTTACTTTTTGAGGATGGACCAGGTCAGAATTTCTTTTTCATAGCAGTGCTCTATCCTAATGAAAAATCATTCCTGCCAATGGAAAAAAGTGGGAAGCTCCCCCCCCCCCCCCCCCCCCGCCTTTTTATTCTGGTTGGAAAAATAGTCCTTCTAAAGGCAAGGGAGGACACATGGAAGTACAAGACACTCTGAACAGAAGAGAAAAAAACAAATACATTGTGTTAGTTTGAATATGCTCAGTTTTAATTTGTGCCCACTGAAGCACTGAAATCATTAAATCATTCCACTGCCAGTCTTGTGAATATTTCTATTTTTGCTGCTTGATCTCCAAAGAGACCAGATCTCCAACCTCCAGAGGAGATGGTTTTTCTCAGACAATATAATGAGATTCAGGCTGTTACCTTGATTGGCTTAATTCTTACCTTATTAGACTAATATAATGATTTTTTTTTTTTAAAAAAAGTTGTTTTCCAGAATGTGCTTTTGAATTTTATTTCCTCAACAGCTACATTCCTCTGCTACCCTATTTTGTGTTGAGCTCTAGCTTGGCCAGTTAAGGTGGAAGCTTCTACCCGAGTTCAAGAATTGAATTATGATCCAAGCTGCTGTGGTCTTCTAGCTTTTGCCCAAAGTTGGAAAGATTCAAATGAAATGCAAAGTCCATGAATATCTTTGTCCCCAGTGCCATCTTAATCCTTGTCTGTAGGTGCTGCTTGTCCTGCTTCATGTTGGGTGGCCCTACAGAGTTACCTGCTTGGCAGGTTTGGAAATCAGGATGCTTTTTTCCTAATCCTTATCGGTGATGTACAATTAGTGAAAGGTGTATGAACCCTCATAAACGAGCTTTAAATAACCCAGAGGATATCAGAGGCACCCTAAAATACAAGTTTATTATGGCAGTGTGCTGTGTCACTGCGTCTGCTGTAGATCCTTGATCATTTACTGCTTGTTTCATTTCAAAAAGGTGAATTATAGCATCCCTAATGGATGCATCGATTCCCTGGTACCGGTCACTGAACATTGCTGAATTTCTGTAGATTTCAGTCAGTATATCTGCTCCATCAAGAAAAACTGGTTAACCTTAAGGAGAAGTTGAATTTAGCTCAACCAGGTCTTGTAGTTCCCATAGACCCGTTGAAAGGTCTAGTCCTCTCTTGGTCGAGTGTTTGTCTTGTATATATGTTGGGTTTGGATGCTAGCACTGATCTCTCACTGGCCATCCATAGTACTTTGTCTGTGAAAACAATCACCATCCACATGTAGGAATTTTCTCAGTTTGTTGCTATTTTTTTAAAAAATAAAGCGGTCTTTCCTATGATATTCCAAGGCTCGTAACTGAACAAATATAAAGCGGGTCTTGGTAACAGTACCTCCCATCTTGCAGAGGATAGCAACCTCGTTAGTTAATTAATTAGTGTCTGAGATCCATTTTTCAAAATGCAGCTTGACTTCCTCCTGTATGTTTGCTCCTAAACGAGCAGCGGAGGTGGAAACTTTTTCCACATTGCCATACTGCACCTCTGTTTATTAAAAGGATCTCTAATTCCCCAAAATAACCTCATCTTCATAGTCCATCCAGTTCTTGGCTTCCCTATTTAAAATGTTGAGAGTGATGCCAGGATAGCATTTAGTTTTCTTAGTCCTTCACATGAAATCCACAGCTTATTTCAAGTATATCACGAACAATTAAAGTAGCCGCTGATTGTAGCTCTGTGTCCTTGTGAGAGCTGCAACTACAGAATTCAGAAACAAGATAAAATCTTGGGAAAAAATAAGATTTGCATAGGAACCTTTGTGCCTGTTAGGGCTAAGTGGACAAAAAGACAAGCTGCAGTGTGGAAACGCATGCTAAAAGTACTAACTGTGCTAACAGTGCTGGAAAGTATAATATATACTGGAATATAATACTGGTGGTATTTCAGACAAGCTGTCCCTTCAGTTTTAGAATATCAATATTAATTAGTGAAATATCAGCCTTGAAATATTTTGATGACATGCATTATTAAATACTTGAATAGCTTCCCCCCCCTTTTTTTTTTTCTTCTCTTTTCGATATTGATGTTTTCAAAGAACTGCAAAACTTGTGTTTTCAGGTAGCTGACAATAACTATTTTTAGTGAAGCTGTTATCTATAATTCAAGGGGTTTTTCAGTACTTCTTGGATTGTAAGAAGGCTTTCGGTTTTGGTTTCATGTCCTGACTCATTCAGAACACTCTCCTTTGAGTTTAAAAGCCACTCTTGTGTTGTGGCACTTACCTGACAGCTTAATTTTGAGATTGAATATATTGTTTTGTGGTTAGTTTAAGTGCATCATCCTATTTGTGCCCTTGCTTGTAAATTATCATAATATGTGGGATGAATATTTTTTATAAACATGGCCTTTAGAAGAAAAAGACCTTTTTTTTTTTTTTTTCCATAAACTAGTTGTTGGAAGTCTTGTTTAAAATATGACTCATCCTGTTTGGTGTGTGTTTGAGCTTTGGGATTTTTTTTTTTCTTTGTAAGGTACCTAAGCAGATCTGGCAGTACAGTTTTAATATTCTTTTTCCTTTGGCACATTTCTGAATGCTTTAAGATCTGTTCTTTGTGCTAGCTAGGCTATACAGAAAATGTATAGGTTGGTAGCAGGTATGCATTGCCTTGCAGTCTGTGGATAATGGGATCGAGTACCTGGCAGCTGCGTGGACTGGGGAGCAGAAGGATGCTTTCAGGTCAGTGCTACAAGCTTTTGTGTAGTTCTGCACTGAAAAGAAACACTACTTTTGTAGGATTTTTAAGTGCTCAGTTTAGAGGAGTGGAAGCTACCTGTACGGTCTGCCTATACAGATCAAATTTCTAAAATATATAGGTTAAGTGACACATTAAGCTGTTTCAGATGCTGAATTTAGAGGAGACGGGTAACACATGGCATCACCTCTTACTTAGTATGAACCTAAATCTAGTCATGAGCAGCTGCTTTTTTTTTTTTTTTTTTCCCTGACAAGGCTGCAGTTATTGCTGTTGAGGGCTGACTTTCATTTATTGCAGAAAAGATGATTCTCTTTGGGGAAATGATTTCATCTGCAGATGGAAAACGGGAAGGAGGTGCAAGCAGAAGTGGCAAACCGGAGGACAAAGCTCACACGCGTTTTGCAGTTAGCTGAGGGTCGCCTTCATTTAAGGAGGGTTTTAAAAGAACGAGGATGAGCTTGTGTGGAAGCCTTGGTGATTTGTGTTTCAGAAATAAGACTTCTAGCAGAAGAAACCACATCTGGCAGGTGCCAGCATCTGCAGGGGTAGGTGCATGTGGTACTATAACAATAGGGACTTCCGATAATAATTTTATTCATATTCAGATGCTTGAGAATAGCTGAATCGTAGTGTTGCTTAAAGAATACGAGACAGAGCAGAAAAGTTGGAGAATTATCTGTTTAAACTCTTGTTCATTAAAAGGTATGCTTTACCTAAAATGTTTGAAAAATGGTATTTGGCTTCTGACCAGCCTGAGTTGCTTTTTATTGTTCATTTTAATCTTGAGGAATATATATCCTATTAGTAGGAAAGTTGGAAATGTCTTTTTGGCAGAAGAGAAAGCTCAGCTTTTTGTGTTGATTGATCGTCGGGAGCAGACGGGTAATAATTTTTGTAAAATGTAATAAAATTGTGTTGGGAATACTAGAAAATTTTATTTGAAGCAGATTCTTTGCCAAAAAGAGTTTTCTGTGAAACAGCTTTAAAATCATGCCTTTCTCACTATCGGTTGCCGTCCATAATCCTCCATAAAATGAGGAAAGAGAGAACATCAGTAACAACATTATTATATCTTCTTCTAGCACTATTGCACTTAAATTTGACTTTGCACCTAAGCTGTGTTCACTTCTTCCACATAACTTTGAATCTCTTAAGACTACAGGAAAACATCTGAAATTATGAAGATATTTTTTGACTCAGTATTCAAAAATAATGTGGTGACATTCAGTTATGCAAACTGTCCCTAATTTGGGGTTTTTTTAGGGAAATACAGCACAGGTATTCTCACTTCCAAAGTGGGTTAATGTTTGTTTTGATGGGTGTGGGGGCTCCATGATAAGCAAGGCTAAGAAGCATTGGCTTGTCTCGGCTTGTGCTGGAAGTGGGTTGACTTTCCTGAGGAAGGAGACCTCCAGACTGAGGATCTGCTGAATGGCATGGTTCTCTAACCAAACAAGACCCTTTCAAAAGAATCAATATACTTATATATTGATACATATCAGTATATCAATAGATATCAATTGATATATATTAATATTAAAAATACTCTCACATTACGATAAAATTGAAATGTGAGATTATTTCTTGATGATAGCACATAAAAATGCAATTTTTTTTAATAAGTTGCCATTTATTTCCCTTATCTTTAGAAATTTTCTAATGCAGCGATACAGCGGCCTTTAGGTGCTAGTGCAATGTATTTGTGTAATACTTAGTGTTTCTGGAAAGGCAAGTATCTTTTTGTTCAGCTGTTATTTCAGGCGTGATGCTTGTTGAAGCTGTAAGTGGTACTGGAGTGCCGCGCTGCATCCTTCAACGTGCATCCTTTTCCTCACAGTTGTAGTCAGGTTTCTCCTACTGCCAGTGCCTTCAGGGCTGGATTAGGAGTGGATGGATGCCCACATTGCCCCGGGTTTTGTTCTCTGAAGCTCTTGAGCTCTTCTAGGATAGAAGCGTCTTGTCCTTAACACTGGTGTAATTCCTGGGCTCTGAAAAAGGTATTTTCTGCATCTATTTTGGGGCTGGTGGGATGCTCCTCAGTGTGAACTTCTGGAGTCCTTGGCAGTGTCTCTCTGCTCTAGCAGTTAATAATCTTCATTTTTAACAGGTTCAAGAAGATTTTTATTGTAAACACTGGGCTTTTTCAGGCTCTATATGTGAAATTTTTGGCTGCAAACAAAATTATAAATAGCTAGGCATGTGCTTCTTCAGATAACAGGAAGATCTTATGTCCATTTACGGTTTACACAGCCATCTCCCTGCGAGCTGGCTCTTCTCTGCACTTGTATTAATGTGGTATTTGACAGTGATCTATGCTTTCAGGATATCAACTCCAGATTTGTTTCCAGTTGGGTTTCCAGAGGCTGAACTGCTCTGAATAAACCTGTAAGGAGCAAATCCAACCAGCAAAGCTGGGTAATCAGATTTTGGCTGTTCACATGAACAGAACTGCTGTATTGGTGAGGGATGCTCTGTCAGACATTGATATTCGAGCCAGGAGTTAATCTGGCAAAACTTGAAGGTGCTGTAAATGTAATTTTGCCACTTTTATAAATGACATTATCTTGTATTTGCAACAGGGTTGTCGTGCCTCTGGCCAGTGGCTACTTAATTAGTCATTAGAAGAAGCAAAACAACCTATAGCAATGATTCGTCCCCCCGAAAGTCTCCAAACACTTGGGACACACAAAACACTTCCTTAGTTTCTGGGGTTTTGTTAGTCCTTGCCACTCAGCTTACAGTTCTTGTTAGCCACATAGGGAAAATGAGAACAGCAGGTTTAAGGTACACAAGTGCCACCCTTGCAGCCTGACAGATGATTCAGCAATTTCCTTTGATTTTTTTTTTTTAAATTGTATTTTTTTATATTATTTTTTTTGTTTCTGGCAAAAAAAGCCAGGGGAGCAGCTAGAGGGCACGGTGGCTGATACAGTCTTCGTTATCAGTCCTTATCTATCAGAACGAAGCTTTTAATGATGCTGTGTTTTTGCTAAGTACGCAGCATTTCTTGCATCCTTGCTTACTCCGACGTCATTTCATCAGTGAAGCTCCAGTACACAGAGAGAATTAACTTCCAAGCGCTGACTGTTCAGTGAGTACCATGAAAAAAGCTGATTATTTTAATAGTTTAACCCCACTGCCACTCTTTATCTGTAGGATGCACATCTTGGGAGCATGGTAGCGCTTCCAGAAATCAAGATGTAGTGACTCAAACTGGGAGCTCAAGAAAGAGGAACATTCCAGGGCAAGATTTTGTTTGCACCATTTTTTGGGGTCTCTCGGCATCACACAGAAGTGCTGTGATGGAAGTGAAGATGGAAGTCACTTCTTCCATTCAGCTGGCTCAATGAGAAGACCTCACCTTACTGTAGTACTTCTTTTTTTTTTTTTTTTTAAAAAAAAAAATTTTCTTTTTTTTTTTTTTCCCCTCGTCCGTGCCTACAGTAGCACCTCCAGCCAGCAAGGCAGAATTCCTGCAGACAAGAGCTTTTTTCACTGCATAGCCCTGATTAATTCCTCGGACGCTGATTCATTCCCTGCACAGAAGGTGCTTTGACCTTTCAGGGAAGAGTACGTGATCGTGGTGTTATTCACATCCTAATTCAGTTCCGTGTGCATCAGAACTGTTTGCAATGGCTTCTAGGAGTAATTAATTTTGCAACAGCATTTCCTGTAATTTTTTGTTTTGTTTTTTTTCTTCCCATTTTCATTGTGTCTCAGCTAAAAGGTCATCTAAAAGGTCTGAACGAGTAGCAGCATCCTTGCCCATCTTCCAGCTGCCAGGAGAGGAACCATTGAGTGGTTGTTGGACCACAGGGGAATATTAAAACCTCAAGGCATGGGGTAATTCAAGGCTCTGGGAGGAATTATCTACTGAAGTGCTTTATGTGTCCATGGGTTTCTTAAATAGCAAGAAATGTCAGATCAAAGTGTGGGTAAACAGAGCCCATTTCTGAAAGAGAAGATCACCTCCATTGTCCAGCAAGAAGCTTCCAGGTGACAAGCTGAAATGCAAGTCTCATCCTCTAGTATAGAAGTGACTAGACAGGAAGCTGATAGGCTTGCTTCAAGTGCTGAATAAAAATGAAAAATCAGGATAAAAGAGCCTGATAAGACTTTTCTCAGTTTTTCAAGCCACAGGAGAAGCTGGTGAGCTTAGGAACAGCTTAGAAAATGTTTGCAACCTATTTTAGGTTACACTTAGTGTGGGCAGCTATACATCTTTGGGAATGATTTACATAGTTTGAGCTGTGTATTTGCAACTTATTCCTTTATATTCTGGGAATCCTTCTCAAAGGCTGAGTAGACATCTCTGGCTATACAGGCATGACAGTATGGGATCACCTCTCCTTGCAGAAATACTTCCCGCTACCAGAGGCATGGTGGTTAACACTGGTCAAGTTTGGTTCCTCCTTTTATTATGACTCATGACAATAACAGACAAAAACCAGTTTATGAATCCAACTTGGACCTGGGATTTCAAGAAGGTTTATCTACAAAATCATTTGGGTTTGCAGGAAGTGAAGGGACACCAGATTTTCAGGTTCACCCACATTTGCTTTGAACTCTGAGCAAGATGAAATGGATTTAGCAAGGGAGAAGAATTCTTGATTACAGAATTGGGACCAAATGGAAAATTTTAAGGGAGAGGACAGAATCCACCAGAGCGGTAGAATGTGTAGTTGGGATGCTACTGCCGTTGCATGCTTGTCACAGGAGACGGGTGGTTTGGTGCCCACAGGGGTTGCATTTCGGTTGTGCCTTGGCACCCCATCGTGCCAGGTCCTGCAGGGACTTCTGTTGCTGCTGAGCCTCTGCAAGTGTGTCTCTGCTCTGCTTCTGTTCTAATTTAGGTTGTCTCACTGCACTGGAATCTTGCTTAGGTGCTTCAGTCCAAATAAACTCCTCTGAGATTTATCCAAAAGACCTTTTTTTGTATATGGATAATCTTGGAGTGCTGATGGAGTTTTTTTCCACGTCCAAGGTTATCATCCCTTTTGAAGAAGTAAATTTGAATTGCAATTGCAAATCTAGTTGAAGATGTCCCCACTCATTGCAGGACTGTTGGACTAGATGACCTCTAAAGGTCTCTTCAAGCCCAAACCACTCTATGATCACTAATACTTGCAGATCTCACTTTTCCTGCATTAGAGGTCTCATTCTTCCGGGCAAGACTAATTTTACAGAAATTTTTCATTCAGTTTTACTGCAAAACAGTCCCCTTTGCACCTTCTGCCTTCCCTGTACCAATACTTGGGTCCATAAAGCTGCATTTTTAGGTAGCACCACCTCCTGCACTTGCACTGCGAGGTTCTTTGAGACAGACCAACACTGATGATTAAATGACGATAATGATGAATCTCTCCAATTAGGAAACAGTGGGAAGAGAAAACCATGGTGAGCGCAGAAGAGAAAGGTGATAACAAGGAGAGAGTTACGTATTATACAGACTATCAAATGAACTGACATTTAAAACTGTGCAATAATAACCAAGATGTTGAGCATATACATGGGCTTTTCTGCCTGTGAGTCTGGCATCAGTTTTGATGTCGTAGGAGTGTTATTTTGGGTACCAGCAGCACTATTTGCTGCTGCAGGAGAGAAATTTGGAGAGCTCATGTGCCGATATATTCAGATTAGGCAGCGAAGTATGTTTAAATTGCCAGTTTCTTTATCAGATTTTTAAAATTTATCTATTTCAGGAATTTCTGCCCCACACGGTATGCGTTTTGACATACTGGTGGACAGATAAATCCAGGCTGTCTTGAGCGACCAAGCCTATTATGATTGCCTGAGGATTGGGAACGGGGAGAAAGTTTTGTTATTTTTGTAGCCCCTTGTCTGGGTTATGGGATGTTATAATAAACAAAGTGAACTTTGCTTCCAGAACAGCCGCTTTATCTGCTTCAACACTGACACTAATCTCTGTTTTTTCCAAATCATCCAATATTTGGCAAACTCTGTGATTTCAGGCTTTAGCTGTCACAGATTATTTATGATGGGTACTGATGCTTCCGGTGGACGGTTTATTTTGGATTTTTGCCATGTGTTGCTTACACTGTCCCTGAAAATGAAAATACTGAGATTGCTCTTTCTGAATGGGAAAATAAACGGCATGGCTGAAACCCTCCATTTCAGTTACCTTTCTGAAGGTAGTTGGAGCATCCTCATTTGTTTGATATTCCTTACAGAATAACGCTTGCTAAAAATTGCAGCCCCCAATGCAAGAGCTCTCACTGTATGTGATCATATATATGTTTAATTTGAGAAAGCACATTTGCTACCAGTGTTTATGTATATTAAACTGTGGTCAACTAGTAAGATTGCATATAATGTAAAGGTAAACCACTATTTACAAGTTTAGTGTATGCACAAAGCCTAGTTGACCGTCATAATTTCAGTATTTTTTCTGTCAACCTGCTGGTAATCAGATTATTACTGAGATTTTTATAAGGGTCTCTGAGCTACTTAGAAATATTAGTCTATTTTGTTATGTAGGACGACACAAGGCTTAATTTGTAATCTCGTGTTTGTTTGGAGATCATGCTTTTTACTTTGCAGATAGAATCATGTTATGACAGTAAAATTGAGCAAAATAAACCTGCAGGGTCAATTTGAGTAAAAATCTTCATTCAAAAGTAGAAAATGGAAAAGGACATAGAAAATATTAGGCTGAAAGTATATTGGCTTAAAATGTCATAAATTCTTCCTTTCACAGACATGCATAGTCTATAAATTTTGGCTGGAGCGTTCACGGGAGCTTGCAATTATTTCTGACCTCTGAGGTCTGATGTATCCTCTGGGTTTCCATCTCCCGTGGGATCAGCATCCTGTTACTGCCGCCTTCATCCTTGCCAAAGGCAGTCCCTGAGCGAAGCAGCTGAGCGATAGCTTGGTGGTGGAGTCAGGTCATCTTGTAATCTGCCACTTCTTTGGGTACAGAGACAAGCATCCCCTTTCAGTAAGATACTAGCTTTTCTTTTCCATAAGCCTATATAAGGGACTTCGATTATATCTTCTCATTTAAACACATAACAACGCAAGATGTCTTTAATTAAAATAGTGCATAGAGCAAGTATTTGTGGGTTGCAAAATACTTACCCTGTTTTGTTCTTTTCATGTTCCTATTTAATTTTTTGTGTCCGAACACAAAAACATTGTTAATTTTAGAAGCAATATAAAGTCTAATACGACAGCCTGCTTGAACAGTTGTCATTAGGAGAACCTTTCCCATAATTACCTAATTACGCATATTTCATTGCAATATTTTCACCAAAATACTTTGGAAACTGACTGTCTGCAAGAGGCGTGTTTGATGTTGAGCAGAGCCAGGCTCATGTGCATCAGCGGTTGGGAGACCACAAGCAATTATCTTCATTAATGTTTCTTTGACCTAGCATAATACTCCAAGACATGTTTAGCGTTATTAAAAACAAATCCTGTGGCATGCCTCCTGTGATTTATAAGGCTCAAATTAACACCTCTTTGCTTTCTGACCTCGCTAAATTTCTTAGTCATTAGTGGAAGCTTCTGGCATTTGAGTGGTTTAGGGGGGGGCTTGGCTCTTCTGCGTTCCCAGAGTTACTGGGACTTTTAGCATCTCCATGGGGTTCATGCCTGGGTCGCAATTCTGCTGAATTCAAGTTGTTTGGATACAGAAGACACAGATGTTTGTTATTCTCCTGAGTCCATGCAGAATAAGCTTCTATAGAGAAGGGAGGAAAGCTTTTGGGTAGGTGTGGTAGAGTGGTGTGATGCTTTATAGAGGATTTATTGATCTTGCATGTATCTGACAGGAGGAAGGAGGTAGCAGGGAAGGTTGGTTTGCTCAAGGTAACCAACTTAAAGTCCTGTTTGCAGTTCTCGCGTGAGTCAGCAGTCTTCGATACGCTCTGATAACTTGAATGAAAATAGCCAGTCCTCTTGTCATAAGCTTTGAAGTAAAATCTTGATAAGGAATTATCTAGCTTAAGCATGGTGGGGGTTTTTTCCCTTCTTGAAGAAAAGCTGCTGCTGGAGTCATAGAGCCAGACAAAGAAAGCCCAACCCAGCACTTAACTGACATCATCCCTGTTGCATCTGTGCCTATAATAAAGCTATAGGAAAGCAGCTGGAGTGCTTCCCAGTATATAATATATGTCCTTCTACCAAGCAATGCGCCGTGAATTCCTGCCAGATGTATTTCACTGTGACATATTAATTTCTTTGCTTTGAATAGCGTGTGGCTGGGGATAATATACTTAATGAAATATCGGAGCGAGAAACAATGCAACATAAAATAATGCTTTTCATTTGAGGAGCTCAGAAATTTTGTAGTAAATGAAACAAATCTCCAAATCCCAGCCCTGCATCGATGTAGAAGGTGAGGGTGGCTGTGCTTGGACTGAAGGTCTTGGATCTGGGTACTTGAGGAGGAGCACAAGGACAGGGTAACCATGTGAAATGCTTCCTCGGAATATTCTTCCCGACATGAAATATCTGAAGCTCAGGAGCTCCCTAAACCTGACATGGGTTTTCACCTCAGTTTTTTTTGACCATTCTTGAGCATTTTGTTGGGGAACTGTCATAGTCATGAGGTCTTCCTCCTGTGGGGCAGTGCTCAAGGAAAAGCTCAACGTTGTACGTAACATTAGGATGTGCATCCCATAAACTTTTACCTGTATTAAATGTCACCTGCCATTTCATTGCCCAGATCCTGGCTCTGAGGGTCCTCTGCATTTCTTCATAGTTACCTTTGGTCTTTATGTTGGAATAACTCTTAACATCTTGAAGGGGAGTTCTGAGTTTGTTAGAACCAATTGCTGGAGAACTGAGGACCGTTAACTCTGGAACTGCTTTCATTTGGGGCTGGTTGTGGGATGTTGTCGTCTTGTAGTGATTAAGTTTGAAAAATTGGCTGTGCAGTTGATGTTTCAGCGCTGGAGATCTGTGTTCTGTGGTGTTTAAGAATACAAGAGAAACCGAAAGTGAGACTGTATGAATGAGTTGGCTGTAATACTTCATATCTGATGTCAGATACGGACATCACTGAAAAAGGTTGACTTGGTGGGTGGAAAAGTGCTACTGTTTGAATCCCAATGGGTTGAAAATCTCCTGGACAGGAGGAGAAAGGAGTTTTTCTACAGTTCACTGGCACAGGACTGTGGGATAATGAAACTAGGGCAAGGACCAGGTCCACAGGGGAAGGCGATGGTCATTTTATCTTAGCAGCTAAAATTTGAGCTTGTTGTGTACCACACACCCCTAAGAAGCTGATGATTCTTCCCACAGTCTGGATTTTGGAGCAGCTGTAGGAAGAGGTGAATTGAGTCAATACAAGGTCCTCATCCCAGGAGTGTTGGAGCAAAGTATCAGGCCTATCGGCAGTGTGTACTCTTGGATGGGCGCTGCTGTGGTAGTCGTGTGTCCCTTTACAATGTGAGAGAACTTGGAGCTTGTGACCACTGAGTAATCAAATTTTTTTTGACCTTGATACTAGGCAAATCATTGTCTTTCAAGAGTAGTTTTGAATGTTGCTCAGGAAGGCCTTTGAACTGACAAGAGAAAACGGCCTCAAGTTGTGCCAGGGGAGGTTTAGATTGGATATTAGGAAAAATGTCTTCGCCAAAAGGGTTGTCAAGCATTGGAACAGGCTGCCCGGGGAAGTGGTGGAGTCACCATCCCTGGGGGGTATTTAAAAGACATGTAGATGCAGCACTTAGGGACATGGTTTAGTGGTAGACTTGGCAGTGTTAGGGTAACAGTTGGACTTGATGATCTTAAAGGTCTTTTCCAACCTAAACAATTCTACAATTCTATGACAAAGGTGGCATTTTCCTTTTGGTTGGAGTATGCCTTTAAGGTGATATTTTAAAGTGGGTTTTTTTTTAAGTTAGCATTTTATGCAACTGCTCAAAATCTCAAAAGTTTTAGTTCTCTAACAACGTCTAGGAATTTATATGTATGGGTAGGTCAGTGTTGGGAAAGTCAAGGGGTGTTTTTCAAAGTCATGGTTAGCTGAATGATGCTTTCCCTAAAAGTTGGCATGAAGTATGCAAACATGGAAATAGAGACACTAACTCTTAAATAAGTTATTTGGTAATATTAAGCAATAAGGCTGTAGCAACTTTTCACATGAGAAGAATGCCACTATTGATTCAGTAGGCTGTCTGGTATGTTGCTCACAAAATACTGATTTTATTCTCTGTAAAATACACTGAAAATCAGAGGGTCTTTTTGAATCTTTGCTGATTCAGTCAGGGAAAAATTAGCAAAAGCTTGAGGTGCTGTGGGTAGTTATGTCTGAGTAGAGAGGGGCCTGAGGTGTGAGTAGTGTTTGTGTGTTAAACACTTATTTATTACAGCTTTGGTGTGTGAAAACCCTGCTCTCTTTTCAGATGTTGGTTGGGAATCATCATTTGCCTTGTTTAAGGCAATTGGTATCGCCACTTGAGTTACTCCATTGCATCTCATAGTGCACATCAACTGGTTTTCAAGGATCCCTGCCAAGATAAAACACCTAATCTATTTTTGTTTTGGTTTGGTTTTTTTTAGCATTTCTAACATGATGACCTGACAAGATATAGGACGGTCCTGACTATGCAGCACAGGTACTGATGGGAAAGGATCCAATATGAGTGTAAATGATGTTGGAGGAAGACGACGCTTTGAGGATAGCGAGTACACGCTGCACATATACCCCGGGAGCATCGCAGAAGGGACTATCTATTGCCCCATCACCGCCAGGAAAACTTCCACAGCTGCCGAGGTGATTGATTCACTCATTAATAAACTTCAGCTCGAGAAAACAAAATGTTACGTCCTTGCCGAGGTGAAGGAGTTTGGTGGGGAGGAATGGATCCTCAACCCTACGGACTGCCCAGTCCAGCGCATGATGCTGTGGCCTCGCATGGCCCTGGAGAATCGCATCAGCGGCGAGGATTATCGCTTCCTCCTGCGGGAGAAGAACCTGGACGGGTCCATTCACTACGGGAGCCTCCAGTCCTGGCTGCGGGTGACGGAGGAGCGTCGCAGGATGGTGGAGCGTGGCTTTCTTCCCCAGCCACAGCAGAAGGACTATGATGACTTGTGCAGCCTGCCGGACTTGAATGAGAAAACGCTCCTGGAAAATCTCAGAAACCGCTTCAAGCAAGAAAAAATCTACACCTATGTAGGCAGCATCCTCATTGTTATTAATCCGTTCAAGTTTCTACCTATTTATAACCCCAAGTATGTCAAGATGTATGATAACCATCAGCTGGGAAAGCTGGAGCCCCATATTTATGCTGTGGCAGACGTGGCTTACCACGCCATGCTTCAGCGGAGGAAGAACCAGTGCATCGTGATTTCGGGAGAGAGCGGGTCGGGAAAGACGCAGAGCACCAACTTTCTGATTCATCACCTCACCGCCCTCAGCCAGAAGGGATTTGCCAGTGGAGTAGAACAGATTATTCTTGGAGCTGGACCAGTGCTCGAGGTAAGATGAAAGCAATAGTAGCGTGGAAACTTTTTAACGGTGCAAAAAAACCCCCAAAACCCCAAGTAGTTGGGGTTTTATTATACTAGTCTGGGTTTATCTGATAAACACTGATAATAAAGTTACAACAGTATTAACAATGTGTTTCTGCCTATAGAATCCTACGGGCCTAAGAGAAAAAGGGAAAATAAAAGTACAGCAAATGACTTTCTGACAAATTTATTAATGCTCTGTTTTCACTCAAGTGTTTTTTAATACTGATATATCTTGGAGATTTTTCAGTTAGAAAATGGAAATGAAAAAGCCTTTCTTGAATTATTGGTAGCCTTTCTTGATAGTACATTGAAAAGAGAGTTCATTGCACACAGTATATTGATAGTGTTGTATTTATGGAGTTCCTGTGCACTCGGCTTCATTGAGCTGGGGAAGAGATCAAAGGTAACTTTCATCGTTGAAATTTTATTTTCTAATCCTGAGTACTTTATTTGCCTGGTGCAATTAGTTACTTTATGAGGACTCTTCCTGTGTATGAAAGGAGATTAGATGAACTGCATCATTAACACTGCAGGTATGAAACTCTAAAGAGGAATGCAAGCATTCATGAATTAATTTGCTTTGAGTTTGCCCTGTAAGTCTTTGAAATGGTTTTCCTTAGAATGGCCAGTTTTGCTTGTTAAAGAGTTTTGTTTGTCAAAGCCTGTCTGCACATGTGACGTGAGCATCAGCTTCAGCCGTGCCGTTGCTCTTATCTGAAGCTGTGGTACAGAGAGGTGACTCGATGGCTGTGTTTTCTTCTTTTAAATAGAAAGTGGCTTCAACTAAAGGATAGTATAACTCATGGATTTGGGGGGATTTGTTTCCTATTTTGAAAGGGTTTTTTTGGCAGTTGTAGATACCTGCTCTTTGTGTCTATATTCCATTAACGAGTCTGAGGACTTGGTCGCCTTCAGCTACCAACAGAAGACTAAGAATCAGAGGAAGGACTAGTGCTCATGGATGTCTCGGCTAAGGATAAGTGAACAGCTTCATTTTGCAAAGCCAGCAAGTTTTTTTTTCTGTTTTCACGTCAGATAGAATCATCTGAGCTCATTTAATCTGGAGTTATCAAATGATTAAAGTCATTCAGGATGGGCTTTGCCCTGAAAAGCAGAAAAGCTGTGTAACAAACTGAAGGTAAAGAAATTAAAAAGGCTTTTTTTTTTTGACAGTCTGCATGAAACTGTGTGTAATACTTCCAAAGCACCCAAGTGGACTCCCTGTTCTTGCACTCACCAGTGTTTCTCCTGTTGTGCAAGAGATGAGGGAACTGTTTCTTGCTGCAGTTGATGAGAAGGTGTCAGACCAGGTCTGTTAGTCTGCAGTTAATGGTTGTTACTGTGGTGACCCAATGAGGTGACCACATTAATTTAAGAAAACTGGTCTGAAAACTATTGCATTCCACCTCCAATCCTGTTATTTATTTGAAACATTGGCATGCCTCTTTGGTTTTTGATATGCTTTTTAGCGTATCTTGTTGGATCAAGGTCCACTTTATAGTTCTCTTAAGTAGTGTCAGAGAGAGCATCTCTGTCTAGCTTAGGTGTCCAGAGGTGAAGAAGAGAGATCTCCATGAAAGAGAAGGTAAAAGAAGGTTTTGGGAATTGCTTTTTTCCTAAATTCTGCCTTTTTCAGGAATAGGTAAAACAGTCCAGTTGCAAAACAGTCCAGTTGCAAAACTGGCTGGGCATCACTCAGCCCTTAAATGAACTGTTCCAGCTACTTGAAAGATTAAACCTTTCCCTCTCCCACCCCCCAATACAGACTTACAGTCACTGCTTATAGTCAAACAAGCTTGTGTGCAGAGGCAAAAAATAGAGGATACCCATGAGCTGCACATTTCTTTGCTTTTCTTTCTCTGCTTGCTGTTATTTTACGCTATCAAACGGGGAGAGAGGGTGCAAGCGATTTCAGGATGGTGTCAGCTGAAGATCCCTGGTTATCAGAATCCCTGTTGTTACCCCTGTGTTTCAGGATCTGAAGTTTAAGGCTACTTGCCTGGCTCTTGGGTGGAGGGCAGCACACAAAGGGTTTACGGATAATGCTGCTCTGGGGACGGCCACTTCTCCCTGGGTGCTGTTGCGTGTGTTGGGATTAGGTATAGGGGAGGGATACACTAAGCCTCTTTGCTTTCCTTTCGCAAGATCTGCAGCTGTTTTTAAGGAAAAAAAACCCCAAAACTGAATCATATCTCTTTTCTTTTCTTTTCTTTTTTTTTTTTTTTTTGCTTTTGGAACAGAAGTTTGCATTCCTTCGCTCTAGCAGCTGGTCAGCCGCTGTTGTGCTTCTCCAGCTGCCTCCAGGTCTCTTGGAGAAAGTGAGGGTAATGCAGAATTTCTTCTGCTCTGCCAGCACCAGTCCCAAATAGTCACAAATCACGCAGGCTTAAAGATAAAATGTGCATACTGCTGCTTTGCCTTCCCTTCTTGAATTTTCCTCAAAAGGGGGTATATGGCAAAGGGTTGTGTTACCCTGCCACCCGTCTGCAGATTTGACCTTTTGATTCCTTGCATTTGTGGTTGAAATACACTTTTTCACTTCTCTCTAAGTTTAGATGCCAAATTTGTGCATTTTTTTTTTTCCTCTCTTTCTTCATTCTTCTCCCCTCCTCCAGATACCTTCTTTGATCCCCTTGTTTTCCCTTGTTTAAAATTAAATTATGTTCAGCTCAGGCTTGTCTTCTAGGAGGCAGTGACATACCTCTTCATGCTGTGACTTCTGATTTAGGGAACGGGATGCAGCAAATGAGAGTTTACGCAGATTTGTGAACCTCTTTTTCTTTCCCTGCTTGCAAAGCATCTCAGGTAGCACAAGCCTTTGACCCGAACCCACCCGTTCCTGGGAATGCCTTTGCAGTCGTGCTTGCATGGCAGGAGTGGAAGTGGAGCAAAATTAAGATTTTTTTTTTTTTTTTTTTTTAATGCACCTTTGCTGTTTCCCTAATTGATCTTTTTTGAATAGCCTCAGGCTATAGTTTGTGATTTTTTTTGGTGGGTTTTTTTTTTGTGGGTTTTTTTTTTTTTTTATTTGTTTGTTGCACAAGATTCCTGTGAGCCTTGTATGCACTTTTGGGGACAGCCGTCAAGGCAAGCTCTTTCTGCCATCTGAACGTAGTAATATCATCTGGTAGTTGTATGTAGCAGCGACTGCAGTTAGAGGTGTGCACTAAGACTGAGCATGTCCTTTTAAAGTGTATTTGACTTAAGTCCTGTGGATTTTCTTTCTCCTACAGTGTGATTTAATACACCGGCTTTTTTTGTAGCAGTGCTGCTTGGAGTGGTTGCAATATGCCTTTTTTGTTTTGTGGTAAATGATATTATAAAATATTTACATATTACTTATTTGTGATAAATATTACATAAATACTGTACTTATTTTTCTAATAACAAGGTTCCAATTGATTTAAAAAGGTGATTTTCTTGATTTTTTTTTTCTGTATTTTCCCCATTTTCTTATAAAGCACTTCTTTTTTCCACCCCCCCCCCCCCCCCACCCCCCCCCCAGAAGATTGCTTTTTCAGCAGGGTATATGTAGAGCTGAGCTTATCAAAATTTTGTGTTCTGGCTATTTAGTTTCAAGACTGAGGTTCTCAAATTCAATCATTTTATGTAGTTACCAGAGGAAGAGTTGCACGTTCTGCAATTCAGTTCTGTTTCTGATACACTTCATGCAATATTTCAGATCAAAATTTCATTATGCTCAGCTTGATGCTTCATCAGGGCCCCAGAGTGCATATCTTTGCTGCCATGTAGGTAGTTTGTTTTTTCATTTAGATGCTAACCCTGGTATTATCTAGGAAAGCACTGAGGAAGCGTGCTGGTCAGGCAAATGCTTTACTCCAACAGTTGCATTTTTTTTTTTTCAAGAGTGGAATAGGAGGAGCTTCCTATAGGCAACTTTTGCAGACCCTGAAGCGTTTCTACTTCACTTCTAACTCCAAAATCCACAATTAAAGGTTTGCTCTAAAAAACCCCAAAATGTCATTATCACATCATTTCCAATTGAGGGTAGTGAGACACTGGAAGAGGAGAGAAGTTGTGGACGCCCTGTCACTGGAAATTTTTAACCTGACCTTGAACAAGTTGAACAATCTGATCTGGTAGAAGGTGTCCCTGCCCATGGTAGGGGGCTTGGATCTTTAAAGGTCCCTTCCAACCCAAACCATCCTCTGTGATTCAATTAGTGGACTATCTGGAGAACTGTGGCTTAGCCACAGGGCTATTTTACCCCATAGGTTAGGTAACTTGTTCACATGAACTTAGAACACTGTTTTAAGACTGTGTTTTCTCTTTACTTAAATTAGCTAGAAACATCCAGATGAACTTCATATTGGAGGCCCAGCTTGTTTTCATAGGCTTAAACCTTTAGAGGTGGGATGTTGGTGTGCTGCTTGCCAGCCCTCCCCGGAATCATCACCCTGCGCTGGTGTGTGATACAGCACAATGAGCATCCTCCTCTGTTTGGTTCAAAGTGAAACATAGAGCATGCTCTGGCTTTCCTGGGGAGGTTCGAATGCAAGTTAATTTATAACATCATGTTACATTTCTTTTTTCAATTCTCAGCAAAAACGCAGAAGTAGCAAATTTCTCCCTGGCTCACATATGCCCAAAGGTCCCCAGACAGGTATCGGATGAGCCCAGATCTAAAGGAGTCTGCACCAGATCATTTTATCATCTGTAACTTTCTCAACATCTCGTTTGTCATAAGAAGTACTGCGATGGCAACTACAAAAACCAGACATGTTTTCCAAGCAGCTGTTTACATGCATCTTCAAACGTCCCAGTGGGGATTTCTCAATTGCTATAAAAAAAAAATAGCAAAAAGAAATGTTTCTGTGACAGGCTGAGGAACGCTGCTGGTGGCAGAGGGTAGCTGTTGCTGTCCTTCACAGTTGATGTGCATCTGCAGCATCTATGCCTGAAAAAAAAGAGTTGATTGCTTGAATTGCTTTTGAAAAAACTAGCCTTTTTGTAGTGGTGGAATTGCCTTTTAATTTCTGGAGCAATATTACACAACATATGTGTTTTGCTTGTACGGGGAAGTTATAGCTTCAATCTTAAGGTCGAGAAGTCTAAAAGCTGTTATTTTTCTTTTTTTTTTTTTTTTATAATCCTGATTGTTAAAGGAAAATGTAAGCAGCAACTGAAAGATATTGAGTTTTATTTTATAGACTTTGCCCTGGTAACGTACAGCCTCCTTCCCTCCTTTTACCGAGCTGAATTAAGCTCCTGCAACAGCAGCTGAAGAGCTGGCCGCTGTTAGGTGTGAGTGAAAATGATACTGCACTGCCAAAATTTCAGTGGATGCTGCTGAACGTTTCCAGAGTAAAACAAAGAGCTATTGAGCAGAGTTTAAAAAAAAAAAAATAATCAATTAACTAGAAGAATCGAGCATGTCCTGGACTTTCAGTATATTTGAGTGGCATCAGACAATGCAGAGGTGCTAAAGCTAAATATGCATCCATCCTCCACTGCTTCTCCCAAGAAATTTGGCAGGATGTGTGCAAGACCTGTAGTAATCCCAGGTAGGACCCAGCTCTGCTGGCAGATCCCACCCTGTTAACTCCTGCAGTGCATAGCCAGGGTAAGGCAATGCTGTTTCTATACAGTAACTTATGGTGCAGTCATTGCCCTGTGAGAAAAGGCATTGTCAAATCCAACATACTCATATTTTTACTTGGAACAATACTAATGTGAAGTAAACTTTGAGTATATTCTCTTTTCCCTACCCCTATTTGGAACATTATTAATAGGAGGTAAAATCTGAATATATTCACATTTTTTTCTTCCTACTTGAAACAGTATTAATGAGATGTAACCAAATTTTCATTAAAATGGACTTTAAAAAAAAAAATTATCTGATTTAGTTCATGATGTTCAGTTTCCAATACACTGATTTGGAAGTAATTCGGTTGTGTCATGTGGCTCTAGAGGTTTTATATCTGAAAAATGGGTTATATGAAGGGGAGAGGGAGTACTGGTTGTTCTACTCATTACTGGCTTTTGATCATTTTTAACCTACAATATATACAATTGTTATTGATCTCCTGTGTGGTCTAAGTTTGGGGGTAGGTGTTTAATGCAGCAGCCAGGATTTTTTCGCCTTGCATTCTTCCCTCCCCAGTGCATGGAAAGGTTAGAGAGGGAGCAGTGCACAGAGATTATACAAATGATGCCTAATGTGGGAAGAATTTGTGCAGGCCTCCGCCGGCAGCAGTGACACAAAGGAGTCATACAGCAAGGCTCATGCACCAAATGCTTTTCACCAGCCCTTTCAAAATGCTGTTATTCTTCAGCTGGCGATATTTTACAGTTTCAGGCTCTGTATCAAGTAGTGTCTTGTTCATCCGTTTCTCTGATGCTGAATTATTCAATATTTTCACTGTAGAGTCTTTCTGCAATATCCAGATTGGCTGCATCGGTAGCTGAGTTTAATATTATTATTTTTCATTATTAGCCATCTTCAGCAAACATTTCATTCCCCTAAAGTCCAGTTTATTATGCTTGAGTGACAAAAATTGTGATTTCTGACCTGGGATGACTGCAGGAAAATGGATTGTCTATTAAAGCAGGTTTATGCAAAGCTGCATTTTTCTGCACCCTTAAGAATTAGCAGCTAAGCTATTTTGTTTCCAGCAGGGAAATGCTAAATAAAACCTTGCCTTTGCTGGGTGAAGCACTTGCCTTACAAGGAGCATTTTATTGAACCTACACATCCAATCATCCCATCTTTTTTCCCCTCCCTCCTTGCCATCTTTTTTTGGGGGAGTTGTTTTGTTTTGCTATTTGTTCTCATTCATACTTTTCCATTTTTATCCCTTTCTTTAGTTTTCTTTCACTGATCTTTTAGGGTTTCACTTTTCCCTCTATTGATCTATATCTAGAGATCTACAAAATCTAGATCTAGATATCTAGAATCTGGAGATCTTGGTTTTGTAGATATCTGGATCTTGAGAGATCCAGACTTTACGGACCCCTAGATAACTGGGTATCTTGATATCTAGATTTTATAGATATTTATCTCTATAGATGTCTATATATAATATAATGTTGTATTGAGCCTGACCCAAGCAGGGGCCATGCATTTATGCTTGCATACAATCATCGTGAACTCAGATGCTGCTCAGCATTATAAAGTATTAGAGAAGAAATTACTTTCTTAATACCATTTTTTTTAAATCTTCCACTGACTTATTGCACCAGTGTATCTGTTGTTTGATTTTGTAGTATGCTCTTTTTAAAAACTTGAATATCAAGGTGCACATTTTATAAAGCATGAAGGAAGGACCTCTTTTCTGAAAGCTTTTTGTTTAATTTTTCACTAGATATATTTATCAAATAGTGTAATGATAACGTAGCACTCTGACGTAATGTTTTTGATTAAAGATTGTGCTGCTACTGTCCACTAAGGCTTCCATGAGGACTTAATATTGATAAGAGGTAAATAAAAGATTATTTACCCCTAATGTGCATAGTTAATATAGCACTGTATTTTTCTAGTCACTGAATGAGAAATTAATGCTCTAGTAGGGATTTTGTTTCTTTCCCTGTCTCTCCTGTCTCCCAGTCAAAATACAGATTTTGGTTTTTTGACCGTTTACTGAGACCCTTTTGACATTTTTCGTGGCTGGGAAACCCATATCGGATTTTATGCACTGGGCTTGGGTGCTGGATGGATGCCAGATAGGTGCAGTGCTGCAGCATGGTCGCCCTTGGTGGGGAACAGAAGAGCCTGAGAACAAGGAGCCTTTGTAGGACAGGGACTACACCCAGCTCTGGTGGTAGCAGTTGACAAATTTTGGCTTTTTAACGGTTTCTGCTATCCCCGTGGCTTTTCCAGCCACAAAACGTGAGTGCTGTCCACTGAACATCTCTGGTGAGAGCATTTTGTTTTGGTGCCCAAGGAGCAATACCCTCTCGTCTGCTCAGGGACAAGGAGATGGTGTCTTATTGAGCTCTGGGAGTTTGAACAAGTTGTTTCCCAAGGCAGCAAATAAAATTTTCTGAATCTGTTCTCAGTGCCTTCAATGCAAGATGTGTTCTCTTCTTATTTATAACACAGAAATTATGCTTTATAGCACAGGAATTGTTATTGTCACTTATTTTATACAGTGGAGAGACAGAGAAAAAGTTAATGGGTTTTTTCCCTCTAATGTCTCTGGTGACTGTTGGTATATACATAAATCTAAAAGAAGAGATTACTTCTGGAGTCGGTGCATGTGGCTGGTGCTTGCTCCTGTGTCTTCTCTGTTTTCCTGTATGAGTCTGGATGGATCTGTAAGCATTGTATTTGTAAAGGGACTGAAGTACCTAGCTGTCCTTGATGGGAATTAAAGATATGCGTACATTATATATGTGCATATACACCCTATATATGTGTTAGCAAGCAGTTCTGCACAGCAAGGAGCCATTGTGTGCAGGGAAGCAGCCAGTGCCGAGGCCCCATGTGCACCTCCAGGGTCTTGCTGTGGGCGAGCTCCCATCTGGTCCTGCAGCAGAAGACCTCAGTTGCCTACAACCAGGATTTAGTTTGAATTGCAGCAGTTTTGGGGCATAGAAACTGAAGTTGCTTTAGTGGGAGGGTCAAGAGGTTCCCTTTGAAGACCTCCTGAGCCAACTAAGGCACTGTGGCAATGCAATGTATACACCTTATTTTTCCATATGCTTCCTATAAGAAGAGAGAAGTCAACACGTTCATTGATGACTGCAGGTAGAGCATGAGCATTGGTGTGAACAGCGATCATCGTTTAGGGTTGTATCAACACAGATGTCCAAACCCAAGAATTGCTGAGATGAGCAGTGTTGACCATCCCTTCTAGAGCTTGGAGAAGATTGTGTTTCTTTGTGGTCCTAATGTCTGCCAGATATAAAGAAGCTTAACCAAGTGCCTTCTGCTTTGACCAAATAGCTTTGCCAAATTCAACAGAAATCAATTAAAAAAAGTAAGGCAATATAGCAAAGCATAGGCAGATAGCTGCTCCAGAACGATGATCAATTTGTTCAGCCTCTAAGGTTAAATATTATATAGAAGTTAAGTTAGTAGAGTATGTGGCATCGGGTGATGGAGTAATCCTTCCCCAAACCCATATTGCACAAGTCTTACTGAAGCTCACGGCGACAATTTGAGGTAGGCAAATAAAATCATTGTTTCCCGTGTTTGCAGAAAGGATCTGTGTTAACTGCAACAGCTGATTGCTGCACTTTTATTCGTTTAATTAAGATGGGTGAGGGATAAACGTTGTGCAGACAGTTGAGCCTTTGGCTTTGTCACAGTGATTGGGGATTTGGACTTTTATGGGCAAAGGCTGAAGTAAAGAATATGAAAGGACAAGCTGAATTTTAAGACTGACTTCTTTCCATTGAGTTTAAAACAGCACAGCTATCTTGCAGATAATTTATTTTAGGACATATAAAGCATTCAAAAAAAGAAAAAAAGATGTCCATTTTGCATCAGCGTGAGCAACAAATTAAGGAAGATTTATCACTTGGGATGATTGGTGCTCAATATGCATCACTGCTTGCTACTGTAAAGCTTCCCAATGTAGGTAACACCACCTCTGTTTTGTAGAGAAGAGCCTTGGAGAGTGAGGTGGTCCTCCTCTGCGCACAAGGATGGCTGCGCTCAGCCAGATGAAGGCTTCACCTCATCCTTCATCCCACCCCTGGGAGGATGTTAAGCAAGGCAGGATGATGCTTCCCTGCCAGTCCCACCACTTTCAGTCATCTGTGGCTCAGGAATCTCCTAAATTGGTGGTGATTTCTGACTAATAAATCTGGATGTGTTTTTTGGGGGGCAGCTTGACTACATGAAACTTGTGATGACCGCTGTAAGTTATCTTTGTTCCAGACAGCACCAAAAAGCATGCTGCTTGCTTTTTGGCTTACACCTGGATGGCTCTACCACTTGCTGCTAACCCACTAAGGATTTTCATAAAAATGCATCTTATGGCTACGTGAAAGCTCAAGTTTTTGCTAGGTCTTAATGACACCATTGATAAAATGAATGACGTCTATGTTCTATAGCTGCCTACACTGGTGCTTGTCAGCTGTGGCAAATCTCTGCTGTAAGAGTGGAGCATTTTTGAAAGGATATGTTTCTGTTTTCAGGAGTCCTGACCTGACCAACACCCATAAGTAAAGCCAGAATAGAAGAGGAGGTGGTACAGTATTGTTTAAGAATCAAAACAATTCAAAATTTAGCACAGCACAAGCCAAATCAGGATGGTTGGCAGTTATGGAAAACCATTATTTACAGTCATGAAAGCAAATTGTCTCAGTTATTTCCATTATAAAAGGTACCAGGAAACCATATAATCCACTATAAAAGAAGTAGGGATCTGAGTAATTGTGATTATTTCTAATTTTAAGCATTACTGGACATAATTTAATGCTTTTGCATTTAGCAGGATCGTTAATTTGATGTGGACCAGTCCATGCTCTTATGGGCAGACTGGTAGCAGGATATAATGTAGCAGTTACTGAGAAGTTCCTATTAAAATACTTAAATGCTAATGCAACACACTAAGAAAATATGAATTTTGAGGGGGGAAAAAAAAGAAATACTTTTTAAAAAGACCTTTTTAGAATAAGAAACTCTCTTTAAAACTGCCCACTTCCCTCATTACCACTTCCAGGAAAGTGAGGTTTTGAAGGAGGAGAACACACATCTCTGAAAAAGGAGCATGTGTACCAAAAAGTGCTGGGCATGAGTCTGACTTTTTAAAATTAAAACAAGAAAAGAAAAAAGAAAAAAAAAAAAAAAAAAAGAAAAGTTCAGCAATTTCTGGCCGTAATGCAATAAAAAAATCTTACTTCTTTGCCAGCGTTTTCCAGATCTGTAATATCCTTGTGTTTGATAGGAGGGAATAGGAACAGAGAAATGGGATTCCTACACAAGAAGGTTGTGGTAGGGATCAAAGATTTACTGGTTATCCCAGAGTAGGCAGATTTACTTATGGCTTTTAATTGGGAGAAAAATCTTGGACAAGCTGCTGTGTGAGGGATGCCAAAGGAGAATGAAAGCATGTGGATAAAAATGCTTGCATCCAAGGTAAGGGTAAAATGTTAAAACTTTCATCTGCTTTATCATTGAGGAAATTGTTTGGAGAAATGGCAGGTTTGGAGAGCAAAGGTTTGGCAGGGTGGGTTGGAGTGGGAGCTGTGTCCCGAATATGTGATGCTCGAGTGTTTTCCAATGCAGAGCAGATCTAATCTTGCTGGACTTAAGCAAAGCATCTGATGTGCTTGGAGAAGAAACAAAAAAGAAGGGGAAAAAAAAAAAAAAAAAAAGAGGGAGAAAAAATAAGAGACCAAGCAGATTTAATAATATGAAATGTTTTTTTAGGAATTACTGTTTTCTCTGAATTTGGAATATTTTAAGTACAGACTGGTAGGTGTAAGGGATAGTGCTGAGTCTGTCCTATGGGAAAGTGTGGGGTTCAGTTGGGAGTTTTCTTCTTATCTTACAAATGTCATTGTGAAATTGAATTATCCTGTAATTAAGGAGATCCAGAAGATTTTCCTAAAGAGTAAAAAATTCTGGGTTTTGTTTTGCTCACAGAATAGAGGTAGAGTGGACTGTATCTGGTGGAGCTGGGGAAGATTTGGGGTTGCGTCCTTAAAGCAAACTTCTCTACAAGGCTTATATCCACTTCTTCATCAAAAATAAACTTTGCAAGCTTTAGAAATACACTTCTACAGTTTAATTTAAGGCTCTGAAAAATGTGAAGTTGGAAGTATTGGAGTTTATTTCTTTATTGCCTAGGCTACGGCTGCAGAACTGGTGATGCTCAGAGGAATGTATTTGAATTATCAGGCTGTACTCTGCATTTCTGGGCCAGAGTTTTCTTGGTATTTGGAGGCCTCTGGGATAGAGGTAACCTTGCCAGCAGTTCATAAATTTGAGCCAGGCTTTTTTACCTTAGTCAGGAAATTCATGTTTGAGCTTTATTTAAGCTGGGATTCACAGTGATCTAATCCCAGCATGCTGCCAAACCCAACCTGAAATATTTTTTTTTTTTGGCATTTTGTTGCTCTTTTTTTCTTCTAACCTTCGTGTTCTGGATCACTCGATTCCCTCTCCATCACATTTTTTCCAGGAGATGTTAATCAGAACTGGATGAATGTATGCAATCACCCTGTAGAAAGCCTCTCTGCTAATTGCAGGCGTGGCGATGGCAGCAGCAAGAAGAGGAGCGGCCGTAACTGCACGCACCGCTCTGCTGCGTGCGCAGGACAGAGCTGACCTGCTACGCAGCAGGATGTGCTTTCCAGGAAAAATTATAACGAGTAACTATTTTTAATTTCTCCCAATAGCAGTTAGAGGAAATCTCGTGGTGGTATTTTGCAGGTGTTGGAAGATTACATGTGTGTGTACACATCTACACACACACGCACACACAAATCTGCATTGCAAGTGTCATAGAGAAGTCCAAAATAATACCTAGAATAATAATATTATAATATATAATAATATATATACACAAAAAAATCTGCATTGCAGGTATCATATAGAAGCCCAAAATAATTAATCAAGTAAAACCCCGCTTTGTTCTCTGGATCGTGGCTTGGCATGAAGTTTAGCATCCTCCTTGTGAAAAGCATTATTTTAACTTAATTCTCAAGCTTCAGAAGAATGCATGTGATAATACAAGTTTTTTGCTATGGAAGAGCATATCCGTGATGAATACTTAAAATATTTTGGACTGTAGTTAGTAATGGAAATTTGTCCAATATTTTAATTATCGCATCTGTTAATGAAGAGGTGAGGTGTGTTATTTATTGCTTGTTGGGTACAAATGGCCCTGTTGAGTAACTGGAGATGCTACTCCAGTACATAGGTATATAATTGGGAGTTGAAAAGGATGTCAAAGCTAACTCAAAATTATATGTATTAAGTCAGTTTTAAAGGAGTTGTTGTGAATCCCCCAAAACAGCAGCTGGTCAATACTGGGCTGATGATCTCTAATTCCCAGTGTGGTCCTTGGAGCAGTGCTGTCAGCATATGGGTTGTCCATCTACAAACCTGGACTGGGCAGTGATTTTTGTGTGGCAACTGGAGCACAACAAGGCTTATTTTCCCCCTTCCTTTTCTTTTTCTGCAGATTGAAGCAAAAAGTAACCTGTTCCTGCATCCTCTCTTAATTGCCACCGTATGTTTGCTTTAAATCAGAATGCTCTATTGCCAGAAGTTTTAGATTAGCATTAAATGGAGAAAAAAAAATAATGTTGTGGAGAGTGCAAAGACCTTCAAAGACCTTTCCTTGCTTGTGCAGTATGCCTAAAGATTCAACAAGGCAGGTCATCTGCCGTTTCTTTTGCCCATACATACGGCGAGTCAGTTCTCAAATCACCCATGATTTACTCTTACTCCCCTTTATTTGCATCACACTGCTGCTTGAAATGATAAATAACTCCAGTCCTGCTCCTCCACTTCTGCTGCAAATCACATAAATGAGGATGCGTGTTTAATTTTGCTGGTGATACACGCGGTGATACTTCCTAAATTGCCTTGTGTTCATCTACACAGACTCCTTTTCTTTTTTAATACTCTCAGTGCAACAAGTGGGCATCCAAGAGCTGGTAAACCTGGATTAATCCTGGGTTTGGGCTGCTTCAGGAGGGATTACAAACCATAATATTGGCATTGATGCTGCAAGATGGGAGCAAAGCTCTCCAAAGTGCTTACGCAGCACAAAGAAACTTTGCTGAAGCTTTTCGACTCACGTGCTGCTTTTCTACTTTGGGCTGCGAAGGAGAAAACTGTGGTTTCTAGAATTACATCACAATTATAATATTTGTAATAATAGAGATGCAATATAAATAGCCTCATGGCAGAAGGGAAATATATGGGTAATGAATGGGTGTGACCTGCCTGTTGCTGTCTTGGTTTTTCTTTCTGGTTTGTTCAACCCTTCCCTCCTCTATAACATCTGGTTTTCATCTGCTACAGGAAAGCCAAATAATTTCAGTAAAACTGGGAGAAAACATAATGCTTTAAAAAAACCCACCATATTGATGTTAGCCTGGTTTTCAAGTGGGGTTATTAAATTTATCAGCCTGGGTTATTGACAGAGTGGATGCTGACTTGCAGGCTCGAGTAAATGCATCATCTGATGGACAGCACAATTAGTTTAACGAGGTCAGAGCACCGTGTTTTCCCTTACAAGGGTCTGAAATGATAAATAATGTGAGTTGAATTATGCTGAATTTTGGTGCATCCCCCAGCTGATGTCTCAGCGGAGTGCTGAAGCACAGAGGCCGTGTTGCTGGTCGTAAGAGCCTTGTTCCAGTGGGACCGACTGCTCAAGGGTTAAGCAGGCAGCAATATCTGCATCGCATTAGCCTGCAACAAAGATGCAGTTCCTAAATTGTCAAGTACTAGATGCATTGATACAAAATAAATATATAATACAGAAAATATGTATAGAAAATAAATATAATGTATGAGATATAAATATAAGATAAATATATACATGAGATGTATAAATATGAAATAAAAATATATTACTTTCTATCTGCTCCTCTAACTCTGATTAAGGTTGTCATTTAGGCTAATTTTAAAGTTTAGAAGTAGCATAGGTCAGTGTCTGCTTAATCTCCCTCACATTAGCAGCCCCCCTTGACTAAGTTTTTAAATTGCACTTTATTGATCGTCATGCTTTTAAAGAAGTCTGTAAGCTCTTATCGAGGGCTTGACGGCCTGCAAATGGAGTGTTTGTCTTGCTACAAACAGTATTGAACCCAACTCGAGGAATATTTACAAATTTTTTTCAATTTAGGTCGCAAAACCCTTGCAGATCATTAGATCATCTGCTCCTGCCCTCTCGGGTTTTTTTGTTGCTGTGAAAGCTTCATTAAGATATAATTATGAGTAAGGAAAATATTTCTGGTTTTCCATATTAATCACATCTGTTCGGCAAGAGAAATGTAGCTGGGAGAAGATTATTTTTGAGTAACTAGGTTGTGTTATCAGCTAGCTTGAGGCATAAAGGATCTGTGCGAGCAAGTATTGAAGTCTATAGGAGCCATAAGTTTGCATTTTGAGTTTAATGGTTTATTGTAATATTCGTAATGTTTAAACTGCTTTATGGTTATCACATCAAAAGATCTTAAGCGCTAATTTTTCCACAGTTTAATTAAGTTTCTAGCTTTCAGCTGATAATTCAAAAAAATCTGATACTTTGAGAGAAAATGCTGCGCTTCCATTCATTTGACTTGATTCAAACCACGCTTGATTTGACTTCCCCTCAGACTGCCAGATCTACACTTCATTTTGCTTAAGAGCAAAATTTCTTCAGAAAAGGATGCGTGATTGGGGTAGAGCGCTTGCAATTGCTGACAGCGTTTTCAAAAGAAATTACAGAGGCATTTTATTTTTCGCTCCCATCCTATTCCTCACCATCCGAATCAGCTCAGTTTCATTTTGTACATCTTGCTGTGTACCAATGCCAGGAACGTGGTTAAGAGGATGTGAAAGGTGAACAGTTCAGTGAGTTGATACTTAAACGTGTTGATAATTCAACGTGAAGATTTTCCTACCTTTTGCTACTTATTACATGAGTTATCTTTGATGCATTTGTTTTCTGAAGTGGCACTGGAAGAATTGCAAATGTGGTAATAACCCCAAACCGTATGTTTTTAGACTGGCTCAGGATCTTCCCTCTTGAGAATAGGGTTCCCCATGTATTTATGCCACACGTCCCAGGCAGCAGCAGAGTATAGATGGAAACCTCTTCAGGTGATGTTGATGCTCAGCACTGTTTATCTTCAAAATTTGATTTTGGAATTCCTTAGCACCAATTCCATCCTTTTTTACTCTTCTTTTGTACAGAACCTGATAGCGTGGGATTTTTTTTTTTTTCCATCCCTTGTTTCAATTTCCATCCAGGTTTTAATTATTACAGTGACTTTAGACTAGGCAGCTGATGAATTTTCAGTAGTTCCCGTCTGCCTGGATGTCATCCAAAGAGAGAGACGGGGAAGAAACAGCAGAAAAAAAGAGATGACCAGGGTAATAGCCTTGCATATCGGATGCCGGAGGCCGGGTGACCAAAGCCTTCCTGCTGAAATCCGGCCAGCACAAGGTAGGACAATTGTGCTGCTGTTCTCTTTGGGAGTTATAAACAAGAGGATGAGGCTCAGCAAGAGAAAGAAAGGTTTCTTTCTGTATTTTTTCTTTTTGTCAGTTTTTTAGCTTCCTTTTCCATTCCTCCTCCTCTTCCTGAACTGCAGGCAGAGCTATTTAGAGAAGAAATGCTGTTTTCACATGAGTTTATTGAATCAGCAAGTAAAATACTATGTTAAAAAATTAAAGAAATACATTTAATACCCTCTCTAAAGATGCGAACAACCCCCTCCTTAGCTACCACTAATGATATTTTTGTTTGGGGTTTTATAAAGCTGCTTAGAGTGAACAAGCAGAAGCAGCATCCCCACCTTTCCCATTTGGGATAAATAGATGTGCTCCAGCAATTTCTGCTACGTCCTGCATGCATCTTTTTATACAAAAAGGAAACAGAATAATAAGCAGCTTAAAAAAAAAATAATAAAATTCACATCATCCCAAATGAACTGGAGTGGCCAGGCTCCTTGCTTTAACCCCTTTTTCAGGATGATGCATTCTTAATTATTTAAGGGAGGTATCTCTCAGCTTTATCCCCATAAAATCTTTCAAAATCTCTTCAAGCAATGTGTGTTGAGACATTTTGACTATACTCTGACTATACTCTGACCACTTGAGCAGTCATCTCCTTGGTGTTTTCAGCAGCTTCAGATTTGGGTGGTGTATAATGCGAATTGCTGTCTGTCGGCGGTAACTTTATAGCTCTATGCATGGAGTAAAGGTTTTGGAAGTGGATAATATGCAATGAAGACAGTGAGAACTGGATCTAAGATACCCTCCACCCTTTTTTTTCCCCCACTAAAATGGATGCCTCCACTTATACACACTCTGATTAAAATAATATAAACAGTCATCTCAGTAGTTCTGCCTTATTGAAGGGAGATTCAAGACATCAAACCTATGTGTTTGGGTGTGTTCTTGTCTTGTGTTCTTTACTGAGAACACAAAAATTATGTCTTGGATCAGACATCATTAAGTCGTGTTCACCCTCTGGAAGCTCTATATCACGTATGGGTTATATGGGACATAGCTGGGAAGCTGGGGTTGTGCCTCTGGACATCGCGCTTCTGCCCTTGGTCCTGCAGAGAGGGATGCTCCGGTGGTCCATCCCCACCCCGGGAGCAAGTGCAGGAGTGCCATCAGCTCCTTTTCTTGCAAATGTTGGTTCTCAGTTAATTTTTACCAACCAAGCGTAACTAGTAATGACCCACTCTTTATTCTGATGTGTTGCTGCCTGTTAGGTCACCACCCACTTCCAAATAATAGATGAAAATGTGGTTTTATGTAGGTTGTAAATTATATATTGCTGCTCAGCACAGGGAGTACTTGTTTTTCCCCTTCCTTTTTCACATCCCTGTGCTCCTCTGGTTAAAGATCCTTTTCCCCCATTGGGTTGGTTCAACTGATGAATCTCTTGCTAAATTCAGAAAAAATGCTCTGAATTTGTACTTGAGCTTTGCAGTTTGTCTCAGCGTGGCAAAAGACATGTACTCAAAATCTTGTTGGGTTTTCCAGCTATTCCAGTTAGTCTGGTTAAAGATACTATTACCTCTGTCTACAAAATTTCTCGCTTCTATCTGTATTTTGTCACAGCTACTATACCAGCAACAGGCTGTGATTTTCATTTATTTACTATATATTTAGTTACAGAAGAATTACCAAAAGGCTTAAACACACTGTAGTGTTTCTTCAAAGCCTGAAGGAAGAAATGCTGGTCCCAACTTTACTGTTGTAGAGCTTGCAGGTTTCTTACAAGGGGAGCTGTACACAGTTTGTTTAATTACAATGAAGAGGGAGCATGGTGCCTGAATATCTTCAGAGTGGGGAGCAATCAGAAAGGCTGTGTGGTGGCAATTAAACAGAAAAGATGTTAAAAAAAAATTAGATGTACAGTATCTGTCTACTGGAAACCACCGCTTCAGGAAAACAGAAGAGAGAATTTAATGAGCGTGTATTCTAACAAAGCATTGCTTATTTGCATGAAATTAATTGGAAGACAAAGTCTGCTGTCACTGTTTGCTCTGGCAAGCAATGCCCTTGGGAATTTCCCAAGTGTTATCTTCTGCATTTCTCCTATCAGCTGTGCAGAGTCATAGCATGAAATACTTGTGCACAGCTCCCAGTGCAGCAAACAGAACATCGCTCGTTTATTCTGAGCAGGTCACCATCTGTCCATCGAACACACACCTTTTTTCTGAATATCTTAGAGTTTAAATGCAGTACTGCACATACATGTTATTCTAGTGTTTGCTGTATTCTTCTGAAAAGTAAAAAGGTTTAAAAAGTTGTTGTTTCCCAAAACGTTACATACAAAGACTAAAGAGATTGAAGTTCAATGCTATTAAATACTTTTGGAGACTTAATTTGCACTGCAGTTCTTAGGCCCCCTCAGCGACACAGCATCCTCCTCCTGCTTCCCTGCTGCGTGGAGCTCTGGAGATGGGCTCATTTGTGCAGCAAAGTGAACTCACATCTGGGAGGACCCCGGCTTCATTTGCTGCAAAATTTGACATATTTGTATTGCAACTGATGGAGGGAGATCCCAGAAGGAGGTTCAGTGGCTCTTAGATGCAACTCTAAAAATTGGTACTGCATTCCTTCCTCTGGTTTGCTCCATTTTGGGTCAAATCTCCAAGGCAAAGTGTGTGGTTTGTGCAGGCTTTTTCACAGAATCATCTCGGTTGGAAAGGACCTTGAAGATCATCTAGTCCAAGCGTTAACCTAACACTGACAGTTTCCAACTACACCAGATCCCTCAGCGCTGGGTCAACCCAACTCTTGAACACCTCCAGGGATGGGGACTCCACCACCTCCCTGGACAGCCCATTCCAACGCCCAACAACCCGTTCTGTAAAGAAATACTTCCTAATATCTAGTCTAAACCTTCCCTGGTGCAACTTGAGGCCATTCCCTCTTGTCTTATTGCTCATTACTTGGTTCAAGAGACTCATCCCCCCTCTCTGCACCCTCCTTTCAGGGAGTTGGAGAGGGCCAGGAGGTCTCCCCTCAGCCTCCTCTTCTCCAGACTAAACCCCCCCAGTTCCCTCAGCCGCTCCCCATCAGACCTGTGCTCCAGACCCTGCACCAGCTCCGTTGCCCTTCTCTGGACACGCTCGAGTCATTCAATGGCCTTTTTGGAGTGAGGGGCCCAAAACTGAACCCAGTCACCGAGGTGCGGCCTCACCAGTGCTGAGCACAGGGGTAAGATCCCTTCCCTGTCCCTGCTGGCCACGCTAGTGCTGATACAGGCCAGGATGCCATTGGCCTTCTTGGCCACCTTTTTACTCCTTTGTGTCTGAGTACTTGAAGTCTTGCAGTGATATTGGATGTATGCAGCAACCATAAAAACTAATACTTGAATGTTGTTAACAATCCTGCCCATTAATGACAGGTATACGGCCTCAAGCTACATTTCTTAATACATACATGAAAAAATTGAACAGAATGAAGGCGCTTTTGAGTCTCCATTTCATGATGTCTCTTCCTTGGCCAAGAAGGACAATGAAGAGCTGCTGCTCATCCTCATGCGAGGAGAAGGAGCCGCAAGGTCTCTGCATCCTCGCTATGCCAGCCAGCACATCCGCGCGGGCACGCCAAGGGTGGGCTTGGTTTGAATCCTGCCCTTTCCGGAAAGCAGGGGGACACACTCCCAACACACTGTCCCAACCACTCAGCATTTTGCAAAGCTGGTCCAGGAAAAGGTGGACAACAGAAAAATGTCTGCCTTGGTTTTGCACAGTGTTTTCTACTGTGTGGAAAGTTGGAGTACAAAATCTCAGCACATTTCCCTTAATTTTATTCATTCAGGGCTTTCTTTTTTGTTGGATTTTTTTTTTTTTTTAATAAAAAGGAAACCCAAAGACTATTCTTGGAAATACCATTCTTGGCAGTATTGGAGAATACTGTGCAAAGCTAAATAGGTGATTTTAACAGGGTGGGCTTTGCAGTGAGAGCTCATTCTCTGTATGGAGACCTCTTGCATGACAAACTGAATTAAAACACCATGCCAGACTCGTGCCACGGGGCATCGGCTGGTTTGCGCTCGTGTTGCAGCTGTTCCTTTCGTTGTAGACAGCGGATGGTATGGTGTCATATTTACCCCTGGCTTAGTAACCTTTTTCAGTTTATAGCAAACTTCTCCATCACCTCAAAAATACCCACATTTAATACCTTTGGAAAGGTGACAAGCAGTACCTCTTAAATCGTCCTATTTTGCTTTACTGAATGGCTGAAAATACACGTTCAAGCAGTTGCATCCTCTCCTAAGACAAATGCCTGATAGGAATACATTGATTTTTGAGACTTCTCTTTTGCTCCCTCAAAATAATCAGTGCCAGTCATTGTTCTTCCTGGTGCTTATCAAATATTCTGGTCACTGATAAGATTTTTTTTTTTTTTTTTTTTTATGCTACGCATTGGTCCAATGAGATAACTATTTTTTTTCAGTGCCTCGGTCTGGCTCTTGCAGGTGTTGTGGTCCATTCCAGGTACTTAATAATAAGCATTTTTAAGCTCTCATTTTCCCCTAAAAAGGGGAAAAGACATTTTTATGGATTGATCAGACTGCTTATGACTACTGAAACGTTGCAAGTGCTGAAAAACATCAGCCCTGCAGAGTTGCTGTGGTGTAAGTGAGTAATCTTAACTGTATACAATGCATGGAAATTTGATGCTGCAGCTTAGTAGTGCTTGAAATTTTGGAATTGCATCAAGAAGAGTTGTAGATTATTTATATAATCCTGCAGAAAAGCAGGGAAGGGCTGGAGACGTGTATATTCACGTTTAACCTTGTCCTTACTCGTGTGATAGTTTACATGGCAGAAAACAAATGTGGTTTTTATTGTGTTGATTTAATGGCAGAGCTCTGATTTTTTTTTTTTTTTGAGGGGAGGGTGTGTATTATTTTTTGTCTGTAACTAGTAGAAAGTAGCTGAGGTCTAAGAGGAAGGATAACACAGGCAGAAGCCAAACTGGGTCTCGTATTACAGTGGTATGTTTTTGTTGCTGCTAACGTGTTTTTGTTTTTCTTCATTACACATATTTCTCTTGGGAAAAGCAGGAAAAAATATGTGTGTAAAATATACATGAGGGCTCTGTGCCTCTGCTAAGAGGTTCCAGATGGGAGGCGTTACGGTAGGGACACTTTCTCCTGCCTTTTTGTTTGTGGCATTGATTTTGGTGACAAACTGGAGGAAAACTTGTATCGAGTCCAGAGCAGTGAATGCTTCAATTTTTTTTTGTATTTGTTGGGCTATCCAAGTATGCAGTGGGAAGTTGAAACTTTGTTTCTAAACATTTATTGCCCCATCTAGAATCATTATATTCAAAAGAAAAAAGAGAAAAGTAAAAGGGGGGGGGGGTTGGAAGGGACTCTGAGAGGCCTCCTCCAGGGGCTGGAGGGTGTCCAAGGGTTGTACACCAGACCAGATCCCTCTCCCTAAATTAGAGGCTGATGGGGGATGGAAGCTGGTGGAGATGCCTCTCCAAGGGATGAGACTGCTGCCGATGAGTGATGTTTCGCTTTTATGCTAGGCTGGCTCTTGGCTCCAGCTGAGGTTGTTGCTGTGTTGGAGATGCTCCTCTACAAGAAGATCTCCCCAAACTTTAATGGCTTGTTTCCAGACCTACCCTTGGGCTGAAGGTCCACAGCTCCACCACCCGAAGCAAACGGTGGCGCAGCAAGAGCTGCAGCCTGGGCTTGGGCGAGCCTTCAGCAATACCAACCTGTCATCACCAGCTCTTAAAATAAGTGAGTCACAGCTTCAGCAAGTGCTTCCGAGTGCTACTAGAGCCATCAAAAAGCAACAGTGGAGGTTGCGTATGGCAAAACATGTGCCCTACAATGTTGTCCTAAGGGAATCTAGTCTCCTGCTTGAATGTTTTTGCATAATGAAACTATGTCTTTAAAAACAGCACTGGGTTTGGGATGTTGTGTGTTGTATCATTTGAAACATCAATGTTTCCAAGACATTAGGGCAACGAAGCTGGTGCAGGGTCTGGAGCACATGTTGTACAAGGAACGGCTGAGGGAACTGGGGATGTTTAGTCTGGAGAAGAGGAGGCTGAGGGGAGACCTCCTGGCCCTCTCCAACTCCCTGAAAGGAGGGTGCAGAGAGGGGGGATGAGTCTCTTGAGCCAAGGAACAAGCAATAGGACAAGAGGGAATGGCCTCAAGCTGCGCCAGGGCAGGGTCAGACTGGCTCTTAGGAAGGATTTCTTTGCAGAAGGGGTTGTTGGGCGTTGGAATGGGCTGCCCAGGGCAGGGGGCGAGTCTCCATCCCTGGAGGGGTTGAAGAGTCGGGTCAACATAGCGCTGAGGGATCTCGTGGAGTTGGGAACTGTCAGTGCTAGGTTGCACTAGATGATCTTCAAGGTCCTTTCCAACCGAGATGATTCTGTGATTCGGTGAAGACAACACACTTCTGGCCAAAAAGACCCAAACCCCATTACTTTTGGAAGGATGTGAAGCTGTGGCTGGGCACTGCCATTCTACAGCTGTCTGTAGTGCCTGATGCACTAAGAAGTTATGGGAGATGCTTTGGAGGCAGCACTTTACCCCTGTCTTCTTCAAGGCACTGAAACACGTGGATGTTTGTCTGGTTTTGGAACTGGAGAAGCCATTAACAGTGGCTTCACAGCAGGTGAGACATGAGTGGTCAACAGCTTTGGAGAATCAAAAGGCTCAACCTTGAGAAAAAGGGTGCTGTGTATGTTGTCATCTGCTCAGCTCAAGGGCACTAAGTCTTTATTTAAAGGAAAACGGCTGCAGTTCTGACACACTGTGGAGTTATTTCTAGCAATTACAGAGAAGTATTAATTGCAGTATCAGCTGGTTTTGATGCATTGCTGTACTTAATCCAGTGCTACAAAAAGGGATTATGGAAGGTGAGGAAATCATGGTATAACTTGATGTCATAATGTATAATATAACCGATATGATAGTCACTTTAAATATTAAGGGTTTTTTAATCTGTCAATATTCTATTTTGTTTCTGCTGTAGTGCTCGCTTATGGTACTTGTATTGCCTACTGGGGGAGCATAAAGTCTCCTCTTTAAGCCATGACTTATTTTCAACTGGTCATTTTATTGCTTTGTGATTATTTTATATCTCTATCGGTATGAAAAAAAATAATTTGAGGCACCAATTAAGGAGATTTTGCTTGGTCCTGGGACCTGTCAGACACTTGCTATCTGTATCTGATGTAGTGAAGTTTGTTCTTTGGCTGCAGATTATAACTGTTGGGAGTTGTAAGCATCCCCTGGGTTGGAGACATCACTGTAATAACACTGAGCTTCCCAACTTCATTTTGGGATAGTTCTGTAAATCCGAAACTGAACTGGTGCTGAAGACTTTTTTTCCAGCAAAACGTTTGTTGGCTGATGTGTGTGAGTTTGCTGGAACACATGTGCGTTTGGCTGCTCTTCCCAGGGCCGTCCACCCTACACATAAAAAAAAAAAAAGTATGAGCAGAGGACTAGGGATGTGAGCCAGACCTTACGGATTTGGCAGCCCCTGCCTCCAGGATCCATCCATACCAGTGTTTGCCGACTACAGTCTGTCAGCTTAGCTGGGTTTTTTTTCTTTCTATGGCACTTGCATAGGAAAACTGTCCCCATTCAGGAAGAGTAGGATGCTTTGGTTTGGTTTTGGGGTTTTATTTTGTCACATCATGGTTACATGGTAATTCTTTTTTTTTTTTTTTCTGGAGCGTTGCTTAAAAGGAAGAAGCTGAAATGGGCTGATCCTGTGCTTAAGTATGGGAAAAGAAGGAATATTCTGCCAATGATGAAGGATGTTGCCAGGAATGCAGATACTAAATCCTATTTTTTACATAGCTGATAGAACCTCTGCATCAGCAGAGCTTTAAATCTCCCAAACAAAGTGTGTGTTGTAATGACTTTTATAGTACTTTATCTAGGGTATCTTACTCTATAAGTGTATTTAATGGTACGCTTGATATTTCCATTACATACACCAGCAATTCTTTTATTCAATTAAATTGACCCCCAAACCTTCTCCAAATCAATGTTCTCCCATTAGAAGTAATTTTCACCCATATTTGAATTAGGCAGTGTGAACAAGTGCACAAAGACAAGCTGTCTTAACTTACCCTGTATTTTAAGCCTAATTGCTGCAAAAGATTTGTTGGTTAATTGCTCTGTCCCAGGATGGCAATTTGATTCAGCAGAGGGGGGAATTGCTGCCCTTGAATAGTCTCAGTTTTGCTGTGGCCAGGTAGATTTTGTGCAAATGATAAGATATTTTTAGTTGACATAAATGATCTATAACAAAAAAAAAAGAAAAAAAAGAAAGAAGATATTTCATAGCCTGTATCATGAGAGTAGTATTTTATACATAAGTTAAGTTATAAGAAGGAATGTCAGTTAATATGGTACAACTCACTTGGCTGCCATCCAGTAATTGTAATTATGAAATGAAGTATTTGATGTGCTTTATATTGGAAAAATACTGCTGAGTTTAATTCTATGTAGTGAAAGGTGTGCCATCGTTGACAGTGGGATTGAGGAGTTTTTTAACCTTCATAAATGCAACAAATGGTACATTTGTTTGGAGTGGGGAGACCGCTTAAATATGGTTTTGGACCCTCGGGCAGTCTCTGCAAGCCTGTCCATATGGACCTGTTCTCCATAAGGTCCATATGGACAGGAGGGAGAGGAAGGGTCTCATCCGCACTCCCCAGGTGTCTTGTCCTTTGAACTTTCCCCATCTGAAGTGTTTGCAGGTCATGTCTTTGAAAGTTTCTTTGATGTGGAATGAAAAGCAAGGAGAGGACAGGGTTGCATCTTTTGATTGCTATGCTGGGCTGGGCTTGTGTGGTGGGGTTTTTGGTAGCAGGGGAGGGGACTACAACAGTGGCCCCTGTGAGAAGCTTCTTGAAAGCTCCCCTGGCTCCAGAACAGACCCACCTCTGGCCAAGGCCGAGCCAATTAGTGATGGTGGCTGAGCTTCTGTGATAACGTATTTAAGAAGGGGAACCTGAGAGGAGGTTGGGACTTTGAGGAGGAGTTACAAGGGGGACACCTGTGCAAACACCGAGGCCAGTGGAAGGAAGGAGAAAGAAGTGGGGGGTGTGCCGGAGCAGACACCCCCCTGTATCCCCTGGTGAGATGACAGGGCTGCCCTCCTGCCACCCATGGAGGTCACTGGTGGAGCAGAGATTCACCTGCAGCCTGTGGAGGACCCCCGGGACCCTACAGGAAGAAGAACCCCCGCTGTTGTAGTTGGGCACTGGGAGGACTGCAACACGTGGGGGTGACCCAGGCTGAAGCATCTCAACAAGAATGGACCCCGTGGGGAGGACTCGCGGCAGAGAGAGTTTGTGGAGGACTGTCTCCTGTGAGAGGGGTGGCACGTGGAGCAGGGGGAAGAATGCAGAAGGGTGCTTCCCCTCTCCCTTGCAGGAAGAAGCAGTGCTGTGGGGGGAGGAGGTAGAAATATTGGGAACAAAGGTGGAAAGAAGGAAGGGGTGAGGGGAGGTGTTTTAAGATAACTCTTCTCACTGTCCCATTCTGTCTGTTAAGTGTTGGTTTTGTTAGTGTTTGAATTACAGTGATGTTCTTACTTTTTTTCTTCCCCTAACAAATCTGTCTCTTGGCTGTGACTGTTAAATGGTTGAGGCACCCTGCTCTGTCCTTATCTCCATTCCTGAGCCTTTTTGATTCATTTTTCTCCTTCCCAGCACTGGGGGCGAAGGGGTGAGTGAATGGCTGCATGGTGCTCAGTTGCCCTCTGGGCTTAAACCACGACATATGCCAGCTTAAAAAAATCGCAGTACTAATTTTATGGGAAGAAACAGAAAACTACATGGTTTTGAGAAGCTTGCAAGCAAAAAATCACACTAATAGGAGACACTACATGAAAGCAAACACCACTGAAGAGATGTTCTGCTGTGGTTTGCTGTCAAAGACTAGTATAGGTTTGGATTTTGTTTTAGGCAATGTGTTGAGACATGACTTTCATGTCCCTGCTCTCTCTGCACCAGAATAGTGAGAAAGATGGCTAGATACTTGAAAACTGAATAATAATTGAAGTTGGCACGGACCTCCAGAGGACCTCTGGTCTATCCGAGCTCAAAGCAGGTCAGGTGGGCTCAGGGTCTTCCCCAAGAGCAGTTGCTGTTCCTTGGCTTGACAAGGAGTTGGATTCCCACCGTGGATCAAGTGACCAGCACCTTTGAACAGCTGTGGCGGGGCTTGCAGAGGTTTGAGTGCTTTTCCTTTCTTTTTTTACCTGCATCAGACTTGTATTGCAAGGAAGACAAACATAGATCTAGTATTATTTATTAATTTTTATTATTGTTTTTTTTTCTTGCGGTACAGCAGCAGCTGGAACTTTGCAAATACTTTCTTTTAAAAATACTGAGTTGTTTTATTTCACGCAACCTTCTGTAGGTATTGACAACCAGGAGATGTCATGGGGGTTATCAACGAAATGGGGGGGTATGTTGAGGATGAATACCTTAAAATGTGTTGTGAATTGGTCTAAGCTGTATATAAATCCTGATATGTGTGAGAGACTTGGAGATTTTAGATATATATGTGCATGTGTAGTCTTTTCAAACTCCTACTTGCCATTCAAAGTCTTGTGCTCGTGTCAACAGCCAGGAGAAATTTTCTCTAAAAATATTGGAGAAAAACATTATCAATTTGTTAATTAAAACGCAAAAAAGTATTTTGTCATTATAGGACCTTGTGTTTAAATTGCTTTGTCGCCTTTGTGGTTTGAAATAGAAAATTGGGTTTTGGCTCTGCGGTGTTCTCCGGTGGCCTGTTGAAAAAAAATGGAATAACGAGAGAGAAATCTTTAAAAGATTTTAAAGGTCAGTTGTTTGGCAGTTCAGGGTTGCAGGTCGTTCTTGGTGAGAGCTCTGCAGTGCGAATGCTATAAATACTTCGTGGGTTTTGCTTTTTACCATAAAAGCATTGATGGTTTCATTAGGCAGCATGGAACATCTAGCCACAACCAAGAGCATTAAAGAACAAGGTGTCAGCACTTGAACTCGTATTTAATTGCAATAAACTAGATATTCAATATTATTACTTGGCCACGCAGAACAACGCCTTGAAGGACTCACATAAATGCTATTTTACTTTGCAAGAATGCAAGCTGTAGCTCATACTTTCTGGCTTTGATAGTTATTTAGGTGTTGTGGTCTCTGCTGCATAGAGCTGGCCTTTAGGGCTCCTTACGGAAACTGAAAGTTGGGGGAGATACGTCAAAGGGGTATAGTTTTAGCAGTACAATTACAGGTTGATAGGTTTTATCAGGCGGTGAGCTGCAGATTTAAAAGAAGTATTTCCCAGGGCAGAAGCAATAATGAGAAGGGATTTAGCAAGGCTCTAATTTAAGTAGTCTAGATGCATTTTATGTTCTGGCCATAACTCAATATATTTCTGTTAAAAAGCAATAGAACAGGACAAGAAGAGTGCTGGGAGCTTGGTTACAGTTTGAAGGAAAACAAGCAAAAATGATCTTTATCATGCAGCTGTTTATGTTTCAAGATGCAGAAAGGAATTCATAACTGCAGAGAATAACTGTAAAAGCCAGTGAATGCCCTGGTCACATAAAAAAGACATTGAAATTACAAAATTTCAATATGTTATTTTTTTCCTGTGTCTTTTTTTTTTTTTTTTTTAAATAAAGGTATTTGTGATTTTTTTTTTTTCCCCCAAACATAATGTATAGCATATTGGGAAAAATAGCCTTCAAATCTGGAAATAAATTATAGGTGATGTTTAAAACCCCCACTCTTTGTGGAAGCATGCGCTGGGCTTCTCTAACAGAAGCTATAGGTAAAGTATGCAAGTGCACATCTGACACGTGCGTTGAACCTTGCTGTTACATTGTTTGTGCTGTGTCTGTCTAACTCTGGCCCTGGCCTTGTGTTGATGTTATTTGATGGTAAATAGACTTTTCCTATACTGTCTTCTTTAGTGCAGTCCCCGTGCATTAGGGCTTGGGCTCTTTGGGCATCGTATGGACTCTGCACCCCCCTTGTCCGTTACCAGCACCTATATATGCAAAGGTCTTAATTCACAAATATTCTCTTTAGTTACATAAGTTCAGACATGTGTTTTATTTCCCTGGCTACTATATTGCTGGCTGACACTTTGAGTTTCCACCTTGCTTATACAGTTACAAGTCATTCATACTTTATGAATACATTTGATTCATGAATTCCGAAATTCACGGTAAACCAGGGAATATGAGTCTTCCAGCAGTCTCTTGTCTGATATTAAGCTATTTCTTGTCCCGAACATAAATGAGCATGACTAAATCTTGCTCCCAGTCCCTTTAGGGCCCCACGATGGAATATAACTACTAATATAACTATTCCACAATGGCATAGCCCATATGGAGATTTAGGCAGTTGGCTTGCTTTTCTTTTGGTATATTCATGGTATGGCTTTCTAAAAACTGAAATTTATGTGTCAAGTAGATGGGAAACCATTTAAAAACTCTTGTCTATTAATACATTTATCGTTCTATATAGAAAAGATAAAATGATGTATTTATTTTTCCCTCTAAGGGTGAGTCCTAGAGGCTCCTTTGAGAAAGGCCACACTGGGAACCTTAAATACGCCACCAAAGGCACATACTTCCACTAGTGCTTTCACCACAGAAACTGTTATTCTATGTGGGAATATTCTATATGGGGATGGCATTCAGTCAGGATTATCTGTACAACAGCATTTTATTGCCATTGCCATATGAGAACAAGCCACTACAGTGTTTTCCTAGATGCAGGCGTTTGGAAAATAACCTTATTTCAGAAAAGACAGTAAAATAATCCTTATTCTGGCTGTAATCCCTAATCTGTAATCCAGATTGCATTAATATTCAGTCCAAAATGAAAAGACCACTGTCCTTTGGGATCAGGCGAGGAGGAACGTTGAAGTATTTAGCCATGAAACTGTTAATTATTAATATTTTTTTCCCTGCCATCCATGATAAGCATCTCTTTGTGCAGGAGGGTTGTAGGAGGCAGGAGGAATGGAGCTGCTCATTTCTCTGCCTTCTCTAAACTGTTGAATCACCAGCACTGGGTCCAGAGGGATGCTCGGCTCCTACAGAGGAACGTATTGAATTTTGTTTCCTTCAAAATGTTGAGCCCTGGCCAGTAAAAGCTTTGGTGTCCCTGAGAATTTTAGGAATGCTGTTACAGAGTTTTGCCCGTTGAGCTGTTCAGCAGCTTCGAATCAATGAGTCAGTAAAGGGAAATAATAAGAACAGAAGATAATTTGTTTTGGGGATAACTCATTTTGTGTTTTCCAAGGCTGAGCTATTATGCCCTGGTTGCAGCAGGACGTGGTGTCCTGTTCAAGTATATATAGATTAGGCATGCATAAATTGAATTAATAGCACTCTTTTTTTTTGTAGCCCAATAGTTCTGTTAAAGAAACACGGTGAGTAAACCAAACAAAAATGTATTAAGTTGTCTCAAGTTAGACATCAGGCGTTTCTTTAGCTACTTGTTGGCCCTTCACCAGCGTGCCTTTGCCATAGAGTCAGCCTTAAGTTTTAACAAGATGTGATCCAAAGAGCTTTCTCATTTACATCAGCAATAAAGAAAAATGCATGAAAGAGGTATATTATGGGTTATGATTTCTGTAGGCGTTTGGGTTATAAAATATAATGTGGTCTGGCATGTTAATCCAGAAAAAAAACTCATAAAAAAAGAGGACTCTCACGGTTTCCCACTCCTATATTTAAAATGTTTTTTCCTGACTCTAAATGTTCCTTGTTACAGAATATAAAATACTTATTCCTGGGTAAGGCTCTTCCCAAAGAAATCCTAATAAATAGACCTTATTTGTCTCCGTGAGCTATTACTTTAAGGTATAAGCACAGGGAACAGAACCAGAAAATCCTTTTAATATTGTTTTTTGCTTAAATTCTTTATTAAATTATATGAAAAGGTGATTAAAACAGGGCTGCCTTCCATTTGGTCTGTTCAAGTTCATATTGTTGCTGGCTCATTTGTTCTTAAGTGAGCAACTTCAGCTATATAGAAAATTTATCTTAACATGATATCTTAGATTACAGTCAATCCTATTGCAGGGAAATGCTCATAATGTAATTAATATAATTTGAAACATATATCTAAATATATGGCGATGCACTAGCTTGTGCTTATAAGCTTCTTGCTGTGTCTCTGCTCACTGAAATACCTGGAGGAGGACAGGTAAATCCTCCAGAAATGTTAAATAGCATCGTGTCTTTTAATGCCAAAATGCCTATTTTTGGGGAAAGGATGCCTGGATTTTTGTTGCCAGGTGAGTTTTGGGGGCTTCAGTGCTCACCTGGAGGTGTGGGCATCTTTGACACCCTCTGAAGGGTGGGGTGGAGGAGGGATGCTGGATGTGGGGAGGATTTTGGGGGGGAATAAGCAGAAAACAAATGTGAGCAGCCTGAAAAGATGTGAAACTTCTGTAGGGGAGCGTTCCTTAGCTGTGTGTCTGAAATAAATCTCTCAAGTATAATCTGCTTGCTCTGCAGGTTTCGGCTATTCCAGAACTTGTTTTAGTCAACTAAAGTGAATTCGTATGCAACAGCCTGAGTTTAAACAGATCCTTGTATTCAAATAGGAGGGAAAAAATCACGTTGTTATTCTGTTAGCAAACCCCCTTTGGTTCTTAAATCATTAAATCTAACCAGATTGCTAAATAAATCTGCCTGGGAAGATAAAAGCAGACATGAGAGCATGCATCACGCAGGTGCTGAAGGTGTTGAATGCCTTTACACCAAGGTTTCATTTAATTTGGCCCTTATTTTTTGCTGTTAGTTGTAAAGTTAAATCTGAGAAGGTAATTTGAAAAGTTTCATATTATAGATGTAAAGCCTTTTAAATCTTTTCTAATAAATAGCTGAGCAGGGAATAAATCTATCGGGAGCTCGGAGCTGAGCTCTGATATTAAACCTCAGCACAAATTGTATTTGTAATTGTAATTCAGTGTCCATACACAAACAACACTTAGACATTATCTTGTGTATAATTACCTTAAATAAGTTTGCCTTAGAAGAAAAGGTGAATGATTATCAACACTGGTTTAATAAATGAAACATTAATTGGACCTGGCAGCTTGACAGATTCTGTCACTGTGGGCCAGATTGTTATTAAGGTGATTTAGGCACAATTGAATGTACCAGTTTTCCGTGAGGCTGAGCTGCAGTTCTTACAGGTTTCTTCTGTTCAGAGATTTCTTTTAAATGGCAATAAATGACTCTCTGTATTAGATGCCTCGGTAAGGCAAGGCTTTAATAAAAGCTTTGCATAATAAAGGCTTAAAGGCATTTTGATTTTGAAAAAAACAACAGCAGCAAATCGAAACAACAGTGTCTGAAATGCTGAAAATACTCTGGGTTATGCCGGTGACATATATGACATTGTCTAACATCTGAGTAGCCTTCAAAGCATTTTTTTCCCCCTAATTCCATATATAATTAAAAAGCAGCTTCCTCTAACATTAAAATTTAGAGTCTTGTTGGAGCAGTGTACTTTTATATTTATTTAAATGAATAAAGCACAGCCTTAATATAGACTATAATAACTTCAAATATTAAATCTCTCCTGTACAGCTAACGCTTTATTTTTAAACAGTGTTTATATGCCCTTCATGAATACCAAATTGAAAATGAATATGGTCCCCAGAAGCTCGTCGTATTATTTTGTAGACCATTCAACTAACTTTCACCATATGCTTTTTATTAATTACACAATGATGGCAAAATCCCTAAAGTTAAGTTGTTAGTGACGTGCATATAAATAAGGTAAGGTGGTGGCTTTTCAAAGGCAATGATGGCATCTCTCTCTTTTCACAGGCTTTTGGAAATGCAAAAACGGCACATAACAACAACTCGAGTCGATTTGGCAAATTTATTCAAGTGAATTATCAGGAGACAGGCACCGTGCGAGGGTAAGTGGGAATCGGGTTGAAGATGCAGTACTTACTCTTACCTGCACAAGGAGACTAAATAGGCTGTTGTAGGGGGTACACGAAAAAGAAGGTTAATATTTTTGGCCAGTATATTACCTGAAATGGAGGGTGTGTGTGTGTGAATATGTGGTTTTAGCCTATTTAAATCCATTGGTATGAAAATGTTGGCAATCTGAGCTGCATATTGAAGCATGGATACACCTGAGCTGGTTTCAAGCCAGCTGAGCTGTCCTTAATCATGATGTTGACTTTATAATTAAGCTGAGATGGAACTTTTCCTCTTAAGACAGCAGTTAAGGCAGGAAAGAGAAACATTTTAGCTAGGATGGGTTAGGGGACTGGAGCATATGATAGGAAGTAGAGGCTGAGGGACCTGGCTTTGCTCAGTCTCAGGAAGAGAAACTCAAAGTGGGGATTTAATCTCCAGCTGCCTGATGGGTGTTACAGAGGTGGTGGAGCCAGACTCTTCCTGATATCTGTCTAATTCCCCATATGCTTCTGTCTCTACCCTGAAGTCTTTCTTTAACCCAGCCCTTGACCAGTTAGGGCCTCTTTTTTACCCCCGGGCCATTCCAAGGAGATGCTTGTCTCCATTGTGGTTCTCCACAGTTTAATTCAACATCTCTTCTGCTACACAAAGCTCATGGGACATAACAGCTGTGACTCAAACCTTCCTTCTCCTGGGGAGGGCTGCAGCAGAAGTGCTGCATGGTTGGAAGTCTACGGATGAAACCTTCTGGGTGGGCTTACCTAAGCCTGGCTTTCTCTTTGGCTTTAGACAATTTACACGGCATCAGGTCATCACAAAGTGACTCAAGCTAGCTCTAAATGAGCAGGGCTTCGTTAACTCCACTTTTTGTCCAGGTTCATTAACTCAGTTGGAAAAGCAAAGTGTAGAAGTAGCATTCCAGGGGTTGTATAACTTCTGCAGCTAGCTAAAAGATCTCTTGCTGGGACTTTGTTGTTATTTTAGTGAATTGCTTTTAAATTTTTTTTTCTTTTTTATTTTCCAGCAGAACAGTATCACACAAATAGCTTCCATTAATTTTTCAAATGAGCTTGGGTACTCTGTGTACCTTCCTGCTGTTTTTTTCATCCTACGTCAAATCTGATGTTCTTTTTCTTTTTTTTTTCTTCTTTAATTCTGGTGAACAGTTCTCTTAAAAGGATAAGCCTCATTTTTTTTTAATACCTCCAGAAATACAGGGTAACAAGACTGCAACAAATGCCTTAACTTCTTGGCATGCTATGTCAGCTCTGTGGAAGTGGCCTCTATTCATACTTTGCAGATAGGTGCAAGTAACATTTTATTCGTATACTGTAGTTCATAAAATAAGAGGAATTTTCTCTTTTTTAAAAAAAAATGCACTTTCTTGGTCTTCAGTTGCACGGGGTGATGTGACTGTGCTTTGCTATAAGCCTGCAGTGCTGCCCCAATGAAAATAAAGAGATATTTAAAAAAACCCTGTGAGCTGTTCCTGGCATATGAGGCCACAATTTTTTTCCATAGTTTGACAAGGAAGATCACCATTTTATTTTTTTTAAAAACTGCATAGATTTTAAGCACAACCCAAGTCAATTATCATCCTCTATTCTGCATATTATTTGCTTTGTTAATGTGACTGTAACTTACAGCCCCGAATCAGAGTTTTGCTCTGGTCAAAGGCTGAAAATAGCAGTTGGATATTTGCTTACAAACCCTATGCATGTAATGACCCAAAACTTGAAGTGTATTTAAACTTAAGAGGTGTAATAGCCAAGAGATTTAGTAGCAGCCAACCGCGCCCCATGAAATGAAGTCTTTGAAGATGTCTTTAAAATTGATGGATCATGAGCAATGGCTACAGTTAAGTGCATTCCCATAAGGCTTTATGAATTTATTATGTCCTGTTCGATGATAAGCGAGTAGTGGAGGAAGGTCTTTGCAACCTGTTCAGTCCTCATAAGATGATCAAAAGCTTCAACATCTGACATGCTCCATAAAATTGCAGAAGAGCCAGATAGGAGACATTTTAATTAAAAACAACAGTGCCCTGGTATAATGGTAAATCTGTGCAATGGCGTGAGGCTGTATCTCAAATGCCATGAGTTGGCACTTTCAAACATGCTGTGCTTGGGTGTTTTGCATGTTGGTGTTTGTATATGAAATTCAGTCTCAGATTTCAGCTGATGTTACCTGGTATGCTAAGTACAGACTCTGCAGCGCGCTTAAATGAATATTTTGCAGGAAATCATACTCTTAGAACTCCTTTTCTTTACTCTTAAAGGTAGATTTAACATAATTGACAACAGTAGATAAAAAGAAAACATTTGGAGATGTCTACTTTTATTATACTTAGATTGGTTTTCCTTTTCACTATCCTATTACAAGAAGGGACATGTGTTCTTCTTGGGTTATGTCTTCGTTACGACCTTTGCACCAAGCAAGAAGTATTTTACCAAAGCAGCATTTTAGTTGCATCTACAAAACAGTTTAAAAAAAAATGTTTAGAAAAATTGCCCTGATTTAAATAGTGGTTTGAACTAGATGACCTCTAGAAGACCTTTCCAACCAAAATAATTGAATAAGAGTAATTTAGGGGTGTGTGTCTATAACAAGAGCAGAAATCACAGGGGAAGGGATGAGACGTCAAGGGCAGTGGACGTGATCCAGGTTGTCATACAGCAGCATGCTGAGCTACTACCCGGGGGTGGGAGTGGGATCTGGGACACTTTGATACCTTTTTCACTCCTCTGTTCGCCAAGCCTGCAGTGGATTTATGGTTTGGCTTGGAAAGGAAAAACTGGGTTTGGGTTAGAAAGGGAATACAAAAAACCCCCTGTCAGTGAGGAATATCCATAGACCATTCTCAGCTTCTTTGCAGGGAATAAACAAAAATAAACCTTTTTGGTGCATATCATACAGAGGAATAATACTGCTTTTGCTGTCTGTCTGTCTTTACTCCTCCTATGCAGAAAGATCATCCAGCTGGGGATTGCATATGCCATTTCCAGTAGCCTCTCCTAAGAGCTGCCCATAAGAGTTGTCACAAAACCTCTGCAGCATGTCTAAATGATTTATTTTACTTGATTTTTTTAGTGAAAGGAGGGGAGGATTACTGAGATGCAAGTAATAAATAGGTCTGTCCCCATCTGGAGGCTCTGGTGGAGAAGCGAGCGTAGAGGCACCTCCTTGTCCTACCATACCCAAGGTTCATTGGATTTCCTGATTCATACGTGGCTGCTAATGTCGGTGCCATGTCACTGGATGTCTGTAGCTGGAAAAACACAGCTACATCATCAAAACTGCCAATTATAACTCCGGTTTCTAAATCCCTGTGATTACTGGTTAGTATTGTTTGGAAGAAAAAACCTGTTGAAGCTTGTTTCAGCTCTATAAGCTTGTAAAAAGTATTTAATATGTAAATTAAACATGTTTATTATGGAGGCACTTAGGATAAAATGTAAACTCCAATAAGGAGCTTTTGCAATTGTTTATTTTTTGATGATAGCCACAAGTTAATACTCCAAGTTTTTGTTGGGAAGTCGCTTTTCTGGAAGAGGTAATAATGATTTGAGGACCGATTCTGCAGCTAAATATGACCTTGCAAACTTTTGCACCCAGTTATGTTTCTTGTGTGCACAGATCTTCGTCTACAAGCACTTTTATTTTGCTGGCTTTGGATTAAATTAGTATCTGAGATTCTTCACTGCTGTCAAAATTTTCCCCCGTGCTCCCTGCCCATAGGCTAACGCATCTGAGATCGTGTTTTTCATATCCAAGTTAGTGTTGGCTCTGTATCAAACCAAAAAAACCTCAAAAGCCAAACATAATATTGGGCTTGTTCTGCTTAGGAAGAAATTTATATAACTAAGTGAAACAAGGCTGAAACTTTTTTTTGTGCGTAGTAAGACTGAAAAGTCCCTGTAAAGCTGTGTTCGTTTAAGTTGAATATTGGGTCAATGAATAACACTTTCATTTTTTTCCTTCTAGAGCTTATGTTGAAAAGTACCTCCTAGAGAAATCAAGACTAGTCTATCAGGAGCACAATGAACGGTAGGTGCCTATATGTTGCTTGTAGGGTTGGTTTGGACTTCTATATGTGCTGATAGTGTGGCACAGATAGCTTAAAACCCTGTTTGAGCTGGCATGGGGGGACCAGGATTTTCACGCTTTTAGCTCTGTGCTTCAAAGATAAATGATGCATTTTATATTTTGCTGTTTAGGGAGGAATGTACTACCCAGGGAAAACGATTCATGTCACATGAATTATTACATACCGTTTGTTTTCTTGTGCAGCTTGTAAGCTGTTTAATATCTAATTTGAGGTGGGGGGAAGATGGTTTTTCAGTTCTGTGTTACAGTTCTTAACACGTTGAAGCCATCAGAAGGGCCTTTAGAAAAAGCTAAAAATTATATAGACAACAAATTTAAGAAAACTATTCTTTCCTAATTGCAACGTATTATTTATTACATGCTCCTCTCTCAGTAATTACTCTGATTTTAAATAAATTTGCTGCTTCGAGTTGTCTTTCAACTCTTAGCACTTCTGTCTGTGTTTCCCTTTTAAGATGCATTATGTGAGAATTTTTCCTGGATGCTCATGGGCTGATTCTGAAGTTAAACAGCCTTGACAAATGTAGTTTTGGGTGTTGCAAGATGATTTAACTTGGTTCCTCTTGGAAAACATCCAACATAAAAGCGAAGTTTTAATTTTAGAAATATTGCTACGCTCTCAGAGTTAATCCATGTTAGAGCTGTCTTGAAGCAAAACAGATGAGTGTCACTTGGGGTGTTTTTAGTGTTAGTAATATTCAAGTATTTTGAATATTTGAGTAGCCATCAAAGTTGAAAGATTTTTTCGTTCTGTCTTACAGAACTGCAACTGCAAAATCACTATGTTTTAAATGGCAATAAGGTATTAAAAATAATAGTAAGTTCTGCATTGCAGGCAAATATGTTGTTTTGATTCTAATAAATATGTAGGCATTGCACATGTTTCTGAATGAAAACATGACAATGCTGCCTAGGAATTCTTTAAGTCTATTCTAGGGCAGTGGATATCCTTGGATGGAAAAGAGGTATCTCATTCTCCATTACTTTAATATTTCATATGACTGCAAAGTGTGTACGAGTGTTCAGGTCTGAGTTTGGAAGCTGGAAAATCAGGTTATGAGTTTTACATATGCTTCTCTGATTAATGATGCTGTTCATTTTGAAGTCTAACATCTTTTTTTTAATTTGTCACCAGGAACTACCATGTGTTTTATTACCTCCTGGCAGGAGCGAGTGAGGAAGAGAGATCAGCATTTCATCTGAAGCAGCCTGAAGAATATCATTATCTCAACCAGGTGGGAATACTATACAGGAATACAA